>NC_059386.1:837500-1187500 GCF_019703515.2 Myxocyprinus asiaticus
GGGCAGGTCACAATTGCCACAGTCTTATCAATTTGGGGACGCACGTATATTTGACGTGTGTCACCTCTATCTGTTCGTTTGACCTCATAATCGAGGTCTCCCACTCGTTGTGTGACCTCCAAATTACTCGCCAAGTGGCAAGGGCCTTTTTGAGCTTGATGTGGGGAGTAATACGAGCACTTTCTCCCGGTGCAAATTCCCATATCCGAGTACCCCTGTTATACAGTCAGCTTTGACATTCTTGAGCTTGGAGCAAATTCTCCTGTGTTAGTTGACCCAAAGTGTGGAGTTTTGTTCTAAAATCAAGAACGTACTGAATTTAATTTCTGCTGTTTGAAGGTCCCTCCTCCCAAGTGTCCCACATGATATCGAGCACACCGCACGTGGAGGCTTGTGGGAGCACTCGAACTGCAAATAACAGGGGTTCGAGCCATTTAACCCAATTTCTAGCATCCTCATGCACGAACTTACGAATCATACTTGTCAGGGTTTTATTATATCATTCCACCAACCCGTCTGTTTGTGGATGGTAAACACTGGTGCAAATCGATTTAATACCTAATAATTTGTACAGTTCGCTTAGTATTTGTGACATAAATGTAGTGCCTTGATCAGTGAGGATTTCTTTAGGAATCTCCACTCGGGAGATTATTCTGAAGAGTGCCTCCACAACACTACGTGCTCAGATGTTGCGCAGAGGCACTGCTTCGGGATATCGCGTTGCATAGTCCACCAGAACTAATACAAAGCAATGTCCGCATGCTCTCCGCTCTAATGGCCCGACTAGGTCCATGCCAATTCTTTCGAAGGGGACCTCGATTAACGGAAGGGGGCGCAATGGCGCTCTTGATGTGGCCAGTGGATTCACCAGATGACATTCACGGCATGCTGCACACCACCTGCGAACATCCCCGTGAATTCCCGGCCAATAGAAACTGGCCATTAGTCAGTTCAATGTCTTTTCCTGCTCTAAGTGACCTGCCATCTGATTATGATTAAACCCAATTGTTAATTTCCCGATGGCTCCACGGTATTATGTTATTCCAGATGGCTTCGCGGTATTTATTTTATTTATTTTCTCCCCTTTTTCTCCCCAATTTGGAATGCCCAATTCCCAGTGCCCACTAAGTCCTCGTGGTGGCGTAGTGACTCTCCTCAATCCGGGTGGTGGAGGACGAATCTCAGTTGCCTCCACGTCTGAGACCGTCAACCCACGCATCTTATCACATGGCTTGTTGAGCGCATTACAGCAGAGACATGGCGTGTGTGGAGGCTTCACGCCATCCACGCACAACTCACCATGCGCCCCACCGAGAGCGAACCACATAGCGACCACGAGGAGGTTATCCCATGTGACTCTACCCTGCCTAGCAACTGGGCCAATTTGGTTGCTTAGGAGACCTGGCTGGAGTCACTCAGCACACCCTGGATTTGAACTCGTGACTCCAGGGGTGATAGTCAGCGTCTTTAATCGCTGAGCTACCCAGGCCCCCAGCTCCTTGGTATTAACAATTGGGTTGTATCCTCTTTTGTCTGAGCATCCTGCGTCACTCGAAACAACCGCTCTTTTATAATAGCGAAATACAGATATGAAAGTGCAACGTTTGGCTGGAGCCTTTGACCATCAAAAACTTTCACTTGGTCAAGGGCATGCCTAAAGTTCATCTCTCAACTGCTCTAGAGGGAAATCCCCTTTGGAAAATCCTCTAAGGATGGGAAGGGCCGAAGCCTCCCCCTCCCTTACATCATCCTGACGTGGAGCTGACAAAGACCGCCCCGGCTCTGCCTCCCCTGCCAAGGCATCACACATTTCACATCTAACAACTTTCTAGCAGGACCTATCCACACATATTCCCTTTAATACATTTTTGAATTCTGGCCAGTTAGTTCCCAAAATTAGTGGATGGGTGAGGTGGGAACTAACCGCAGCCTACACTCTATGCTTTTGTCCCCGAAATGTAATAATGAGTGTCACTACAGGATAATTGTGAATATCCCCATGCACATACCTCACCCTTACCCTTCTACCTGTGCCCAAAGCCTCATCTTGAACCAAACATTGGTGTATAGTGGTCTGGTTGCAGCCCGTATCCGCCAAGGCTTGATGTGTACTCCCCTTGACACTTACCAGTATACTGTATGTGCCGGCTCGATTGGGGGCAGCCCGTGGCATGTCGGGGACCCGGACCACAGTTTCCCAGCTCCATCACTGGGCACTGGTCCCGGAAATGCCCTGGATCCCTGCAACTCCAGCAGGCTGACCCAGGTGTTACGCCCGCACCTGTGTCGGCAGATTCATCCACCTGAGGGGGAGAGCAATGAGACATTGGGGCCACTGGCGGCGGGACAAACCCCCACGAACAGGGAGCTGGCTTCGGTGGCACATTTCAATGCCTTCGGGGATGGGCTGCAGTAAAGGGACAGAGTGAGAGGAGAGAGAGGGGGAAACAATGGGGTAGGGGAGAGAGAGTGGGAGGGCTCTTCCGCCCTCTGATATGAATATGGTCCTCCGCCAGTTGGGTGGTGGCACTGGACCTAATCCGCCATTCCTTTTGGTAGACGACAGATAAGCTGTTCCAGTACCACAAGATTGACAACTTCCTTGGCGTTATGATCCTCAGAAAAGCAGCCACTTCCGGCAGGCATCCCGGAGATGTTGAGTGAAGGCAAACGGGTGGACACGCACGTCCATCTTCATCGACTGGAAGAGTTGTCGGTATTGTTCAGGGCTGCGACCGACCCGCTGCAGGTCCTCAAATCCTCAGATCGCCATACACCAGGATACTCGCCGCCGGTAGTTGTTGCACCACGAGCTGAGCCTCCCTGGACAACAGTGGGATGAGTCTGGCTGCTTACTGAGCCCTTTAAATTCTTAAAAATTATCTTAAATAACCGCGGTTTGATCAAATAACCGTGATCAGATAATTATTTAATAATAATGTGGCATCATTATTGTGCACTTCAAATTCCAATCACATTTTAATGCCCAAATAAGGTAATTTTAATCGAATATATATATATATATATATATGTATATGTGTTTGTGTGTGTGTGTGTGTGTCATCAACGGCACATTTGTGTGTCATTCAGTTGTGTGTCACTGGGCCGCACCGCGGATGTCAACCAGCAGCGCCTGTCTGGAAGTGCGCGAGAACCGCATGGCTTCACTTTAGAGAATCATGTAATGGCAAATGTTACTGGTATGAACCCACTATGACACGCACTGACACAGAGGAGGAGATGAATGCTTACTCTAATTCTGTGGAGTGATAAAATCTCAAAGGTTTTGCTTCATGAGAAATAATGGGTCGTGGGTTTCATCAGAGCATTAAAATCAAATCAAATCACATTTATTGTCACACAGCCATATGCACAAGTGCAATGGTGTGTGAAATTCTTGGGTGCAGTTCCGATCAATATAGCAGTCGTGACAGTGATGAGACATATATTAATTTACAATAACATCAGATTAACACGACACAATTTAAAGTCTAATATACACATAATTACGTAAAACACAATATACAAATAATAACATACACTGTACAGTATACAATATGCACAATATAGATACAAATTATTCAATAAAAACAAAAAAGTATATGTAGTTGTATATATTGAATGTACAGTAGGTTGTATTGTACTGTATTTACATTCAGGCTGTCGGTTGATAGTAAGTTGCTAATAGAGAATATATATATATATATATATATAATAATAATATAATTTATGACAGTCCGGTGTGAGATATAAGAGTAGAGTAATAAAGTGCAGTGCTGATGTATTTTGATCGTGGGAGATCAAGAGTCTGATTGCTTGGGGGAAGAAGCTATCATGGAGTCGGCTGGTGCGGGTCCTGATGCTGCGATATCGCCTGCCTGATGGTAGCAGTGAGAGCAGCCCATGGCTCGGATGGCTGGAGTCTCTGATGATCCTCAGAGCTTTTTTCACACACCGCCTTGTATATGTTTCCTGGAGGGAGGGAAGCTCACCTCCGATGATGTGTCTGGCAGTTCGCACCACCCTTTGCAGTGCTATGCGGTTGTGGGCGGTGCTATTGCCGTACCAGGCGGAGATGCAGCCAGTCAGGATGCTCTCTACAGTTCAGGTGTAGAACCGTGTGAGGATGTGGCGGTTCATTCCAAACTTCCTCAGCCGTCTCAGGAAGAAGAGCCTTCTGCTGATGAGCCTTCTTCACAACGACTTCAGTGTGGACGGACCATGTGAGTTCCTCAGTGATGTGGACACCCAGGAATTTGAAGCTGCTCACTCTCTCCACTGGTGCTCCATTGATGGTGATGGGACTTTGTTCTCTGTCTTTCCTTCTGAAGTCTACCACAAGCTCCTTTGTCTTACTGACGTTGAGGGAGAGGTTGTGCTCCTGACACCAGTGTGTCAGAGTGTGCACCTCCTCTCTGTAGGCTGTTTCATCATTGTCAGTAATTAGACCTACCACCGTCGTGTCATCAGCAAACTTAATGATGGCATTGGAGCTATGTGTTGCCACACAGTCATGTGTGTACAAGGAATACAAGAGTGGGCTGAGAACACAGCCCTGTGGGGCTCCAGTGTTGAGGGTCAGTGATGAGGAGATGTTGCTGCCTATTCTAAGCACCTGGCATCTGCTTGACAGGAAGTCCAGGATCCAGCAGCCCAGAGCCCGGAGTTTCTCATCTAGCTTGGAGGGCACTGTGGTGTTGAATGCTGAGCTGTAGTCTACAAACAGCATTCTCACATAAGTGTTCTTTTTTTCCAGGTGGGAGAGAGCAGTGTGTATTGTAGATGCAATGACATCATCAGTGGAGCGGTTGTTGCGGTAAGCAAACTGCAGTGAGTCTAGAGAGAGAGGCAGCACAGAGCAGATGTAATCTCTGATTAGTCTCTCAACATTTGCTGATGATGGGGGTCAGAGCAACAGGACGCCAGTCATTTAAACAAGTTATTTTTGATTGCTTTGGAACAGGCACAATGATGGACATTTTAAAGCATGTGGGGACTACAGAGGGAAAGGTTGAAAATGTCCGTAAAAACACCAGCCAGCTGGTTCGCGCACGCTCTGGTGACGAGGCCCGGAATGCCGTCTGGGCCCGCGGCTTTGCGGATATTCACCGGTCGGAAGGATCGGGTTACATCCGCTACAGAGACGGAGAGTGAACTAACCTCTGTTGCTTCGGCCGCGAGAGCTCTCTCCGCGAGGGCGGTGTTATTTCCCTCAAAACGAGCATAAAAAGTATTTAGCTCATCCGGGAGAGAGGCAGCGGTGTTCATGGCGGAGTTTGTATTCCCTTTAAAGTCTGTTATGATATTAATTCCCTGCCACATGCTTCTAGAGTTGGTGGTGTCAATCTTGTTCTTGTACTGGCGTTTTGCTGGGCATAACTGGCTTGTTTATGCTCCTCCGCGTTCCTGGAATTGAAAGCGGAGGTCCGCACATTAAGTGCCACGTGAACATCGCTATTTATCCATGGCTTCTGGTTCGGGTAGATCCATATTGTTCTGGTCGGAACTACGTTCTCCATGCATTTTTTGATGAAACACATTACGCTATCAGCGTAAACCTCGATGTCGTCATCAGAGGCGGACCGGAACATCTCCCAGTCCGTGTGATAAAACAGTCCTGTAACATAGAGTCTGATTGGTCCGACCAGCACTGGATCGTTCTGAGGGTCGGTGCTTCCTGTTTCAGTTTCTGCCTGTAAGCGGGCAGAAGCAGAATGGAAGAGTGGTCCGATTTGCCAAATGGTGGGCGGGGGAGGGATTTGTAGCCATCCCGGAAGGGAGAGTAGCAATGGTCCAAAACCCGGTCCCCTCGTGTGTTAAAACTAATGTGCTGGTGGTATTTTGGTGCGACTGATTTGAAACTGGCTTTATTAAAGTCCCCGGTCACAATGAACGTGACCTCAGGGTGCACGGTTTCCTGCTCACTTATACTCCCATACAGTTCCTTGAGTGCCCCGGTCTGTGTCAGCTTGTGGCGGGATGTTGGGGTTAGGGTTAGTGATATTGACCACTGTGAATTCCCTCGGTAGCCAGAATGGTCGACACAGAAGTTCAGGAGAGCAGAAAGACTTGATAGAATGTACGTTCCTCTGATCACACCAGGATTTGTTGATCATTAAACATACACCACCACCTCTGCTTTTACCTGAGAGGTCTTTCGCTCTGTCTGCTCGGTGCATGGAGAACCCCGCGGGTTCAATAGCTGAGTCTGGAATCTCCGCAGACATCCAAGTTTCTGTAAGACAGATAATGCAGCAGTCCCTCGTCTCTCGTTGGAAAGAGATCCGCGCTTTCAGCTCGCAGAGCTTGTTATTCAGAGACTGAACATTTGCCAGTAGAATACTGGGTAGTGGGGGTCGATTTGTGTGGCGTCTTACTCTGATGAGAACGCCGGCTCTATTTCCCCTTTTCCTCCTGCGTTTCCGCGTCCGGACTGCCCAGACAAAGGGCTCCGCTTACGTGTTTGTAAACAGCGGGTCGGCATCGAAGAATTTGAAGTCCGGTTTACGGTGTGAAATTGGTTCAGCAATGTCCAAAAGTGTTTGTCTGTCGTAGACAATAAGGCAGACAACATCCAAGACAAAAAACATAAGAATTGTGAACAAAACAAACAAAACACTGCCATGTTGTGTCGGAGCTCGCAACGCAGCAGCCATACTCGGCGCCATCTTGAGTCCAATGTGTAAAAGTGAAGAAATTAAGACAGAAATATTTACTATTGCATTTTTTATATATATATTTATTTATTTCTTTGTTTATTTATTTATTTAAAAAATATATAATATAAAATACAGAAGTTTCAAAACAACAATGTTAATGTAAACCTGACCAAAACTAAAGTTGACTAAATACTACTTGACTTTAGTATTTAGAAATATTTTGATATTTAAGCATTATTTTTCATGTAATTTGTTTTTAAAGCCCTAAAAGGTAACCACATATCCCCATTTTATTATCTGATTTATAACTTTGAAATTAAATATGAAATATGACAATTTATATGACAAATAAATCGTGAAAGCCCTAAAACAGACAATTAATCATCATAATCACAATTATTTGTTTGACAATTAATCGTCAGCCAAATTTCATAATCATGACCTACCTAGTCGTAATTTTGAAAATAATTTTCACACACTAAATATTGAAAGTCGGCAGAGACAAATGTGGCTCCCAAAAGCAGAGAGACTTCGCTATCTGTCTGTCTGTCTGTCTGTCTGTCTTTCTGTCGGTCGTTCTATCTATCTCAAACAATTTATGATTCCAATATTATCAAATTTTACTGCTGATTTGAAATATGTTCTTTGATCGTGATCTTGACCAACTGTTTTTGAGATTTCGGTCTTGTTTATTGGTTTATATCAGGCTAAGGATAAAACAGTCAAATCTAAACATAAAAGATGTTTGAAAAGTACAAAAAAAGAGATAGGAATTTTTGATAATTTCTAAGTCACCTTCATATAAAAGATTTAAAAAATCAACTTGAAATGAAAGTGGACTTTATTTTCTTAATACACTTGGTGTTGTTGTGAATGATTCAACAGTGCACTTTATAAAAAATAAATAAAAAAAAGAACATTTGTAACTTTCTTCAAAATGTAATGACTTCACCTCTGAAATGACTTTACTTATGTGCTGACATCAAGCCCTCTTATTTTGAAACCACCTGTCAAACAGAGACACTTTACACCCTTGGTTCTCAATTTTTTGCGTCACACCCCCCTTTAAAACAACTAGAAAAACGTTTGTGCCCCCCAGCTATAATCTGATTAAAAACAAAGATATATATATATATATATATATATATATATATATATATAATATAATATAATATAATATAATATTATATATATATATATATATATATAATATAATATAATATAATATATATATATATATATATATATATATATATATATATATATATATATATATATATATAAAAATATATTCAATTTGAATTTTTCTTTTTTTTTTCAGAACTTGTTAAACTACTTAAAGTTCTCATCAAAAAATCCTCCACGTGCAGCAATGACAGCTTTGCAGATCCTTTGCATTCTAGCTGTCAGTTTGTCCGGATACTCAAGTGACATTTCACCCCACACTTCCTGTAGCACTTGCCATAGATGTGGATGTCTTATAGAAGATTACACTTCTCATGCACCTTACAGTCTAGCTGATCCCACAAATGCTCAATGGGGTTAAGATCCATAACACTCTTTTCCAATTATCTGTTGTCCAATGTCTGTGTTTCTTTGCCCACTCTAACCTTTTCTTTTTGTTTTTCTGTTTCAAAAGTGGCTTTTTCTTTGCAATTCTTCCCATAAGGCCTGCACCCCTGAGTCTTCTCTTTACTGTTGTACATGAAACTATACTTTGTGATCAGTTGAATGCCACTTTGTTGAATTAAAGTACCAATTTCCTTCCAACACAGCAAAATCTGTACATAATTCCAAACTTTTGGCCGCCAGCGTGTGTGTGTGTGCGTGTGTGTGTGCGTGTGCGTGTGCGTGTGCGTGCGTGTGTGTGTGCGTGTGTGTGCGTGTGTGTATGTATGTATGTATGTATATGTGTGTTATATATATATATATATATATATATATATATATATATATATATATATATATATATATATATATATATATAATATATTTATTATTATTATTATTATTTTTAAAGGATTGCTTCCAAAAAACATTAACCACAATTTCTTTCAGCCACATGTCACTGTTTCTATGAATAATGAGAATTGTTATAAAAGAAAAAAGAAAACTCTCAGCTTTCGTTCTTTAAGTTTTCAGGGTTTTTCTAAATAATGTTAAATTACACTCTTTTAAAAAGTATAATCAGAATGAACATTGTGTCACTAGGTTTTGTTATTTTCTGTATACATTGTCTTACAAAAAGAAAGCATTTTAATTATGATAAAATAAAAAAAATAAAAATAGAATGAATAGTGGTAATGTGTAACACGGGTTAAAATGGGCAAGGAAGAGGCGGGAACCGGCTGAACCGTCAAAGTAATATTTAATGAAACAAAAAGACACAAAATTCAAACACACACACAGCAGCTGCGTGTGGCTCTCTCTCTCTCGAACTGCCGCATCCGGCTTGGCCTTATCCCTCTCCTCTGCTGATTAGCCCAATCGGGGGCCGGCCGTGTGGACTCATGGCCCAGCCCCACCCTCCTCCTCGTCACATAGTGCTTTGCAGGAGTAATGTTAAAAGAGTAATTCACCTAAATATAAAAATTGTCATCACTCCCCCTGCAAATTGTTCCTGTATGGCTTATTTTTATTCTTTAAAACACAAGGATAAAGGATGAGAGGATTATGCTTGTTACTGTCAATCTCCAAAAGCACATAAAAGTGCCATACATTTGTCCGTACCACTTGCGCTGCATTAAAAGTCTTCTGAAGCCATATGATAGCGTTGTGTTAAGAACTGATTGAAATTTAAGTCTTACTTTCATAAAATTTAGCCTTTTTTTATTTTATTTTTATTTATTTATTTTTATTTTTTTTTCACGAATCTCTGTTTTACTGCAGAAAAATAGAAAATAGGTTTCATATTGCATCCCTCATTCTCATGGAAGATGATTTATAAGTCCGTTTGTGATGTGATTGCTTGAGCCACATGATGAAATTAATCTCAGCACAGATCACTCATGTGGTCAGTCTGAATATATATATATATATTGCTGAATACATGTTCAACATCACATTAGGATAATAGTTACACTGATTTAATGTTGGGTGTCTCAAGCTCATCAACTGCCAGTGGACATTTTATTTAAGTAATAGCACATGATTTGAGATGAGTTACACAATGAAGTTGAAGACTTGAGGTGGGTTAGGGGTTTGTTCACATCACTATGAGCAGTAGTAATAGTGATGCTGGACTTGGCAAACGGAGCTTGTGAATTGAGTTCGCTGCATTTGTTAAATTGATTGCACAATACACATGTAAATCTTGTGGGATCGGTCATAGCACCTGTGATTCATTAATGAATGGCCTAAACTTTTTTTTTATTCTTCAAACTTTTTGAATAATTGTCTTTGTATTACTGTTGAGTTGTTAAAGTTTGAGTGTTGTGCAGGTTTGTAGAGGAGAACAGAGTTTTCACAGTGTGTGTAGTGTAGTGTTTCACGTGTCTCTGTGATGGCGAGTTGTTGAAAAGCTCCAGCGCTCTTGCACACAAAGCGTTATGTTCATCTGCCACTCGTTGTGCCTCCTGAACCCCACACGCTCAGCGCTTATCTTCTGTAGCACAGGTATACTCGCCGCTCGCGCTGACAGATGGGTCATGTGACACTTTGACCCGTTGCCCTTACCACATGCCAGCGGTCCACAATCATTTATAATTCATGAGTCTCTGTCCACTTTAATAATCAACTTATCTGTGTTCTGATATCCTGTTATCACCTGCTTTATATCGTCAACACAAACTGGGGTTTGAAGGGAAAACAAATTAGCTGATTAAACCGAAACGAAAATACTTTTTGTGGCTAACGTTACATTGGACGGCTTCAAACGTTCAACTGGACATATGAACACTGTTGGACAAAACAAAAAACGTTTCTGTGAAAAGTGTTTTACAAAGTAATTAGTAATGTGATTACTTCGATGAGGTAATCGGTAAAGTGAGCAATCTGATTACAATATTAGAGTAGTAATTTGTAACTAATTCCCAATAGAATACGTGCATTACCCAGACATCTATTTGACGGATGTTTAAATTTGTTATTTTTATTTGTTTTGGATTGTTTGCTCATCTGCAATACATCTGTAATACGTTTCCTCTGATTTCAAAAAGACATTAGCAGATGTCTTTGAGACCCCGCTTCCACCTGGTATTAAGATACTTTTCTGGTGATCCGATCACATGTGGTCAGCCCAAAATACAGGTCTAAACGGGGTCTAAAACGTTTTGTGATCGGATCCTAAAAACTACATACAAATGTGGTCAAAAACACATGTGACCAGGTCGCAATTGAGGTGTAAACGCTAATCCATCCTGTATGCATCCCTGCAGCAGTAAAGCACCACCCCTCACCTGTCAATCAACCGCTGTGCTAAAACATGAGTTTAAACTTTGCCGTTTAAAAGGAAATAACAGTCAGATCAGAAAATGTTTAAAAGCGGATACATACACAATCACGAGAGCTTCACGGATCTTCTTCAGTATTTTATATCAACACAGATGACAAGCGGGGGCCTGGGTAGCTCAGCGAGTAAAGACGCTGACTACCACCCCTGGAGTCACGAGTTCAAATCCAGGGCGTGCTGAGTGGCTCCAGCCAGGTCTCCTAAGCAACCAAATTGGCCCAGTTGCTAGGGAGGGTAGAGTCACATGGGGTAACCTCCTTGTGGTCACTATAATGTGGTTCTCGCTCTCGGTGGGGCACGTGGTGAGTTGTGCGTGGATGCCGCAGAGAGTAGCGTGAAGCCTCCACACGCGCTGTATCTCCTCGGTAACGCGCTCAACTGAGACTTGTCCTCCGCCACCCGGATTGAGGCGAGTCACTACGCCACCACGAGGACTTAGAGCGCATTGGGAATTGGGCATTCCACATTGGGAGAAAAAGGGAAAAACAAAAAAACACAGATGACAAGCACGAACACCTGAAGCTCCTTTTAATACAGGTAATCCACTAAAATAACGGATTCTGATTTTTGTGCTTGGATTAAATTTCAACTGCATCTGGGAAAAACAGAACACCATTTTTTTTTTTTTTGTGCTTTGTCTTTTCTGACTTTTGAGCTTTATTATCATGCAGTAGCACACTGACAATAGTGATTGATGCATGTCATCATGGAACAGAGACCCTCCCGAACAAATCCGAACACATGTGGTCACAGGAGGCTCATTTAAAGGAATAGTTCACCCCAAAATGAAAATTCTCTGATAATGTGTATGATTTTCTTTCTTCTGCAAAACACTTTTGAAGATTTGTAGAAAAAGATCCAGGTTCAGCAGGTCCTTAGAATGGGAGTGGATGGTGTTTAGAAATGTTTAGGTCCAAAAAGCACAGATAGTCAGCATAAAAGTAATCCATCCTATCTCCAGCGGTGACATTAATGTCTTCTAAAGCTAATCGATCACTTTGTGTGCGAAAAAGAATGATATTTAAGCACTTTTTAACTATATTAGATCGCTTCCAGTCAGGCGTTGATGAATGGCCGAATTTACCCGAGTGCTCCTATGACGCAAGCGCGTTGGCACATTCCTTCGACTCATTGGTTGTGTGTCTGTCATGCGTCAGTTAACGTGCCGTCGCGCTTACGTCACGGGAGCAGTTGGGTAAATTTGGCTATTCGTCAACGCCTGACTGGAAGCGATCTTATTTTATAGTTAAAAAGTGATGCTGATGTTTTTATCGTGTATAGGTCCGACATTTTGGAGATTTAATTTGCTTTGGTGGTTCCATTCAGCATTTTTTTATTATCTTTTTTTATGCAATATCCCAGATATTGCCAAAATATCTTTGAATGGAAACTCAGCTAGTGTGAGTATTTTAAAACTGTGAATGCAGACATTCAGGACTATTAATGAAAGTCACTGTTGTATAGGCCTTTTTGGTTCTGGCATTTAAAAAAAAAAAAAACATTATTATATATGTAACAGTCAAGTTATATCGTTTAACATTATTCATTGCAGATTAAAAGTAGTGGTGAGTTTGTAATTTGGAGGGAAAAATAATAAAGTGGTTTGAAGTCATGCAGTAATACAGTATGTCCTAATGCCATCGGCTGTCAATAAAGTCCAACTAATGAGCAAGCGTTGATGGATTCATATTGATTACATTGAGTGAAGGACACGGAAGAGGACGCGAGCTTCACGTGAACTTCGGCTGGAGTGAATATCCTGAAGAAATGAGCAGGTGAGGACAGGAGACCTCCGAACGCTACGTCTGATCATCTGACGTGATTTCATCATTGCTGGAGATAATGAGATGTTTTACTCTCTGTTTGTCCTCTGCGCTGAACGCTGACATTGAACCGCGGCTAACAAATGTCAATATCAGCCCGCGGCCCTTCTGCATTTCTATTGAGTGGCTGTTTGCTTTTTCCACTCCAACAAATGCACATTTACATGAGAACTGTGTGTGTCGGACAGGATGTATTAAATTTCACACACTGTCATTGTAAAGTCTCTTCCACTGTGTGTGTGTGTGTGTGTGTGTGTGTGTGTGTGTGTCAGTCATTCACACCCCCACATCTGTAATGTGGGGTTTGGGGGAGTCTGTTCGTCATGTCAGTTGTTTCTGCAGAGGAGGGACACTTCCTGTGTTTGAACTTTAACAAATACAAGGACAAATAACCGCCATTTATAGATGAAGGGTTGGTTCAACAAATTTGCTGTTGTATTTGTGTGAATCTCACAAATTACGTTTTTCACTGCAAAATGGATATATATATATATATATATATATATATATATGCTATATATATTATACACACACACACTTTACAATTTAAGGGACATTTTTTCACTTCACAGAAATGAGAATTGGAATGAAATGTGCTTGTCATTTAAATGATGTCACAATGTAAAAAAAAAGAAAAAAAAAAGAATATATTATGACCTGCTTAATTATGTGTTTTTGACCAGTTTTATCCCATTACTATTATGTTTTTGTGTATTAATACGTATATTTGATGTGTGATTGTAGGAGCCGTTTGAGGATGGCTTTGCTAATGGTGAAGAGTTGACACCTGCTGAGGAGGCCGCAGCCAAAGAGGCTTCTGAGTCTAAAGGAGTCGTGAAGTTCGGCTGGATTAAAGGAGTGTTGGTGAGACGTTCTGCATCTATAGTGTCTTAATAACCATAAAACAACACATAGAAATCAACTACTGTTTTACTTTAGTATTCCTTTCATAATCCAGTTCTTGATGTTTGAACATGGTAGTGAACATACAGTATATTAATATTAGTTTGGATATAACTGAACTTCTTAAACATGTCTCCTGGAAAGGTTTTACAGTTAAACAGTTGATGTCAGAAGTTTACATACAGTTAGGTTGAAGTCATTCAAACTCATTTTTTAACCACTCCACAGATTTCATATTAGCAAACTATAGTTTTGGCAAGTCATTTAGGACATCTACTTTGTGCATGACATGAGTAATTTTTCCAACAGTTGTTTACAGACAGATTGTTTCACTTTTAATTGACTGTATCACAATTCCAATGGGTCAGAAGTTTATATATACTAAGTTAATGGTGCCTTTTAAGCAGCTTGGGGGAAAAAATGCTTGACATCATGGGAAAATCAAAAGAAATCAGCCAAGACCTCAGAAAAAAAAATTGTGGACCTCCACAAGTTTGGTTCATCCTTGGGAGCAATTTCCAAATGCCTGAAGGTACCACGTTCATCTGTTCAAACAATAGTACGCAAGTATAAACACCATGGGACCACGCAGCCATCATACCGCTCAGGAAGGAGGCACATTCTGTCTCCTAGAGATGAACTTAGTTTGGTGTGAAAAGTGCAATTCAATCCCAGAACAACAGCAAAGGGCCTTGTGAAGATGCTGGAGGAAACGGGTAGACAAGTATCTATATCCACAGTAAAACGAGTCCTATATCAACATAACCTGAAAGGCTGCTCAGCAAAGAAGAAGCCACTGCTCCAAAACCACCATAAAAAAGCCAGACTACAGTTTGCAAGTGCACATGGGGACAAAGATCTTACTTTTTGGAGAAATGTCCTCTGGTCTGATGAAAAAAATTTAACTGTTTGGCCTTAATGACTATTGTTATGTTTGAAGGAAAAAGGGTGAGGCTTGCAAGCCAAAGAACACCATCCCATCTGTGAAGCATGGGGGTGGCAGCATCATGTTGTGGGGGTGCTTTGCTGCAGGAGGGACTGGTGCACTTCACAAAATAGCTGGCATCATGAGGAAGGAAAATTATGTGGATATATTGAAGCAACATCTCAAAACATCAGCCAGGAAGTTAAAGCTCGGTCACAAATGGGTCTTCCAAATGGACAATGACCCCAAGCATACCTCCCAAAGTTGTGGCAAAATGGCTTAAGGACAACAAAGTCAAGGTATTGGAGTGGCCATCACAAAGCCCTGACCTCAATCCGATAGAAAATGTGTGGGCAGAACTGAAAAGGCGTGTGTGAGCAAGGAGGCCTACAAACCTGACTCAGTTACACCAGTTCTGTCTGGAGGAATGGGACAAAATTCCAGCAACTTATTGTGAGAAGCTTGTGGAAGGCAACCCAAAACGTTTGACCCAAGTTAAACAATTTAAAGGCAATGATGCCAAATACTAACAAAGTGTGTGTAAACTTCTGACCCACTGGGAATGTGATGAAAGAAATAAAAGCTGAAATAAATAATTCTCTCTACTATTATTCTGACATTTCACATTCTTAAAATAAAGTAGTGATCCTAACTGATCTAAGACAGGGAAAGTTTTCTACGATTAAATGTCAGGAATTGTGAAAAACTTAGTTTAAATGTATTTGACTAAGGTGTACGTAAACTTCTAACTTCAACTGTGCTAAGCTTGTGCTCAAGGTCACAAATTTAGAGCCAGATTCTACAAAAATTCACTTTTCAGTAATAAATTGTTTACTACACAATCATGGTAACAAGGCTGACATTTAAAGGTCATCCTACTGACTAACACAAAACATACTGTAAAAGAGGAGACATTTACTAGTCCGAGCTCACTTTAGAGTCATTTATGCATAATACAGTGGAAATCACCATCGTCCAGTTGATGTTTGAACACAGTAGTGGGTCAAATTCTTGCTCATAAGTGTGAAACCCAAACAGAATCACAGATGGAATGAAAATAATGTTGAAAGTGAATGTGAATTTCTACTGTCAGTGATAATTACTCTTTGTTAGTTTGTCATATTCTCCTGCCTTTATAGAGGTCATATTAGAGGCTGAATGTGAAATGGTCATGTGGTTGTAATGTTTAATATGCTAAAACTCTGGAGAAGATGTGGCTCTGCTCAAACATATTAACTGCTCCGACACACGCACACACACACACACACACACACACACACACATGAGTGCACGTTTATTTGAATGGAATAAAAGCTTTTCACAGTCAAATTCTGCTTCTTGTCTCCTGCTTAATATTTTGACAAGTCTTCCCCTTTCTTAAAGTTGTCCTCACATTCACCTTCCCAGTATATTGAACATCTGACACCAAACAGCTTCTCATACTGTCCACAAGAGAAAATTCAGCAAGTTATGAAAGAGATGAAAGTTGATTTACTCAGACTATCCTTCATTCCATGTTCATCCAAAGTGTCTTTCAAACCACAACAGGAACTCAATCGATGTTTGAAACGATTCCGATCGAACTGCGTTATGTCTTTCAGATGTGTTTAAAGGAATGTTCCGGGTTCAATACAAGTTCAGCTCATGTTGAACACCACAGAAAATAATTAAAACCTCACGGTTACAGTAATAAACTTGCAATGAAAATCCATGGGAGAAGGCAATAATCATTAAAATACACAATTTTACAATTATAGCCAGAAGACTTCAACATTACATGTGTTAAATTGAGACTAGTGTGACAAATCGCTTCCTGACCTCTTCTCTCTGTGTAAAGTTGTATAGAATATTTTTATTTTGGCATCATGATGAGATAGCAGCAATAATGCCATTTAAACCCAGTCATTTTCACATTGCACATGCTACTAGAGCTGCACAATTACACAGATAATCAAATTGTTCATTATTTCCCTTGATATTACTTCATTGCCGTTTTATACATCAGTAAATTAATTTCACATTGACCTACTTGGTAGCATGTCAAAACTAAACTGTTATTCAATTACTGAATAAATTTGGTCCCACTTTATATAAGGTGTATTTAACTACTATGTACTAACATTAAAATACATACACAATAATTACATTGTATTGTAACTAAATTTTGTTCTCACAAGATCCACATTCGCTGCTACTGAGGTTGAGGTACGGGTAGGTTTAGGGTAAGGGGTTAAAGTTGCACTCAGTAACTTTTGGACTTACACTGACACATAGCAGCTTGGATGCAGCATCATTTCAAATTAATAGTTTTCAGTTTCAGATGCCGTTGTAGAAATGTAATATTCACAGTCAGCCATGATTACTTTAATCAATGATGAAAGTGTCAAATAACAGGACGTTTAGTGAGATTAAGCGAGTAGTATTTGGCTGGTCATGTGATTCTAACATGGCAGCCCTCATGTGCAGACCCTCTCCATGTAAAATAAAACAGCTTTTATAAGGTTAAAAGGTCACTGATATGACTGGAGTCTTCATTATAATGTGAGTGCTCATGATTTCCCACATACAGGTGCTGGTCATATTTAGAATATCATTAAAAAAGTTGATTTATTTCACTAATTCCATTCAAAAAGTGAAACTTGTATATTATATTCATTCATTACACACAGACTGATATATTTCACATGTTTATTTCTTTTAATTTTGATTATAACTGACAACTAAGGAAAATCCCAAATTCAGTATCTCAGAAAATTAGAATATTGTGAAAAGGTTCAATATTGAAGACACCTGGTGCCACACTCTAATCAGCTAATTAACTCAAAACACCTGCAAAGGCCTTTAAATGGTCTCTCAGTCTAGTTCTGTACGCTACACAATCATGGGGAAGACTGCTGACTTGACAGTTGTCCAAAAGACGACCATTGACACGTTGCACAAGGAGGGCAAGACACAAAAGGTCATTGCAAAAGAGGCTGGCTGTTCACAGAGCTCTGTGTCCAAGCACATTAATAGAGAGGCGAAGGGAAGGAAAAGATGTGGTAGAAAAAAGTGTACAAGCAATAGGGATAACCGCACCCTGGAGAGGATTGTGAAACAAAACCCATTCAAAAATGTGGGGGAGATTCACAAAGAGTGGACTGCAGCTGGAGTCAGTGCTTCAAGAACCACTACGCACAGACGTATGCAAGACATGGGTTTCAGCGTCTCGCCTGGGCTAAAGACAAAAAGGACTGGACTGCTGCTGAGTGGTCCAAAGTTATGTTCTCTGATGAAAGTAAATTTTGCATTTCCTTTGGAAATCAGGGTCCCAGAGTCTGGAGGAAGAGAGGAGAGGCACACAATCCACGTTGCTTGAGGTCCAGTGTAAAGTTTCCACAGTCAGTGATGGTTTGGGGTGCCATGTCATCTGCTGGTGTTGGTCCACTGTGTTTTCTGAGGTCCAAGGTCAACGCAGCCGTATATCAGGAAGTTTTAGAGCACTTCATGCTTCCTGCTGCTGACCAACTTTATGGAGATGCAGATTTCATTTTCCAATAGGACTTGGCACCTGCACACAGTGCCAAAGCAACCAGTATCTGGTTTAAGGACCATGGTATCCCTGTTCTTAATTGGCCAGCAAACTCGCCTGACCTTAACCCCATAGAAAATCTATGGGGTATTGTGAAGAGGAAGATGCGATATGCCAGACCCAACAATGCAGAAGAGCTGAAGGCCACTATCAGAGCAACCTGGGCTCTCATAACACCTGAGCAGTGCCACAGACTGATCGACTCCATGCCACGCCGCATTGCTGCAGTATTTCAGGCAAAAGGAGCCCCAACTAAGTATTGAGTGCTGTACATGCTCATACTTTTCATGTTCATACTTTTCAGTTGGCCAAGATTTCTAAAAATCCTTTCTTTGTATTGGTCTTAAGTAATATATTATATATACTGTATATTGCACAATTACAATTCATGTCTTTAGGAGAAAAAATTACAGAGTGCACCTTTAAGGTTAACGGTGTAACTTCAGATATAATTAAATGCATGTACTTGAAATGCAAGTACGACTCAACATATTTCTCTTTATACATTCAAAAATTCTAATTTCTTTAAGAGTAAAACTTTTTTAAGAATAAAAAATTACTGAGTGCACCTTTTAATTAAGGGGTTTCTTGCATCCGTACCCTGGACATCAGAATTTAAGCGTCTCTGATTTGTCATTGCTCAACGGACATGCCTGGCACCGGATGGAATACTCCACCGCTATGAAAACATGTTGTAAATGGAATGTTTTGATGCAATAATAGTTGAGTTAAATGGAATGCTGTTTATTGTCATTTTCACGATTAGTGTAAATGTAAACTGTAAATGTAATCTCTCTCTCGCTCTCTCTCTCTTTAAAAAAAAAAAAAGTATTTATTGTGCAGCCCTAAAGGCTGATTGATACTTCTGCATTGAACCGATGTCGTAGGCTCCACGTAGTGGCGAACGCGTTGGTTTGCATTTATAATAAATATAATTGTATTTATTTATCACACATATACAGTGAAATTCTTTTTTTTCACATATCCCAGCTAAGCTGGGGTCAGAGTGCAGGGTCAGCCATGATACGGCACCCCTGGAGCAGATAGGGTCAAGGGCCTTGCTCAAGGGCCCAACAGTGGTGTCTTGGCAGTGCTGGTGCTTGAACCCCTGACCTTCTGATCAGTAACCCAGAGCCTTAACCGCTGAGCCACCACTGCCCATTTGTAGTTCTGTGTTGGTGTGTCTGTGTCACACCAAAATGCGAATTAAATAAACAAAAGCAATGTCATTTTTGGATTCAAAAGTACTTATTAAATTATTGTAGCATTAAAAATGAGTTCAAAGTATGTTAAGGTGTTGAAATTTAGGTACATATTATTTATTATACATGTTAGGAAATTATAAATGAGGAAATTACTGTATGCTTACTCTTGAGTCGCTTAAATAATAATACATAAACATGTTTTTGGCGTTTCGTGATGAAAAAGAAATCATCAAATTAATAACCAAAATGGCTGTCGTTTTAAAGACTTTACAATGCATATAGGCAATATAACCAACTCTTTTTAATTTGCTGACACATTAGAAGTGTTCCATTTCCATAACTTATGAAATATTATTTACTCTACACATACTGTCAAACAGTAAATTCATTGTGCAGATCGGAAAGTTTGCAAGTAAAATACAACACGTATTGTTTCACTGACATATCACATTACTATCAAGTAAAAGCCCTCAGGGAAAAAAACCGCTTTTGGAGTTTATAAGCTGTAAACAGATATATTTTGTCACGTTTCACTTGTAACTTCATGAAACACAAACAGAACATAAAAACAGCAGATGCTCCTGATTGAGACAATTGCTTTCGTGGGCCCGTGTCCAATTTGGTATAAAGCATAGATAAAATTGGATGCTCACGCTACCTCGGATATCGTTGTTATCATCCTGGGGGGTGGTCTCTGGTTACAAAGTGCACCAATCACAGCTGCTGTCGTCTGTGTCAATGCGACACAGTTACATTTTTGAAGAGGTGCATGTCAGCCTACGGTGTTCGAAGCAGAAGTATCAATCAGCCTTTAGTGCAACGATTTTAGAAAGGGACATGAAACCTACCTAAACAGAAATGAATCTGCCTAGAAGAGCAGTTCTACAGTACCACAAACAGGACATTTTAGACACTTTACAGCTTAATTAACTGATTTTATTGAATAATGCATGTACATGCTTCAAAAGCAGAAATGTGAAGCATGTGTTTTTGTTACACCCTCCGTAATGCTTTCACCATAGACTTTCGACTGAACGATGAGTTGAAATTATGGTCAGGTCATTTTTATTTGTTTAACGCTTTTCACAATAGACATGCTTTCACAGCAGCTTTACAGAAATGATGCTTTAATGTCGGCAATGTCTCAAATGTGTTAAAAGTCCTCATTGAAACTTGTCTGTGATAATCGGCAACATGCCACTAATGCTTTCGATAGATCTTAGAACCCGGAACTTTTCTTTTAAACGCCGATGGGTTCCTGTCCTCTGCTCATTGGTGTCCAGTGAATGTGGTTTGACAAATGGCTTTGGTTCTCAATGTTTCTGTCATGTTCCTCTGTGCAGGTGCGCTGCATGTTAAACATATGGGGTGTGATGCTCTTCATACGCATGACATGGATCGTGGGACAGGCAGGAATTGGTAGGTTTGATTTGGTGGGTGTGTGAATGTGCTGCTCTTACGCTTTTCATCAAGCCGCAGTCATTTATCACGCTACACTGAATGTGACGTTTAACTGTCAAACACAAGTTCATTTAGCGACACCACTGCGAGCGCTCCCACTGCACAAGAACTCTGAAAATACTGCCTATGATACCAGACGCAAACCGTGTTTTATGTTAATTCTGCTTTTCTTGATTAAGATGAGTCAATAATGATGTTCATGTTTTTATGTCCACAGCATATTCCTGTTTAATCGTTTTAATGGCAACCGTTGTGACCTCCATCACAGGCTGCTCGACCTCTGCGATCGCAACCAACGGCTTCGTACGAGGAGGTAATTTTACAGAATGATGCCACTGTATGCATTTTTTTCATACACCAAAAATGACAAATATGTTAAATTCAAAATGTGGGGGCAAAAAATGCCCTCATAATAAATTCTTCTGTCTTTCATTTGTAACATCGGTAGCACTTTATTTTACAGAGTTCTTATTACACATATTACATGTATTGACGATAGTAATAACAGTCAGTTATGCATAATTACAAGCAACTAACCCTAAACCTATAGTAAGTACATGTTGTTAATTAGTACTAATCAGTAATTACTTGTGTGACTTCACTGTAACAAGGACACTGTAAAAAAAGTGAAACCGTAAAATCATATACTGTATAGTTCTTATATATTCCTACTTATTATGGCATAAATTTGAGTTGATGTGGATTTAATTCTTAGGATAAGAGGTAATAAATTCTCAATATCTCAATGAATTGACACTTGACATAAATGAATGAGACACCGTTTATATTTTTAATGGTTAGAAAATAATATGCCCTCGTACAGGTAAAACAACTGCACCTGAAAATAAAATCCAGGTGGCAAATATTTGCCATTAATGTAAAAACTTCATTTCAGACACTGATTCGTTGTGTTGCTGAGTTAAATATGAACCCAACAGAATTACAAAAATAAAAATAAAAAAATTAAACTCTACCCAGTCCGCCATTGGTCATTACAACTATTGCGCTGCCCTTGGAATTGCGCGCCGCCCAACATCCCGGCAGATTCCCGGCTGACTCCTCTGATAACCACCACATACCGACCATTTGGTCTTTATGAAGTCATTTTCGATAATCTCAGCTGGCTAAAACACACACCTTTTACCCCAGCAAAAAATGCAGATGTCAATATCGAACAAGTCTTGTATTTTGAACGACTTTTTTATATCATGATCATTGGACTGTTTCTTCATCACCAAGACCTGGCTGAATCCTGTTGAACAAATGGTCCTGGGGACGTAACACTGCCAGGCGGACTTTTTAAATTCCCCATGGACTTCAGGGCGAGGAGGTAGCGTTGCCACTGTTTTTAGAAACTCTTTTAAATGCAGAATGCTACCTATGGACATGTATTCCAGTTTTGAGGTCCAACTATTAAAGTTTCACGCACTAGGTCCTGCCTTATGTGCACTTGTGTACAGACCTCCCAGATTTAATGGGGACTATATTGAACAATTTACATCTTTCTCTCTGGACTGGTGTCACACGGAGATGGACTCCAGATTCTTGGGGATTTTAATATCCACGTATGCTGTCAATTGAAATCGCTGGTAAATTAATTTCTCTCCCTCCACTGAGTCTTTTTAAATTTTGTTCAACATGTCACTGGTTCTACCCACAATATGGGTCATACATTAGATCTGGTGTTATCTTATGGTATCTCTGAATCTTACTTGGAGATCTTAGATATTGGCATCTCTGATTATTCAATATTGTTTGAGTCTGTCTCGTCTTGTCCTCTCCCTACTACTTCTCTGTCTTTACGACACTCCCGGTCCACTCATCTACTGCCAATCTTTTTTCAGAATTGTATTGTATTTGATCTTAGTGCCGTATTCAACACTATCGGCCATAACATTCTTCTCAATTGTCTCGAGTGTAGGGTTGGCATCCAGGGTATGGCCCTCCAGTGGTTTGCCTCCTCTCTAAAAGATAGGACGTTTTCTGTATATGTAGGGAATTTCTCTTCTGCATCGGCTCATTTATCATGTGGCGTCCCTCAAGGGTCAATTTTAGGACCCTTATTTTCTTTGTATATGCTTCCTCCTGAGCTTTATTTTCCAGAAGAACAGCATATCCTATCACTGTTGTGCTGACGATTCCCAATTTTACTTACCAGTGAGCTTAGACAAGTGTTCATGTGATAACATCCTAAATTGCTTCGAAGAAATTAAACATTTGGCTGGTAAACAATTTTTTACAATTAAATGTCACTTCATGTCCTCCTTACCTGGTCTGGCTGCCCAGTTAGGTCCTCTGTTGTCAAATGTACAAGATCATGTAAGAAGTCTTTGAGTGATTGAAGATTCATCATTACTTTTTAATAAGCTTATTAGTGCCATTGTCAAGGGTAGTTTTTTCCACCTGAAATCTGAAAAATTGAAGTAGGTCAGCAACTTCAATAGCCATTTTTAAATCTTCTTTGAAAACGTATTTATATATATTTAGCATCTGAATAGGGCTTTTTAAAAGGCTAAATTAGGTAAATAATTCATGCAGTTTTTAATTGTATCTATTTATTTATTATTATTATTTCTTTTTTTTGAATGTATATAATTCTGTCATTGTATATTTATTTGATTGATTTGTAAAGCACATTGGGTTAACTTCTGTTGTTTTTAAATGTGCTCTATAAATAAAGGTTGACTTGACTTGAATTAAACAGATAGCCCCGCCCTAAACTCGCGCAATTGTTTGAGCCACCCCTGAATACAATCTGTTCGTTTGGTGCCATTTGTGATGCTGAAATGACACCCTTCACCTAATGTTATATTAACACATGTGATTTAAGAGTCCTCAGTTGTTGTTAAGACAATTTTAGTGGAGTTTTCTTGCTCTTTTTTTATTAAGCTGTACAGCTGCTTTTCAACTTCACTCCAGTTTTTCATTATGGTCTGGTTCAGTGCATTAGATAATAGAGCGCAACAGTCTGGTTCCAGAAGTAAAAATCCCATTCATTTATCATTTATAGACGAATTGATTTTCAACGATAACTTATAAACCTTTAAAGACAGACCTACTGTGAGCTACAAGGATGTTCATCGATGGTTTATGCTTCCGTTGAAGCCATCCATCTGTGTTATCTCAACTTCATTGTTTAAAAATCGTGTTTGATAGCAGAATTCATGGTAAACAACCACATTACCCATGGTACATCAGAGAATGATCCAATCAGAGAACCGCGGCCAACGAAAAACGCAATACGTGCTTCAGAGCGATCGCGTGGTCCCATGACACACTGTGAATGACGTCGAGTCTGTGTCTCTTTACCCTTAAACTATTTATATATTTGCACATATTGGAATATTTTGCAATAAATTTAAATTATATTGTTTCTATACTTATAATCAACAACATAAAATCAATAGTTTTATATATTCCCATCGTTTTTTATTCAGTGACATCATTCGCAATGCTTCATGGGATTGTAGTTTGTGCCCTCATGAAATGAGTGAAATGAGATTTTGCTATCATGTAGCATCAAACAGTCACCAGTCCATGGGTCGTTCTCTGAAAAGATGCCTTTTCCATTTTAAGAGGGTGATTTGAAAGTACATTTCAGACAGACAGTGTCTTTACGTGTTTTTAATTTGCACTGTGCCACCTAAAGCTGGAAATGTAACAGCATTGACTGTTTTAGAATTAGATGTTAGGCAACTAGCCTTGCGCTCAAGATCGTGACACAAGTTGCTTGTTTTTTTTTTTTTTTTTACAATTATTTATTTTCAGTTATAAATGCTTTACTTTACAGCACCATTAAAACATGGTAGATCATTTAAGATTGTCACCTACTGACACATAAGAACATTTCAAACAAGGTGATAAAAGATAAGACATTTGTTCTTGCAGAGTTTACTTTCTGAAAGGATATAGTCATTCTGACAATTTTATTTATGGAATAGTGCTTTTTTTAAAATAAACATAGTTATGCACTCTTACAATCATCTACAATATAATACAATATAAAACACTATAAATTGTCATATCGGCTAATAAATAATGTGAGTAATATTTCAGCAACAGTTAGGCCTTTCACGATTATTATATATTCGTCTGATCACAGTTACTTGCTCTAACCGTGGTTATTTAAGATAACCGCGATTTATTGTGCACATCAAATTACAATCACATTTTAATGCCCAAATAAGGGAATTTTGAACGAATATATAAATGCTATCAATGGCACATTTGTGTGTCATTCAGTTGAACTCCCGAGCGTCATTGAGCCGCACTGCAGACGTCAACTAGAGAAGCTCCTGTCCGGAAGAGCGCAAGCACTTCTCAAGCGCTCTGATGCGAGTGCCATCAGCAGAGGCTCAAACTCCCACAACAAAATAAACAAACTAATATAAACCTTGATAGTGAACGCAAAGCACTCCAGTTTCACTTTGATTTAACGATCGGTTAATGGCAGATGTTCCTGGTCAAAGTGGGTTTATTCCCACATTGTTAATGACATAGAGTGACACAGAGGAGGAGACGCATGCTTACTCTGATTCATGAGAAATAATGGCTCGTGGGTTTCATCAAAGAGCATTAAAATAAAGTATGATGATAGTTTAGAAATTAGGACAGAAATATTTTACTGTTGCTTAATTTAACATAATATTCTATTGTATAATATCAATATGAAAATATATTTTGTATTTAAATGATTATCAAAGCAAAATGACAAAATATGCATTGCAGTGAAGATAAAAATTTGAATGAATATTGTCAGTGATGACAGATTTAATCCCCATGAGGTGTCAGTGAGTTTTTATTTCACCTCTAGAGGCCACTGTTATTATAAATTGTATTTATGATTGAATTTGGACATGTAATTTTCCACCTGTTGTCGTAGAGTGATTTTTTTTTTAAGTCACTGCAAACGGGGCCGGTGGAAGTTGGAGAGTGTAGAATGTTTGGATTTGATTTGGTGTGATATTTTTGACCACTTTGTTATTTTGGTTATATTTTCGTTTCTTTTTAAATGTAATTTGAATTCATAAATATTTATGATTTCAATAAATGAATTACATTACAAAATCGACCGGTAGAAGTGAAGTGCGTTCAGATACAATCACTTTTAATACTATGAATGATTTTTGTGTCAGTAGATGAAAGTGATTAATAATAATTACTTAATTTATTGCAGCATACATCCAAATTCTGACAAGAATCATATTTTCTGTGAGTATAAATGGAGCTTGTCACTGTCATAGAAATATGCCTGACATTCATCAAGGCACAAAAGAACATAATTATACAGTCCATTTACACTACCAACTTCTTATGAATGTGCTGTCTTTGTTTATATTGCTGGTGCTTGACAGGGAATGGACTGTATAATAGGACGCAGACGGTGCCAGAGAAGAACCTCAGAATTAAATTGCACTTGATTCAGCCCATTTGCGCGTTGCGCTGGCGATTTTGCTTAACCCACTTGCACCTAGACTTAGCATATGCTGGCACGAAAATACCAAAACTTCATGGCCATGCCCATTGACTTTGCACTTATGACTTAAAACATTGCGCTGCGCTTAACGCTAGCGCTCTTAAAATAGGAGCCAGAATGTGCGTATTTGGTAAACAACATCCTCGTATGTAGGGCTGGGCGATATGGGCCAAAAAAATATATCACAATATTTTTTCCGTATCTTTCGATATCTATATTTATCACAAAATACATTTCATACCTCCATAATGGGGAGGAAATGCATTCCACACATTTGATTGACCTAAAAAAATTAATTGAACGCAACTTGTTTGTTTACAAGTAAACTCCAGAGGGTAAGTAACCTTTAAAGTACACTCAGTTTAGGATTTAATCCTACATAAGATGTGTGACCTATTTTTGATTTAAATTTCGCCAAATTCATCATCTTCAGCTGATGTTTGACTCCACTGAAAGACTTTCTTGTGACGAGGTGGCAGTAAAGCACCATAAGCTGGATTGCCAACCACCAGTGTTCAGTCAATAGCTGTCTTGTTCAGTACACGACAATATCATATTAGCCGGATAGCTAGCCACCAAGCCTCATTGCCGGTTTCCATGACAGCAGGATTGCCTGCTAATACTTAAAAGGCTGATTTCATGACTGTGATTCAGTTAGCTATTTATGTGTATAACTATACCAAACTGCTTGCGTTTTTAGTGACACGTACCTGATCCGATCGTCTAGATGTAGAACATATGCTAAATATTGAAAATGTATTATTTCAGATAAATATTGATATTGTTTTATTGCCCAACCCTACTCATATGTACTGTTTTTCTTTTTTGTCATTAACAATTTTTATTGATTCCACACTCAAATCAACACAAACAGCACATGAAAACACGGAATCAACTTTCAACAAATATTCCCCCCTCCCTCCCTCTCCTCCCGTCCACCCAACACACATCCCAGTGGTCAGACACCAAATAATAATGGACACACATACAAGCAGACAGTCCAGAGAAAATACTCAAGACATTAAAAAAATAAATACAAAATTTGCTCAACACAAAAGAAAAAGGGTTCCACACATCAATTAATTACATACACACCATTTATACTGTCCCTCTCCACTGTTCATCCCTGGCAATCCTCCAAGAAGGCCAAATAAGTGCCCCACTTCTTCTCAAAGGCACCCAAGCTGCCCAGCCATCTATGTGACATCTTTTCAAAGGTTGCCACTCTGCCCATTTCGGTGCACCACTCATGAAATGAGGGCACACCAGCTGACTTCCATCCCCCATGGATCACTTTCCTGCCGATCATCACACTGGTAAGGACCCAGTTTTTAATATAAGTATTCCCTAAGTTAACCCCCTCCCCATCACCCGAAATGAAATCTGAATGCTCAGGATCTCACAGACATAACTCTGAACCCTCGACAAAAACGTGGGCTATGTCCCCATCCTCTGATTGGCATCGCCAACAGGTGGGTGTATCTTTAAGACCAAGCCTATGCAATCTAGAGGGAGTCCAATAAAAACGATGCAGAATCTTAAATTGAATGAGGCGCATCCTTGCATCCCTAGACATAGACTTGACATTTTTAAAAATCCTACCCCATTCTTCATCCTCCAGTACTAAATTCAAGTCTTTCTCCCATAACTTCTTGAGAGATGTCAAAACCCCGTCCCCTAGACTCTGAATTAGCCAGGAATAGTACGTTGAATGTACTGTTTTTCTTGATTATGTTAAGAACAGTACATTTTATATGTTGGCATCATGAAGGCAATGGTTATTCTTCGTTAAAGACAGTATTTACATTTACTGTATGTTAATGAGAAACGCAGTTTGACAAAACCTAACAACACATCTGTCCTCTCAATTACGATCAGTAAATCATTCACCTTTTGTTGCATATATATTTACTTCTTACAATAATTAAAAGCATGATTTGTATGAGTAAGACACATTTGAATGCAAATGTCAGTGTTTTTAAAAATCTTGAAAGTCCATTTGAATTAGTTTGTCTGTTGCTGTAAGATTCATTAACAGACCATTTTTTTTTCTACAGCAAAAGTATCCAAGTTTTCATCATTTTGCGTTCTGTAGAATGCACTGCCTCACATTTGGATTGTTTTGAATGTTTCTTGAAGTTTTTGGATATGACTTTGGCTCGTTAGGCCAGATATTTGGCAGCCTGTTTATGTCTTTGGTCTTTTAGACCTTCTGGCTGATGGTCTGGATCACAGTATTTCCACTGAATCCATCTCCTCATCTGTATGAATGTGTGAGGATGTGTGTGAATGCTTCGTCATTAAACTGAGAGGTAGAAAAGCTCTCTGCATATCACTCGTAGTTCTCACAGCTTGTGTGGAAATTCCGTCGAGTGTTTTGACCTCTGTTTCTCGGTGTCTGTGAGGGCCAATTTTCAGTCCGAAGGTCAGAAATGGATCGTGGTGCTTCTCTTCAGAGCTTCATCTGCGAGTCAGGATAATAACACTAGATGATTTTCTGTGTTTGTTCAGTATGGAAGTGAAATCGATATTTGTTTTCCATGAGCACCACAGGAGGTGTAGTTTTTATTAACCGAATCACAGGAGGGATTGTGTGTGTGTGTGTGTAGGATTAGTTTTGTTTGAGATAGTCATGGATATTTAGTTTTAGTTATTTTTACTGACACCATTTTTAGATCATTTACAGCACTACTCTCTTACAGAAATTTGGACATTTCTTAAATCGTCAGCATCTATATTTTGTAAATAAATTTAAAAGGTCTGAAGGGAGTTTGATTGCTTATATATAAGTGCGAGTTGTTGTTAATTAAATTCAGTGTGCATGTGCTCATGTTTTCAGTCAGTGAGGTGTGCAGTGGTTAATCTGTGAGATTAGGCCTAATCTTTCCTGGTATTCCAGCAATTTATTACATCCCCCACTTTCCTGAATAAGATTCAACATGTTCAAATGCTCATTTAAGTCTGTGCTCATGCTCTAAACACACATTGAAGCTGTGCTCTTTATTCACATCACATTTTCTGCACTGATTGCAGAGAAAAATGTATACAATTCTGCAGAATGGGTTGAAACATGGTGAAATCTCTTAAATGAGGCTAAGAGTACTAAACTCTCATTGGAAGCTGAAACCATTTTTAAATGAACCAATGGTGTACCTCAGGGTTCGGTGCTAGGCCCGCTCCTCTTCTCAATATTCACAACATTACTCTAGCAGGTTATTATTCTAGACAAGCATTGTTGAATTGGCATGAAATATTAATATTTTATCTTTGGATTTAAACAACAAATTTGATTCAGAAATCTCAAGATGCAGTTATGAGGGAAAACGCACAAGGGATTTTTGTGAATCATGCATAATTTTGTGAATGATGGGTGTTTAACCCCTTTTCCACATGGGGATCGCAGATGGCCTCATGATCGATATTGTTTGCATTAACTGCATGTTATTACCATACAGTTCTTATTTAATCTTGAAAACCTATACATCATTAGAAAGGTCTAATACTCCAGCATTGATATTTAGCCTCTGTTTCACAATTGAAATTTTACTGCAAGAGTTATTTCTTCATTTGTCAACATATCAAAATATCAAAGCAAGAGTTCTAAAAATGAAACCGTTATGAAGACGCACATACCAATTCAGTGATGTAAACTCCTGTTGATTTGTCTCTAGCAGGTTACAGTGAACAACATCCAATAGAACATTTAGTCCAAAAGTGTGCACATTTACAGAAATATTGTTGAATTCTCATATGTTTACTTAAGAATTATTATGTCAATTTTCCACTCAATTATGCGATATGAAGCGCTGACACGCTCTAATACTCTCATATGGTGAGCTTTATTCCCCCAGGAAGCTAGAGAGCACACAAGGTCAGTTCTCTTTCTAAATATGGTCTTATAGAAGAAGAAAGTAATGACATCATGCCTACCTCAGAAGCCCACATGACAGGGACTTCCGCATACCATACCATATTAGAATATTAGCATTATAAACGCTGTATAAAGCAAAAAACGAATGATTTGACTGATGTGAAGTTCTAAATAGATGATTACAAAAATATATGGTTTGTCTAATTTCAATGCGGACTCTGGTATTTTTATATGTTTATTGATCGTTCTGGAGATGTCACTGCAGAAGAGCTACATATCTCAAACTGCTTTCTGCCTCATTATATGAATGGAAACCACATGAGATCAGTAAAAGACACTGATATAACATCTCCATTATGATTGGAAGTATAAGATAATAGATAATGTGATAATGTGTCATGCTTACATTCTGGATCCATAGCACTAATGCTAATGGCTGATGCTTTATGTGGCCTTAATCACATGGCATGGTCTTGGAAAATGTTTAATAAAACTCAGAATTTTAAAGTCATAATCCTTAAATTTGATCAGACTTGTAGCTTAAGCTCCATTGTGTTAATATGGGTCTACCAGATCAGTGGAAATACTTGTGCAAGAAATGTAGGACTGCACCTTATATCAGTGGACTCGTAATGTGGGTCCTAGCGCAAGCCTTGATGACAGTTTGAAGAGAATTTGTTCATTCATTGTGTCAATTGCATAATTGGAGCTCCAAGCAATGCAAAAGTAACTATAAATAAACATTGAATTTTATGTTGAATTTTGTGCTTTTTCTCAGGTGGAGCGTATTACTTGATATCCCGAAGTTTAGGTCCAGAGTTTGGTGGCTCTATTGGTCTGATTTTTGCTTTTGCTAATGCTGTGGCCGTGGCCATGTATGTTGTGGGTTTTGCTGAAACTGTCGTTGAGCTTCTGAGTGTAAGAAACAATCCCATTCTCTTCAATAATAATAATAATAAATGAATCATTTATTAGTGAAGATAATGAATGCCTCTAATGTGGTATGCTATATGTAATAATAGTAATAAGTGTGTTTGTAGGCAGCTGGTGCATTGATGTTGGATCCCATTAATGATGTGCGAATCATCGGCACCATCACGGTCATTCTACTGCTGGGTATTTCAGTGGCGGGGATGGAGTGGGAGGCAAAGGCAAGAGATTTGTTACAAAATGGTTTCTCTTTGAACATTAGTCAGTGCAAATCAGCCTTGAATTCATGATCTGCCAACATGATCTTGTGTTTCAGGCTCAGATATTCCTCCTGGTCATTTTGGTCACGGCCATCTTCAACTACTTCATTGGATCCTTCATCCCTGTTGAGTCCAAGGAGAAGTATGGCTTCTTTGGCTATGATGGTGAGAACGTGCGCTTCCACGAATTAAGATTAATCTAAATCAGTGTTCTCAACTGGTGGATCACAGATGTGTTCTGCGGACAAGACGGAAAAACTGTGGTAAATGCAAACAATAAAATGCAATAAACCATATAATCGTGCATTGTTTGAATAGAGCATGAAACCTTTGAAAATCAAGAAATATTTAAAAACCATAAATACATGCCTGAGTTTTTCAAAAAGATTTTGAAATATTATAGCCAAAATTGCTAAAGATAAATCAAGAGTTTAATTTCCAGCACATTAGTTTTATTTTGTATGCTTAACTATTTTGGTATTGGGTACTGTGAGTTCCCTCTTGTAAAATCTGTCCTGAAGGAAAACCAGTTGAGAACAACTGATGTTGCTCCTGCGCAAAAAACTGATAACAGCGAGACGTGGTGCAGTGGTCAAAGATGTCCATCTGGCACATGTTTACATGGGAAAAACAACTGAAAAACAATGCAGATGCATTGAAGAATGTGTTTGATGTGAACGGCCCCTTAAACTTGCTCTCAAGCCATAGTGATAATTCGTGAAAGAATTGTTCTTTTGGGTCATTGATGGGTGAAAAGGGCTCACAAATCAGTCAGAACGATTCTTTAGCAAATTGGTCTAAATCAAAATGATTTAAAAAAAAAATTAATTAAAAAAAAATCTGTGCCCAGTAATCACAAACACCTGAAACGGTCATGGAAATGTCATGGAATTTCATTGGTCGGAAAGGGTGGGAATCCTGTAGAAATTAATAAAACATTAGAAATTATGTAAAAGCTGTGAACATTTTATAATGAATTTACACTACAGAAATGTTGAATTTTACTATTTTTATTTGTAATTTTTTTTTATTATTATTTTTTGGTTAAATCACTATGATGTCCAATTTATGAATGAATTGTTCTTTTGATTTAATTTTAACTAATTCTCAAATCATTCTGAATGATTTATCAGCAAATAATAATAATAAAAAGACATTCATTGAAAATTCATCGGTTAATGCGAGGGAGAACCCTGTAGTTTTCACATTGTTTTTTTTTTCTTGTTTTCTCTATTTGTTTATTATAATTATTATAATAACCTCTTGCCTTTCAGTGGGCATCTTGGCTGATAACTTCGGTCCAGACTTTCGAGGAGAAACTTTCTTCTCTGTGTTCTCCATCTTCTTCCCGGCGGCCACAGGCATTCTGGCTGGAGCGAACATATCAGGAGATCTAGCGGTGAGTTTGCGATCATCATTTCCTGAGCACTCAGATTTATTCTTCATCACTATCTCTGTAAATGTTTTATTTTGATTTCTCTAAGGACCCTCAAATGGCCATCCCGCGAGGAACTCTTCTGGCGATCCTCATCACAGGTGTGGTGTACATGGGTGTGGCCGTTTCTTCAGGTAAATGTGTTTGAATGAACTGCGCATCATTATTTTGTACAGTATTCAGGTAGTTAATGATGTATTTCTGTATTTGTCGCAGGTGCGTGTATCGTGAGGGATGCTACAGGGATTGAGAGTAACCGTACTCTGAGCGGCAGTATCAACTGCACTGATGCAGCCTGTAAGCTTGGCTATGACTTCACTTCCTGTAGACCAGCGATCGAGGGAGTGTCATCACCCTGCAAATATGGCCTCCACAACGATTTCCAGGTACATCCGCAATGGCACATGATCTCTTGCCTGTCAGTGTGGATGCAATGTGAAGTGACAACTGGACTTGTGTTTGCTTTTAAAGTTTTAGGCCAGTTTAGGTGTTAGACTTTTGTTCTGTGTAAATGTAAAATGTTCTGTAAACTCTCAGGATGCGTCTTGTTGTCTGTGGATTATGTACGAGAATCAACACAGTCACTGTGGTGTGTATATACTGCTTTAAATGGTAAAGGCGAGAAAAAAAGACTTGTAATAGATGAGTCATGTACGACTGAATTTTTTTTGGAGCCTGAGTGTTTAGAGATTCAGGCTGAATTAATTGCAGGTGTTTAATAGTGTTAAAGCTTTACTAGAGAGTTTGAGGAATATCACTAGAACACAAGCTCTGTAATAAAGTGTTTGTGTTGAAGGTGATGAGTGTGGTGTCGGGCTTCAGTCCTCTCATCACCGCAGGCATCTTCTCTGCCACCCTCTCCTCTGCCCTGGCATCACTCGTCAGCGCTCCTAAAGTCTTCCAGGTTAGCGTCTGTGTGAGAGAATTCCTCACGAGTTAACGTGTTTTGTGCTTTAACATCTCAGACCATCATGTGTTTCACTCCAGTGCGATTGAAAGATCAATAGATGTCTCAAACAGGTCCTGCTGGTTTGCTGATTTAACGTGTCATCTTCTCAGGCTTTATGCAAAGACAACATCTACCCTGGAATTGCGGGCTTTGCGAAGGGCTATGGAAAAAACAACGAGCCGTTGCGCGGATACCTCCTCACGTTTGGTATCGCTCTGGCCTTCATTCTGATTGGTAGGCAGAATCAACCAATCAAATAATTTTATTCAACAGATAACATCACCATCTAATATTTTGTGTTTTATATCTCTAGCGGAGTTGAACGTCATCGCCCCGATCATTTCAAACTTCTTCCTGGCATCATATGCTCTCATCAATTTCTCTGTGTTTCACGCATCACTGGCTAATTCTCCTGGTAAGATCATGTTGAGTTAAATAGAAGAAACTATTTAAACACACTTGACTGAACATGTCGGGTGTGACGAAATAACACAGGCTATATCATGTCCACACACACACTCACACACACCATTAGGGTCAGTATTTACAGAACACCCTTACTGTAAGACTTTAACCTGTGTGAATTTTTTTTTTTTTATTATTATTAAGTTGATTTAGTTATGTGATAATTAGAATTTAATTTCTGCCACTTTCCACAAATAAGTCAGTTTGTTCTGAAGGTGCTTAATAGGGCTGGGTATTTACACAAATTTCCTGATTCGATTCTGATTCACTAGCTTTTGAATGGATTTCAATTCATATGGTTATATTTTAGTTATAATATCCATTTTGCTTACATATGAAAGAAATTCTTGCAGCTATTGCTGTTAATTATACAGGGGACCTTCTAACTAGGTAAATTATAAAGATATGAATTATACTAATTATATATTATTAGCTTTTCATAATTGTCACATTTTAGACAAAAATCCATGTATTCTATCAATAAAAATGATATTAAATTGCATATACACCAATCAGCCACAACATAAAAACCACCTGCCTAATATCATGTAGGTCCCCCTCGTGCCACCAAAACAGCTCTGACCCGTCGAGGCATGGACTCCACAAGACCCCTGAAGGTGTCCTGTGGTATCTGGCAGCAAGACGTTAGCAGCAGTTCCTTTAAGTCCTGTAAGTTGCGAGGTGGGGCCTCCATGGATCGGACTTGTTGGTCCAGCACATCCCATTGATGCTCAATCGGATTGAGATCTGGGGAATTTGGAGGCCAAGTCAACACCTTGAACACTTTGTCATGTTCCTTAAACCATTCCTGAACAATTTGTGAAATGTAGCAGGGCGCATTATCCTGCTGAAAGAGGCCACTGCCATCAGGGAATACCGTTGTAATGAAGGGGTGTACGTGGTCTGCAACAATCTTTAGGTAGGAGGTACGTGTCAAAGTAACATCCACATGAATGCCAGTACCCAAGGTTTCCCAGCAGAACATTGCCCAGAGCATCACACTGCCTCCGCCGGCCTGCCTTCTTCCCATAGTGCATTCTGCTGCCATCTCTTCCCGAGGTAAATGACGCACACACACCCGGCCGTCCACATGATCTTAAAGAAAACGCGATTCAGACCAGGCCAACTTCTTCCATTGCTCCATGGTACAGTTCTGATGCTCACGTGCCCATTGTAGGCGCTTTCAGTGGTGGACAGGGGTCAGCATGGACACTCTGACCGGCCTGCGGCTACGCAACCCCATACGCAGCAAGCTGTGATGCACTGTGTGTTCTGACACCTGTCTATCATGGCCAGCATTAAGTTTTACAGTAGCTCTTCTGTGGGATCATACCAGACGGGCTAGCCTTCGCTTCCCACGCTCATTAATGAGCCTTGGGTGCCCATGACCTTGTCACCGGTTCACCGGTTGCCCTTCCTTGGACCACTTTTGGTAGGTACTAACCACTGCATACCAGGAACACCCCACAAGACCTGCTGTTTTGGAGATGCTCTGACCCAGTCGTCTAGCCATCACAATGTGGCTTTTGTCAAAGTCGCTCAGATCCTTACACTTGCCCATTTTTCCTGCTTCCAACACATGAAATTCAAGAACTGACTGTTCACTTGCTGCGTAATATATCCCACCCCTTGACAAGTGCCATTGGTAATGATATAATCAGTGTTATTCACTTCACCTGTGGTTTTAATGTTGTGACTGATCAGTGTATTATATTTTGTCACATGCTTATTGTTTTTTGTTTTTTTGTGGGGGGGTTTTCTCCCCTTTTCTCCCCAATTTGGAATGCCCAATTCCCAATGCGCTCTAAGTCCTCATTGGGGCGTAGTGACTCACCTCAATCCAGGTGGCGGAGGAGGAATCTCAGTTGCCTCCACGTCTGAGACAGTCAATCCGCACATCTTATCACGTGTCTTGTTGAGCACGTTACCACGGAGACCTAGCATGTGTGGAGGCTTCACGCTATTCTCTGCAGCATCCACGCACAACTCGCCACGCGCTCCACCGAGAGCGAGAACCACATTATAGCGACCACGAGGAGGTTACCCCATGTGACTCTACCCACCCTAGCAACCGGGCCAATTTGGTTGCTTAGGAGACCTGGCTGGAGTCACTCAGCACACCCTGGATGGTAGTCCGTGTCAATCTTCACAGAAGACACAGTCAGTGTCTTCACATACTTATTGTTAAAGGAATAGTTCACCCAAATATGAAAATTCTATAATTTACTCACCCTCATGCCATCCCAGGTGTGTATGAATTTCTATCTTCTGCAGAACACAAACGAAAGTTTTAAGAATATTTCAGCTCTTTAGGTCCTCACAATACAAGTGAATGGAATCCCAAACTTTGAAGTTCAAAAATCACATAAGTCAGCATTTAAGTAAGCCATAAGACTCCAGTGGTTAAATCTGTATCTTCAGAAATTATATGAATGGTGTGGGTCAGAAACAGATCAATATTTAAGTCAATTTTTTACTATAAATCTACTTTCAAACAGCCCTTATATGCGCATTCAGGAGAGTTCTTTTGTTTTTTTTGGCGATTCGCATTCTTCGTGCATATCCCACCTAATGGGCTGTTGTGCAAAAATTATTTATTTATCCTCTGTCCCTCCATTTTCTTTTCTTTTTCCTCCCTGCCTAGTAGGTGGCAATATGCGTGAATAATTTATTTGGTATTTACATTTTGTAAAACACATGCTAAGAATCTGTACTGTCCCTTTAAGAAAACAGCAGTTCTGTAAATGAGCACATATTAATGAGAGAGGACCCGAATGGTTTCTTTACCGCATCTGTGCTATGTGTAATTAGAATTAAATGTTTCTTTTTTGCTGTAACGTATAGAAAGGATATTAAAAGAGACATTATTCAGTGACAAATGGATTGTGTGGATCTCAATCAAACATTTACTCAACACGCAGTGAAAGGATCTTGCTTCTGAACGTCTCCACTATACTACTCAATCACTGCTGAGTGAAATCTCAACATTTACCAGATAGTGGCCAATCACAGACATTTTTAGTCACACAGTGTGAAATTTAGTCGCATATGTGAGTGATTTAACCTACATTTCTGAGGGCTGCACTTAGAGTAAAAGATTGATCTTGTAATTCAAGAATCTATATCGAGATCGTTCAGATGATCGCGATGCATCAGTAATCGATATTTTTACTCAGCCCTTGTGCTTAAACTTAAGAAATGCTGTTTATCCACCTCAGTCAAACTAAGTAAAATACTGCATATAAATAAATATAACAGGACTTATATTTATGACATTTTATGTTGGCATACAGTGCATTCAGAAAGTATTCTGACCCATTCATTTTTTCACAGTATGTTATGTTGAAGCCTTATGCTAAAATGCTTTAATTTATGATTTTTTTCACATCAATCTACACTCCATACCCCATAATGAAAAAGCATGTTTGGAGCACGTTTAAAGAGACTGCGCTCAGCCCCGTTCCAGCCACTCATGAGGCGCTCACTTTCCGCTCCTACCAGAATACACTACATTTCTCGTGCGGCCACATTAATATATGTGTGCTTCTACACTGACAAATATCTGGTGTTGGTGGCTGTATTAGGTCCAAGATTTTAAACAGAGTGGATTATCAGAGATGAGGCAGCGTTTAAACTCTGTGATTCGCGAGCTGATGGTGACAGGTGCCGATTCCAACAAGTACAGTGAGGTGAGAGCACAGAGGCAGTTAAAAACACAGATTAGTTTCCCAGACATACATCTGTAAAATAATTGTATTTGGCTACTGCGGACATCTGTAAGGTTTACCGTTGATTTGCACGGGATAAGCAATATCTGAATAAATCACAGAGATGAGTGTCGACTGCATTTACACTGCTGTCAGTCATAATGATTATTATGAAGTAAGTTTTAAACATGCAAATGCTGTATCTGGGATTAGTAGAAGAAATTGACTGGAATATCTGGACAAATACAACACAACTGGTTACATTAGCAAGCCAGTAATCCTACAGTACACTCTTTAATTAAAAATATAGACAATCTTGTCACATTATGTAACTTTATTTGTCCCTCCAGAAAATATGTTGTGCTCAACACAATTTTTCCAATTTACTCTGCTCAAATCACAAAATGACTAGTGTCCATTTCTAATCAAAAGAAATCATGCTCATTTGTTTTTCATGCATCAGTCCAAATGCAACAGTTAGCGTTAGATGAAGTTTTAAAACTCGTCTTACATTGTCTTCTCTATGACCAACATCCACTTCAGACACTTGGTGAACTTAGAAACAGTGAGTTCTGGCTGGACAGTGCAGATTCACTGGCTTTTTACCAACATGTCAATTCGCACGGAGTAAGAATAACGGGTTATTTTTACCACGCGTTTGATAGGTAAAAGACATTATTATCTTTACCGGTGGGGGAATGCGTAGTCCGAAACAATTACTGACAAAAACGATTGGTACAGGATTAAAATAAATAAGAAGCTCTGGTAATCAGGCTGTTACATTACCCCACGTCCCCATATAAAATAAACCTGTCCAAATAGGGCAGAGAGAACAGGATTGAACTGTTTGGCCTCAATTCCAAGTGTCATGTCTGGAGGAAACCAGGCATTGCTCATCACCTGCGCAATACCATCATGCTGTGGGGGTGTTTTTCAGCAGCAGGGACTGGGGGACTGGTCAGGGTTGAAGGAAAGCAGAACGCAGCCAAATGCAAAGATATCCTTAATGAAAACCTGGTCCAGAGCGCTCAGGACCTCAAACTGGGCCAAAGGTTCACCTTCCAACAGGACAATGACCCTAAGCACACAGCCAAGAAAACACAAGAGTGGCTTAGGGACAACTCTGTGAATGTCCTTGAGCGGCCCAGCCAGAGCCCGGACTTGAACCCAATCGAACATTTTTGGAGAGACCTGATAATGGCTGTCCACTGACAGTCCCTATCCAACCTGACAGGGCTTGAGAGGATCTGCAGAAAAGAATGGCAGAAAATCCCCAAATCCAGGTGTGCAAAGCTTGCCGCATCATACCCAAAAAGACTTGATGCTTTAATCGCTGCCAAAGGTGCTTCAACTAAGTACTGTGTTAAGGGTCTGAATACTCATGTCAATGTGATATTTCAGTTTTTTCTTTTTAATAAATTTGCAAAGTTATCAAAAGTCTGGTTTTTGCCTTATTATGGGGTATGGAGTGTAGATTGATGTGAAAAAATAATAATTTAAAGCATTTTAGCATAAGGCTGCAACATAACAAAATGTGAAAAAAATTAAGGAGTGTGAATAATTTCTGAATGCACTGTTGTGACAGGTTCTTTCATACCCAGAAATGAGGAAGTGGAAAATAGTCCAAGTTCTCTCGTCTTTTTAATAAATTTGCACTTTTCAGTGTCAGTAGAAATGGACACACACAGTGACTCAGCACAGGGCACGTGTCGCTCATCTCTCCTCTTCTATGGCTATCCGCTCCCCTTTATCTCCCTGTTGCCGCTCACTACAACACAGAACAGATGTTAGTAAAAATTGCCCACAGGTGTAACTCCTTACTGCTCTCGTCTCCCAGTCTCGCTCTCCATTCACAAACCAATGCCTGACAACACCCCACACCCCCACATACCCCCATTGCCTGACTCAGGTCGGGGAGCAGTCCGGCCTGCCCACTGCTCCCCCCATTTCGAAAGAGGAAGTCCGTGACAGCCATCTGCGTCTGTGGATCACCTCGAACTTAAACGGCTGAAGAGCCAGATACCAACGGGGGATCTGAGTGTTGGTATCCTTCATGCGATGGAGCCACTGGAGCGGAGTGTGGTCCGAACAGATGGTAAAATCCTGTACCAGGAGGTAATATCGAAGGGTAAGGACCACCCACTTAATGGCCAGACACTCCTTCTCAGTGGTGCAGTACCTCAACTTTCTTACCGAGAGTTTCCGGCTGATGTACTGCACCGGACACGCCTTCTGCTCGACCACCTGGGACAACACGGCTCCCAACCCCCTGTTTGATGCGTCGGTCTGTAAAACAAAAGGGAGAGAAAATCAGGAGTGTAGAAGTGGTCCGCCACAAAGTGCAGCTTTCACTTTCACGGATGCCAGATCCATCCACTGGAACAGATCTGGCGCTCCCTTTTTAGTGAGATCAGTCAGCAGGCTGGTGACAGTCGAATAGTTAGGCACAAGCCTACGGTAATAACCAGCCAGCCCCAGGAACTGTCTCGCCTCCTTTTTGGTCTTGGGTCTTGGGCAAGTCGCAGTCGTTGCTGTCTTATCACTTTGGGGACGCATCTGCCCATCTCCCAAGTGGAAGCCCAGATACCGTATTTCCACCCACCCAATTGCACACTTCTTCGGGTTTGCTGTGAGCCCCGCCCACCACAGCGATCTCAAGACAGCCCTCAGGTGCTGCATGTGCCGCTGCCAATCATTACTGTAAATTATGATGTCATCCATATAGGTAGTGGCATACGCAGCGTGTGGGCGTAGTATTCTGTCCATGAGCCGCTGAAATGTACCTGGGGCCCCAAACAAACCAAACGGAAGGGTCACAAATTTGTGTAACCCAAACGCAGTGGAAAATGCAGTTTTTTCACGGGACATGGGAGTCAAGGGGATCTGCCAATATCCCTTTGTCAAATCTAGTGTCGAATAAAAGCGAGCCTCGCCTAACTATTCTAGCAGTTCGACAATACGAGGCATCAAATTTAGACACCGCATTGACTTTTCAGAAATCCACACAGAACCGACCCATCGTTCTTAGATACTAGAACCACCGGGCCGGACAAGTCTTGGATTACCACTGTTGGATTACTCTCATACCGAACATGACCTTAAGTTCCTCCTGTACCACTTGTTTCTTGTGCTCGGGTAACCAGTAGGGGCGTGTGCGTACAACCACCTCTGGGGTCATCTCAATTTGGTTTTCTATGAGATTCGTGCGGCCAGGCAGAGGCGAAAACACGTTGGAAAATTATCTTTGTAACTTGGCTTTCTCCATGATTTGGGATGGTGAGAGGTGGTCTCCACAAGGGACTGGGGTGACTTGATTTTGGGTTTTAAATTCACCTCCGGGCAAAGCTCCTCCCTCTCCGTAATACCATCGCCAAAGCCATGGGTACCTCCTCTCGCCAATATTTTAGGAGATTGATGTGGTACACCTGCTGTGGTCTGCTTCCATCTGTTCGTTCGACCTCATACTCGACGTCGCCAACTCGCTGTGTGACCACAAAGGGCCCATGCCACTTGGTGAGTAATTTGGAGTTCGATGTGGATAGCAATACAAGTACTTTATCTTCTGGTGCAAACTCCCACAGCTGAGTACCCCTATTATATAGTCGGGACTGGCGTTCTTGAGCCTGTAGCAAATGTTCCTGTGATAATCGCCCTAGTGTGTGGTGTTTTGCTCTAAGGTCAAGAACGTACTGAATTTTGTTTTTAGTCTGTGAAGGTCACTCCCCCAATTTTCCTTTAGAACGTCCAGCACCCCACGTGGCTGACATCTACAGTAATTCAAAAGGGGCAAATCCTATGGAGGCTTGCGGGACCTCTCAAAATGCAAATAATAGGGGCTCAAACCACTTATCCCAATTCCTTGCATCATCATGAACAAACAAATGAATCATGTTCTTAAGGGTTTTATTAAAATGCTCGACCAGGCCATCTGTCTGAGGATGGTACACACTGATCTGAATCGATATAATCCCCAGTAATTCGTTAAGTTTGCGTAGAGTGTGAGACATGAAAGTAGTGCCTTGGTCAGTGAGGATCTCTTTCGGGATGCCTACTCGGGAGATCATTTTGAAGAGTGCCTCTGCAACACACCGTGCTGAGATGTTGTGGAGAGGCACTGCTTCCGGATATCGCGTTGTGTAATCCACCAGGACTAATGCAAAACGATGTCCACGTGCTGACCATTCTAATGGCCCGATGAGGTCCATACCAATTCTTTCAAGGGAACCCCAGTCAGCGGTAGAGGGCGCAGTGGTGCTTTTGTGTTGGCCGGTGGATTCACCAGTTGACATTCTTGGCATGTTGCATACCACCTACAAACATTTCCGCGAATGCCCGGCCAGTAGAAACGGGCCAGAGATGGTTTAGTGTTTTCTCTTTCCCTAAGTGGCCTGCCATTGGATTATGATGAGCCGCCTGGAATAACATTTCCTGACGGCTCTTTGGTACTAACAGCTGGGTTGTATCTTCCTTTGTCTGAGTGTCCTGCGTCACTCGATACAACCGGTCTTTTATAATTGCAAAATATGTGTATGAGAGAGCAACCGCCAGCTTAAGTTGTTGCCCATTGATTACTCTCACTTAGTCAAAGGCGTGCTTAAGGGTTTCATCCTGCATCTGCTCCAGAGGGAAATCCCCTAGGGGTATCGCTCTAAGGGCCGGGAGAGTCAAGCCGTCCTCCTCCCTTGCGTCATCCTGACGCAGAGCTGACAAGGATGGCCCGGCACCGCCTCCCCAGCCAGCGTGCTGCACACCCCACACCGTATTACTCTGTTGCAGGGCCCATCCACACACATTCCCTTGAATAACGTTTGGAACACTGGCCAGTAGGTTCCCAATATTAGAGGTTGGGTGCGGCGGGGACTAACCGCAGCCTCAATACTATGCTTTTGTCCACAGAATTGAATTGTGATAGCCACTAAAGGGTATTCATACACATCCCCATGTACACACCTCACCCTCTGTGCTGCATCCAAAGCCTCGTCTTGAACCAAGCATTGGTGTATAGAGGTTTTAATACATCCTGAATCCACCAAGGCTTGGTATATACCCCCTTGAATACTCGCTGGTATCCGATATGTCCCTGCTTGATCGGGGACAGCCTGTGGCACATCAGGGACCCGAACCAACGCCCCCACCTCCATCGCCTGGCATTGGTCCTGAAAGTGTCCGGGTTCCCCACAGCGCCAGCAGACCAGCCCAGGCTTTCTCCCCACGCCCATGGCAGCGGAGTCACCAACCTGCAGGGGAAAATAGGGAGAAAGAGAGGGAGCCGGCAGGTTAGGGAATCCTGGGACAGTGGTCTGAGGAGGGACAAACCACAAACTGGTGACAGGGTGTTGTGTGCCCAAGGCTCATCGATGCATGAGGGCAACGAAGGCTATCCCGTCTGGTTCGAACTGACAGAAGGTCTACTGTGGCACAAGTCACATACATTTTTTATGATGGTTATGGGAGGAATGTGTCACAACACACAGTGCATCGCACCCTGCTGTGTATGGGGCTGCTAAGCTGCAGACCGGTCATAGTGCCCATGATGACCCTGTCTACTGTCGAAAGCACCTACAGTGAGTGTCAAAACTGGATCTTGGAGCAGGGGAGAAGGTCGCCTGGTCTGATGAGTCCCGTTTTTTTTTTTTTAACATCATGTGGACCACTGTGTACGTGTGTGTTTACCTGGGGAAGTGATGGCACAAGGATGCACTGTGGGAAGACGACAAGCCAGTGGAGGGAGTGTGATGCTCTGTGCAATGTTTCTGCTGGGAAACCCTGTGTCCATTCATGTGGACATCAGTTTGACACATGCTACCTACCTAAACATCGTTGCAGACCAGGTTCATGGCAGTGGTATTCCCTGATGGCAATGGCCTCTTTCAGCTGCACACATTGTTCGGGAATGGTTTGAGGAACAAGATGAAGAGTTCAGTGTGTTGCCCTGGCCCCCAAATTCCCCAGATCATCTGTGGGATTTTCTGGACAAACAAGTCTGACCAACGGTGGCTCCACCTCGCAACTTACAGGACTTGAAGGATCTGCTGCTAATGTCTTGCTGCCAAATACCACAGGACACCTTCAGGGGTCTTGTAGAGACCACGCCTCGGTGGGTCAGCGCTGTTTTGGCGGCATGCGGAGGACCAACATCATTTAAGGCAGGTGGACATAATGTTTTGGCTCATCAGTCTATTTGCAGATTTAAGTGTATTTACAGTTTGAAACCCTGATTTATTTTTTAGCAAAAAATTTTAATTAAACAAATAAATGGGGGTGGGCAAAATACCTACAGTATTTAAAATGATATAGGGTACAACTAGGCTAAAGGCACACCTTTTTTTCTGGTCACAAAGTGTATCAAGATTGAAAAAAATACTTTTTCTTTCAAATAATTATGGAGCAACATAATTTGTTTGAAAAGAAAAAAATAATTAAAAGGGGCAAGAGGGGTCATAGTTATATTGTGTAAATATAAGGACAATAGTTATTGGGCAAATATGTCAACTTATGCAAATACTTTTGAGACAGCAAGATGCTTTTTTGAGTAACAAACTGATATAAGGTTTTCTTACAAAAACTTTGGTAACAGAGTTGAATGTTTGAGCTTGATGAATGCAGTCAACAATTTAACAAATTGTGATTTTTATTTTTATTTATTTTTATATTTTTTTAGTTGTCTTTTCACCATGATTCATGGTCATTGAAGTTTATGAAGTGCCAGTGCTTATATGTGGCCTCAAACAGACCTGTAGATCTGAATTGAATTGAATATCAGGCAAATTAGCTCAAATGTTGCCATCTTGTTATTCTTTTTGTGATATTTGACACATTTCTCTATTGTTTGTGTAAAGAGGTTTATGTTTTTCCTTCAATACCAAAGATGTAGGAGACGTGCAGGTAGATATCTTTACTTCTGACACTCCGTATAGAGTCTGTCCACACACACACAGGACTGCATGAACGTCAAGGGTACGTGTAGCTTCTGTCACAGCGAGATCTCTGTGCGGCTCGTTTATTCTCCAACCGCAGACAGATATCTCACAGATATGATTATTAAACTCTTCTGTACCCTTTATGTCATGTAGTTTTGTAGCATTACAAGGTAACCGTGACTCCACTAAACTCCTGTTACTGTAGTACGTGTCCTGTGTTGAAACCTTTCCTAGTTCCGGTAACCTCTCTTATGTATCCTAACTGGTGCTAATGCATTTAATCCAATTCTGTTCTCATGCTTTTATAAACTCATTTTCTGTTTACATGACTGATTTGTGTTGTTAAATCTACTAGAACATTGAGAAGCTCTGTCATATTTAATAACCTCGTATGAAATGTGCTTGTGATTATGACCACAGACGGAGAGTCTAACTTTCACCAGCAGATATCAGTTGTCAGGTGTCGTGTGCCATTGTTTGTGTTGCACACTGTTACGTAATGCAGCAGAATGACACAGTTGGCACTTTCTGCAACAAAGAACTATTGTTGCTTTCATCCAAACTATTCAGTTTCCCTGTTTAGAGCTGGGTGATATTGCTTAAATTAGATTTAATATTTTGTCTTTTGATAATGTTTGCTATAGCTATAACTGCTCCAGTGTTCATTTTCACACAGTGCTTTAAAAAAGGACTTAAATGTCCTTTAAATTGAGTCATTTTTACTGTAGTCTACAAAAATAACATTTTAGTTGACAATAATGTGCAAAATGACAAAAACAGACCAAACTGAAAAATACTTTAATATCAAACAGGTCCTGAAAAATAATGCTATTGTTTTGTTCTGATAATGCTTTTTAAATAATAATAATAATACAAAAAAAGATACAAATACAAATTTTACAGGTTAAAAGGTTAATTTCTCAGTTGTTTTCAAGTTTTCATGAATTATTGTTAAATATGATGCATTAAAAGAGATTTGATGCTGCCGGGTCTTGACTGAGAAGCAGATCTGTAATTAAGATTCAATTATACATACATACATTTTTTATTTATATATTAAGTTGTATCATGACTTTATTAGCTCCAGAAGAACATGGTCTGTGGGTCATTTTTTTTTTTTTTAAGATGTATTTAATATTAAGGATACTTTTAATGAAAATAAATTATTTTATATAGGCTGCTGTATACTGTGCTTATTATAATTTATATTCTGATAATTCCCCCACATGGGAAAATGCTTATATTTTCGTTTATTTTGGTGAGGCAAGTCTTTTATTTTGAGCTTGTTTTTCCAGACCAGTTTGTCTCTTTCTCTTGTGAGATCTGGCAACACTGTGCTAAAGGTGGGTGAAATACCAGTGCAGAGTACTGTCATTTTAAAAAGAACATTATTAACCGTTCTTTAATTTTATTCTAATCGGTTACCAATTGGGAAAAAAAAAGAGCGAACTGAAATGAAAAAATAAATAAATGCATTTTTAGTCCCTGCTTAAGACTGATTTTTGTTATTTCAAAGTAAATTATAGTAACAATTATGATAAAAAAATAATCAAGTCATGTTTCCCAAACTGTTTTTCTTTAAATGAACACAAGGAAGAATTATATTTAATACTTTTTATTTACATGCACCAATATAACAGCACAATGAAAAAATTATAAGTAGATATTGCTGTTTATTTTGAAAAATGCCACATGGAAGCTTCAAAGCATTTCTGATCATTGAATCAGAGGAATTGGAGTTTGAAGTTGTTTCATTGAAACGGACCGTTTGAACTGATTCACAGAAATGAATCAAACTTTCCAGGTCTCTTAACACTCTCGTACTCATCGGTCATAACACAAGGAGCATGTGCAAAATGGGCCTACTGCCAAGGTCTTTAGGAGATTTGATGGCCAAATAGAAAGCACATTAATATCATTATGGTATTCGTGATGCTGCACCAACAAAATATTATTGGATATTTCACCCAGCTCGAGCTCTGGTCCTGTGTGTCTGGTGTAACTAGGGTGTTTTGACCCGTGTTATATACTCACACAAGTGCACACTCTTGAGTATACACTAGGGTTGTGTAAGTGTTCCTCTGTTGTGTTGACAGGATGGAGGCCGAGCTTCAAGTACTACAACATGTGGGTGTCACTAGCCGGGGCCATCTTGTGTTGTGTTGTCATGTTTGTCATCAACTGGTGGGCGGCGCTCCTGACCAATGTCATTGTCCTGTCGCTGTACATCTATGTGAGCTACAAGAAACCAGGTGAAGTGACCTCTGACCTGTGTCGCACTGCATTGTTTTGCATGATAAGCTCTTTAGCTTGATGCTCGGATGTGATCACACAAACTGAGAATTAATGTATTCTGCAATACATCACAATTCTGAATATGCACTTACACTGTGCAAACACATACGTTTAACTTCTGTCTTAAAACAACTGACATTGTCATGAACTCTATATTCAAAAGAATAAATGTTTTAACATCGAAATCCCAATCTCACCTTGCATCACGCACTTGAAGAAAACAAGATGACAAGTACAAAGCTTAAAGGAATAGTTCACACACACATGAAAAGTTTGTCATAATTTACTCTCCTTCATGTTGTCCCAAAAATAAAAGAGAGGTTTTAATGAATATAGTGGTCTGTCTTTTCAATACAATGGCAGTGGAGAGTGCCTCCATTTTAAAGCTTAAATAAGACCTAAACGTGTCATAAAAGTAGTCCATATGGCTCCTAATTTACATTTTTTTGTCATTTAGCAGACACTTTTATTCAAAGTGATTTACAAATGAGTAGCATAGCAAGCAATTTGTCATACTAAAGTCAACAATAGCTTAAGTATCACACTGCCAAGCTCTCACAGTGGCTGGAGTAGTGTAGAAGCTGCCGCAGAAAAAAAGAGACACACAAGGACAGGTTCCCACACTTTCTGGAAAACCTGGAATTTTGCAATGCAGTTTTCCAGTCATGGAAAATAATTATTTGTCCTGGAAGATATTTAAGTGTAATAAAACTGTTTGACTGTGTCACTAAAAAGGTTTTTGTTACATGCACAAAAACATGGTAATGATTGGGACTTGGATAGGTGTCAAATACACATACATATCATTTTGTTACTGTTACCGGCTGCACATTGTGAGACAACATCATTGGTTTACTGTCATAAATAAAGCCCTGTCACGTACATTCTCTGCTCATCTGCTGTCATCTCTGCTTTGCTTCAATGACATTTTTTTGGATTTGATGGCTGTAGTGTTAACTACAAAAACAGAGTTGTAAACTTGAGATAATGACAACAGTCAGAAACGCGCCAAAGGGTCCATTGAACCACAAAAGTCTACGATTTAATGAAATAAAAATATAATCTGCGTGTACTGCACGCTTCAAAATGAATGTGTGAAGCCAACCGCTCATACACTGAAAACACTGCATTGTGATCATCACATGAGGTGTGTGTGTGTGTGTGTGTGTGGTAGATCAGTGGTTCTCAACCATGTGGCCAGGACCCACTAGGGGTCCTCGGCAAACTTCCAAGGGGGCCTCACTATGTCTTGAAACTATTTAAAAGTTATATTGAAATGTGATAACTTTGTTTAAATGCTGAAAGAATCTAGATTCTAGTTAATATCATGATGTAGGCCAACAGCATATAAGCTGACAGTTCCTGAAATGTCTGGAATCACTAAATGAATTGTGAGAATTATTTTAATCCATTGACACTACTAGATTCTTGGACAATGGTGGCCTCAGAATCAAAAAGGTTGAGAATCACTGTAGTAGATGACAGAGAGCAGAGTGTTCTGAAGTTCACATATTTATTTAATTAAATCTCTGTTTTTTGGGCCATGTAGCAACCTTTTTATCTGAAACTATGTGTGAGAAACTACACATAAAAAAGCCTAAATAAATGTTGATTTAAATGGACTCGTGAAGTAGAGGAAAAAGACACAAATATTTTACTACTATATAGTAATGTAATGTTTACTATAGTAATAATAATAATAATAATAACAATGTATTACAGAAATATCTCAAATCTGTGAAGTTCTGTTGTGCAGCACTTCATTTGACAAAAGTATCTCCAATGTTGTTTAAAATTTTGTAAAAGCACTTCATTTGAGAAAAATAATGCAATATGTTAAATAAATTCATTTAGATCATTCTATTTTATTTAAATAAAGTTTTAATGAATTCATTTAATTAGAAATCATTTTGATGATAAAATGTAATTTAGCTGTTGAATATGGAGTGTTTTTGCTTAAATATTACACCCGATGGGCACATAAAATGTCCTGGAAAACTGTGCCTTGGAAAGAGTGGATTCCCTGAAGGTTTTTTTTTTTGAAGACTTCTGAAGGCATATGATTCGAAATGTAAGCCATTTTTCATTGCCATCTGTTGCTTGTTCATTGTGTTTCAGATGTGAACTGGGGCTCGTCCACTCAGGCATTGACGTATCATCAGGCTCTGACACACAGTTTACAGCTCTGTGGAGTAGCTGATCATATCAAAACATACAGGTACATACATGCAGCCTCAGTCAGTGTGTGTTCAATACCATTCAAACATGAAGATAAATCATCTCGAGAGAATCTGTTTACTGTGTTTCACATTAATGCTCTTCTTTGAGTGAATTCAATGAACCTGGGCAGATTCTTTAAACTAACCATTGCAGATTCCATTTTAAAGAATACATGTTAGTTCACTCTGAGAAGTATTATTAAAGTGACTGTTGGTGGTTTTTTCAGTGTTTTGAGCTCTGACAGCAGCTGAACATGTTGAAACAGACCTCAGTCGAACTACTGTGTAATGATACAAAAACATTTACAGAGGAAACACAAAAATGGTTTGGGTGGTGTGGCCATCCTGAGAATATAACAGAGTAAAAAAAAAAAGAAAAAAAAAAGACGTGAAATTCACAGGGTTCCCACGGGTCCTTAAAAAGTCTTCTAAAATCTAAGGTCATAAATATCTTAAATAGTGTAACACAAATCTTAATCATAATTTAAAGAGGTCTTAAATTTGGGGATGGAAAGACAGAAATTGAGATATGGCCTGATATGATTATTATGAAACTTCAAAACGCTACGATTTAACTGATGACTACTGCTGTTGATGGATGTTTGCTTTAAGGTGTTTATATTGTAATATGTTGTAGATGATTGTAAGACTGCATATTTTATTTCCTTAATCTGTTTGAATGAGCAGCTGGAATCAGTAAAGCACAGACATTTCAAAATATGAGTCCCCAGGCTTGTTTATGATTAAAAGTCCCATGGCACCTGGGATTTAATTCAATTTGGCCCACCCTGTCACAGGAAGATATATATATATATATATATAGAAAAAGTATGTTTAAAATTGTTACTTTATGTAGTTATGTTTAATGATTAAATACATTGCAGATGAAATAAATGAAACAAACATGAAATAAGAATATAATTACTTTTGTGTGTGTGTGAAAATAATCTTGAAATCCTCATTGTTTCACATAAAAGATTAAGATGTATTATTTAATACAACATGTACAACATATTCGGTTAACTTTAATAATGGTGCAAAGATATTCGTGTCAGTAAAGGATTGATTGAGCAAAGAAAGAAAAAGTAGGAAAAGGTTTTAGCATAATTGGTGCTGTAGATGTAGTTTTCTGTCAGAACAATATTTTTGTCTTTGATCTTTAAAATGTAAAAGTAAAGGTCCAACCCAGACACTGGTCATTGACGGCACATGAGAGTGTTGTATATGGTGTTTTAATGAGCACAGACTGTAATCCCATTATCATTCAAACTCTCTCCAGATCGACTGGATCAGTGTTCTCATGTTTCTGACAAAATCAATTGCTTCACTCTCACCGTAATCCAATATTAACAGTTTTTGCTTTGAAGATTCTCTAATCTGAACGTGATGTATTCCTGACCTCAGAGGTCATGAGAATCTGTGCTGCTGTCACAGTTTACGGCACATCTGATGCTCTGAGGATTCGACAGAAAATGAAGCTTTGAATTTTCAGAATATGATCTTTAGATGGTATGTGTGTGTGTGTGTGTGTGTGTGTGTGTCTCCTGTAGGCCGCAGTGTTTGGTGATGACTGGAGCTCCAAACTCACGTCCAGCGATTCTGCATCTGGTTCACGCCTTCACCAAGAACGTGGGTCTGATGGTGTGCGGTCACGTGCGCATCGTGAGTATCTGATCTCATCCTGTTCTCCTGCTCTCATATGTCATCACACCAGCAGGATTCAGAGTTCACACAGTCATGGACCAAACCTGGAAATAGCATGGAATCTTACAATTTTCCAGCTTTTTTCTTTTTTGCTGTAGTGAATATAAAATATTTACAATATAGCTCCCACATCTTTTAACCAATGGATTTATATTTATTTGTATTGAACATAGTATATGGATGTTTCTTAAGTGGAAACTTTTAAGCCCTGTCAATTCCTAGACAGTAAAGTCTCATTAAAACATGTCACTTTAATTTAATTTGTTTATTAACAATGTCCAACATCACAGGAGATTTTTGTCATCCCATTCATTTCCAGCACATCTCAAATTCTGTATTGTGTTTAATAGAATTCTGTGCTGGAAATGATGCTGATGGAAATGGCATTATTAACCTTTTTCAAATAAAATGACAGACTCCTTTATCCTTGTGTCCTAAATACACACAATTAAATCATATTTTCCTGAAAATCTTCTGTGATTTTTCTTTGTTTTGTCTCATATTTCATCTCAAGCATGTTCTTCACTGACACTTTTGTCCACTTGGTTAACATGTACATTAACTTTTGAAAAACTGTATTAAATGCAAAATTGTTTGGTGTGCTGGAAATGACGTCACAACTGTGGGACAATTTTTGAAAATCCTTTTTACACAATAAATATTGAAATGTTTTATTTATTTCACTCTTTGTTTAGATGATCGTAGATTTAAACGTAGTAATTAGTTTTTTATAATGTATTTTCATAGTTTTATATTTAAGGTCTGGGACAACAAGGCTAAAAGTCAAATCTACTGTAGATAAAAGACATTTGAAAATGTAGTTTTAATGAGACCTGCTTATAATAAAGTTAAAATCTGTTGACATTTTCAGTAGTCCTAAATAACTGTTAAATTCATGGAAATGCAATTGGTTAAAAAATACATCACCCATGAAGATGTTGCTGAATCAATGTCCATTTCTTTCACATTCCAAACCCCTCACCAGAACCTTCCCCTCAGATTAGAGAAATTATGTTGGGTGTTCAAGCCCCTGACCCCAGCCCTACACCTAACCCTAAAACCTGGTTGTTAGGAAAGTTCTTCCAGGGCTAACCGACACGTTGATCCTGGAACATGTCTGTCACGGTCCCGTTGTTTCGGTGAGAAGAAAGTGGATAATCACGCAGAGCCGTTTTTGTGGAACAATCAGTTCTAGTTTCTGTGGGTTACTGGAACATTTACTTGGAATAATAAAATGTCCATTAAATCTGTGGGGATAGTTATTATAGTTCTGTTTAAGCATCTGTGTAGAGTACATTGGATGTGGCCCCTCCATTGTCTCTCACAACATTTTCATGAGCAAACTCTGAGCAGATTTTGTCCTCGGACATCATTTGTTTGGAAGAGTCCTTTAATAGCTACACGCTGTAAATGTGCAGAAGAATTATGCGCATGCCCTCCTGTAGTGTAAATACTTAATTATCTCCTTCGTTTAATGTTCTGCACTGGTACACAGAGTTCCCGCAGGCCCAACTTCAAAGAGCTGAACAACGATACGCTGCGCTACCAACGATGGCTCCTCCACAACAACTCCAAAGCTTTTTACACACCAGTCGTGGCTGAAGACCTTCGTCAAGGAACACAGTACTTACTGCAGGTGCGTAGAATACGATGAATTCTTGTTTTTTTGTTTTTTTTCACTGATGGGGTGTTCATACCTATTTTATATTTTTATTTACTTTTATTCTTGGTCTATCATACAACTTCAAACCATACGGTTCTGTCATTTGGCACACTGATTGGGGTGGTTAACTTTAAAAGAATATCTGTAAAAATGTTCGTGTGTGTGTGTGTTAAAGGCTGCTGGTTTGGGCAGGTTGAGGCCCAACACTTTAGTGCTTGGCTTCAAAAATGACTGGCGCATTGGAGATATAAAGGACGTGGAGACCTACATCAACGTCATCCAGTGAGTTTAATGTTTTACCTTCTGCTGCTATTGATAAATATCCTCATGATTGACTGTGTAGTCTGCTTCAAGAGACATCAAGAGACTCTTGTACATGAATTTGAGTGATTTGTTTGACATTAAGTTGTCGCACATGTCACATGAGATTTGAGGTGAATCTTGTGAAACCTGTCTAGAACATGTCCAGGTTCATGTACATCCCAAAATCAACAAAGAAATAAGAACATTTTCTTTGAGCAAAATATAATTTTTTTTTTGTTTTTTGCATTGTGTCACTATGAATAAAACACCAGCACCCCCAGTTCTCATCTCTGTAATGCAGCAAAAATTATATTTCACTTTAATTCACTTTAAATGCAGTTTGTTTTCTTGTTATCTTTTATATGGAATGTGACCCAGACATTCACCTATACGCTAAATGTACAGTTGAAGTCAGAAGTTATTACACCTTAGCCAAATACATTTAAACTCAGTTTTTCACAATTCCTGACATTTAATCGTAGAAAACATTCCCTGTCTTAGGTCAGTTAGGATCAATACTTTATTTTAAGAAATGTCAGGGGCCTGGATAGCTCAACGAGTATTGACGCTGACTACCACACCTGGAGTCGCGAGTTTGAATCCAGGGGTGCTGAGTGACTCCAGCCAGGTCTCCTGAGCAAACAAATTGGCACGGTTGCTAGGGAGGGTAGAGTCACATGAGGTAACCTCCTCGTGGTAACAATTAGGAGGTTCTCGCTCTCAATGGGGTGCGTGGTAAGTTGCGTGTGGATTGCTGAGAGTAGCACAAGCCTCTACATGCTGTGAGTCTCTGCGGTGTCATGCACGATGAACCACGTGATAAGATGCGTGGATTGACGGTCTCCGACACGGAGGCAACTGAGACTTGTCCTCCGCCACCCGGATTGAGGTGAGTAACTGTGCCACCACGAGGACCTACTAAGTAGTGGGAATTGGGCATTCCAAATTGGGAGAAAAGGGGATACATTTTTTGTTTTTTTTAAATAATGTGAAATGTCAGAATAATAGAAGAGATAAGGATTTATTTCAGCTTCTATTTCTTTTATGACATTCCCAGTGGGTCAGAAGTTTACATACACTTTGTTAGTATTTGGTAGCATTGCTTTTAATTGTTTAACTTTGGTCAAACTTTTTGGGTAGCCTTCCACAAGCTTCTCACAATAAGTTGCTGGAATTTTGTCCCATTCCTCTAGACAGAACTGGTGTAACTGAGTCAGGTTTGTAGGCCTCTTTGCTCGCACGCACTTTTTCAGTTCTGCCCACAAATTTTCTATCAGATTGAGGTCAGGGCTTTGTGATGCCCACTCCAATAACTTGACTTTGTTGTCCTTAAACCATTTTGCCACAACTTTGGATGTATGCTTGGGGTCATTGTCCATTTGGAAGACCCATTTGCAACCAAGCTTTAACTTTCTGGCTGATGTCTTGAGATGTTGCTTCAATATATCCACATAATTTCCTTTCCTCGTAATGCCATCTATTTTGTGAAGTGCACCAGTCCCTCCTGCAGCAAAGCACCCCCACAACACGATGCTGCCATCCCCATGCTTCATGGTTGGGATGGTGTTCTTCGGCTTGCAAGCCTCATTATGATCATACTCATTATGGTCATTATGGCCAAACAGTTCATTTGTTTCATTAGACCAGAGGACATTTCTCCAAAAAGTAAGATATTTGTCCCCATGTGCACTTGCAAACTGTAGTCTGGCTTTTTTATGGTGGTTTTGAAGCAGTGGCTTCTTCCTTTCTGGTCAGCCTTTCAGGTTATGTCAATATAGGACTCGTTTTACTGTGGATATAGATACTTGTCACCTTCTTCAGCATCTTCACAAGGTCCTTTGCTGTTCTGGGATTGATTTGCATTTTTCGCACCAAACTAAATTCATCTCTAGGAGACAGAATGTGCCTCCTTCCTGAGCAGTATGATGGCTGCGTGGTCCCATGGTATTATACTTGCGTACTGTTGTTTGTACAGATGAACGTGGTACCTTCAGGCATTTGGAAATTGCTCCCAAGGATGAACCAGACTTGTGGAGGTCCACAATTGTTTTTCTGAGGTCTTGGCTGATTTCTTTTGATTTTCCCATGATGTCAAGCAAAGAGGCACTGAGTTTGAAGGTAGCCCTTAAAATACATCCACAGATACACCTCCAATTCAGTACACCTCCTATCAGAAGCTAACTGGCTAATTGTCTAAAGGCTTGACATAATTTTCTGGAATTTTCCAAGCTGCTTAAAGGCACAGTTAACTTAGTGTATGTAATCTTCTGATCCACTGGAATTGTGATATAGTCAATTAAAAGTGAAACAATCTGTCTGTAAACAATTGTTGGAAAAATTACTCGTGTCATGCACAAAGCAGATGTCCTAAACGACTTGCCAAAACTATAGTTTGCTAATATGAAATCTGTGGAGTGGTTAAAAAATGAGTTTTAATGACTTCAACCTAAGTGTATGTAAACTTCTGACTTCAACTGTATCTACAGATAAGGTATGTCTGGTAAATGAATAAGACAAATGTGGTAAATTAATGCATCTGTGAGACATTAACCAATGTTTATTTGTGTGTTTGTAGCGACGCGTTTGATTTTCAGTATGGTGTCGTCATTCTCCGGCTCAGAGAGGGGCTTGATATTTCTCACATACAAGGACAAGGTATAGTGCTTTACGTAAACTACCAAATTACAGCCAAAGGAACTTGCATTATTCCAGTATAACCCACAGTTATATACTTTTGATTAATGTGAAACTTACTTAGCTACAGGAGAACATGTAAAGGGCATTTCAATAGCAAAATATTACTTTTTCAAGAGGGAATGTAAAGCAAAATCTTTTAAGCGTGTGATGTGCGTGAAAGGGCTGCAGTGTTTGGCTGAAGGAAATTGCTCATATAATGAGGATGTTTTCTGTGAACTGGAGTTGTTCACGCTAAATTTCAGTTTGCCTTGACCTGCTGAACTTTACTTACTAAAGGTTTCCATTGTCTTTCAGATGATTCTTCAGGTATGAAGGACGTGGTGGTCTCTGTGGACATGAGTAAAGACTCAGATGGAGACTCCTCTAAACCCTCTTCAAAGGCCACGAGTGTTCAGAACAGTCCAGCGGTCCAGAAAGGTTTGCCACTTTTACGTGATAGTTTTGTTTCTCAGTATGCTAACCTGACGGAATCGCAACAATAATCACTGTTTTCAAGCCAGTCGTCCGTTGGTCACCAATCAGATAGTCCCATCCTAAAATGATGGGTAGGTGGGGTCACTCAAACAGGAATGTTTTCAGAGTCACACTGTTAACACTTTTCAGGAAAATCCACCTACAAATGTCTTCTAGTTGACTCTGTATAGTAAGATGGTATATGAGAAAGTATTTAACATTGAAAAAATTGCACACTTCACCTTGAAACATTTATTATCAGCAATTATCAAAAGGAAGATGCAGGCCAGTGATTTGACACATGGTGGAGTGCTCTTCAGCATTAGTTCCTCTGAGAGGAAGACATATGGTGACCCTCTGATCTTCCATCTTACTTTGGGGCCAGAGCTCATATCAAACTCATTTCAGTGCTTCCTTGCATGTGTTTTCTACCCAATACAACTTGACAAACACAGTTTGCATCTTGTCTGGGAATGGAGTGAGTGTTTGCATGTCTTGTTGTGTTTACAGTCATGTGATAAATGACTGTGAAGACTGAAGTCTCCTCTCTCTGAGCACCATCTGACGTTAGAGATCCCTTTGAACTCTCACAAGCGATCAGTTAAAACAAACAGAGTTGCAAACGGCGATCAACATGCTCTTTGCAGATGATAAAACTGCAGAAGATGACCACATTTCTGCCAGTTGCCACATTTGAAAGAAAGGATCCTACTGATTCTGTAGATACAGTAGTTTTTTTAATTGTGACAGATCTGAACCTGATTAGATCCTTGATTAATCAGTTTTGCAGTGTTTGTTAATGTGCCTCCTAGGAGCAGAGTTTATTTTGGCAATTCTGCTCACAAGATAAAGATCAATTAGTCATTATGGGCCACACCTGAAGAATTGGCTAGAATTTAGTATTTCTACATGACATACACCAAATTTCATGTGAATCATATTGCTGTAATTGGGGATTAGACGTGCACAACGGACAGGAGGAACTTTGCACCATTCCTCTTTTCAAAACTCTTTCAGTGCAGCAATATCCGTGTCTAGTGTGAATTGCTCTCTTGAGGTCAGGACCGCTCCAGAAGGTGTACTGTTTGTTCTTTTGTTGGAGCCTTTGGAGTACTTTTTCCTGCAACTGCTTTGTTTTCTGATCACACTGTGAAGCAGTTGGATTTTGGGGCTGTTCAGTCAAATCAACAGTTAAATGTTTTCATAGTAAGCTGCTCGACTCTAACTTGCCACAGAAAACAACACTTGTGTTTGTCTCCTGCGGATGCATTGAATGTGTAATGATGTGATGAATGTTAGCGTTTGTCTGCTGCGAGCCCGCGGATGCATTGCAAGAGATGTGAAGAATGTGTTCTGCTCTCCAAAGGGGATTTATTTGGAGACAAGCAGGTATGAGAAATGGATTATACCACAATAATTGTGATCACGAGCCTGCAAAGACGCAAATTATACATCACAAGTGGTTCACTTCTGCGATTTGTTACGATTGTGTTCATATCAGCAGCGAACCGTACCAGAGTTCACATGAACCATACCCCAGACCACCTTTTTAAGCGGACCCGGGTGCAGTTTGCGCGTGCACACCTGAATTCTAAAAACAGCGTTCACATTATCCAAACGAACCGAACTTTGACATCTTTCGACCCCGGGTTGCGCACCAAAAGTGCTAGTGTGAAAGCACCCCGAGATACTAGAAGTTAACATCCAAAAGCAATGCACTTTAGCTTTTTTGCTTGTAGGGAAACCGGTACAAGACACATCACACATTCTATTATACATAATAGAATATGTGGTGCGAACTGCCAGACACATCATCGGAGGTGAGCTTCCCTCCCTCCAGGACATATACACCAGGCTGTGTGTGAAAAAAGCTCGGAGGATCATCAGAGACTCCAGCCACCCGAGCCATGGGCTGCTTTCACTGCTACCATCAGGCAGGCGGTATCGCAGCATCAGGACCCGCACCAGCCGACTCCATGATGGCTTCTTCTCCCAAGCAATCAGACTTTTGAACTCTTGATCGTTTACAATACATATATCAGCGCTGCACTTTATTAGCCTCAGACTGGACTCATATTTTATACTTCTCTTAACAACACACTGGCAACTGACTAACAACCGACAGTTGAATGTCAACACAACACTTCATATTTATTTCCACTGATTACATGGGGGGGGGGTACAGTGTATTTTTATTGTATACAGTCCTCTTATTTTGTATACACTGTATATTGTATATTATTAGGTGTATATTGTATATTGTTTTGTGTAACAAGATAAATTGTATTGTAATTGTCATACTGCTATGTTGCTTGGAACTGCACCCAACACTTTCACCCACTGTTGCGCTTGTGTATATGGTTGAGTGACAATAAAGGGATTGGATTTGATTTGATTTGGCGTATTATACATCCTAATTATACAGGACTTACTTAAGACTGATTTACAGACTTTGAAATGCATAGTTGTGCACATTCCTAATGATGGTGGTTCTGCTTGAAGTAGACCTTCCTCGGCTCATGTAATCTGCTGCAGTAGAAGAACAAATGTCTCATTGTGTCTCACTGACGCACATGTTTCTCATTGCAACATCACTTTAACCCTCATGTGTTTTTCTCCCTCCTCCCCTTCTCTTATGTTTAAACATGATCCAGATGAGGATGAGGATGGCAAAGCGAACACTCAGCCGCTGTTGAAGAAAGGCAGGGCATTTCTCTCTCTGTCTCACATATTCACTGTATTTGCTCCTCCGGTCTCAGGCTGCATGCATGTTTTCTCTTTTACTTCTCCATGACATTAGGACGGTCTCCTTTTCCCTCATGACTGTTTTCTGCTGGTTTGACCTCTGACCCTCATGTCTACGTGTGTTACTGTGATTTCAGCTCTGATGATGTCATCAGGTCTCTGGGAGTTTCTGTCTGTGCTCTAATACTTTGTGTCTCTTTTGCAGGAAACTACTCTTTCCACTGAAGATCTCGCTTCAATCTGTTTCTCTTTCCTCTGTCTGCTTATGCATAATACTGATGATATTTCAACATATATATGTAATGGGTATTGATAAACAGTGTTTGTGTGTGTTTCAGAGAAAACCAGCCCTACGGTTCCTCTGAATGTGGCGGATCAGCAGCTGTTAGATGCCAGTCAGCAGTTCCAGAGGAAGCAGGGGAAGGGGACAGTAGACGTGTGGTGGCTCTTTGATGATGGCGGTGAATTTGCTTTTCATACATGTTCAAAGCTGTGCTTTTGCTGAAGACTCATCACATATCTATATTAATATACTCTTATTCATTTACAATATGTAATTACAGTGTTTGCGTGGTGGCATTGTATTGAAATACTTTACCTCAAACAGTTAATGTGTGACTAGCCAAACAAAAATATAATATATATACACTGGCGACCAAAAGTTTGGAATAATGTACAGATTTAGCACTTATGGAAAGTAATTGGTACTTTTATTCACCAAAGTGGCATTCAACTGATCACAATGTATAGTCAGGACATTAATAACCTGAAAAATTACTATTACAAACTACTTCAAAAAGTTCTCATCAAAAAATCCTCCACCTGCAGCAATGACAGCTTTGCAGATCTTTGGCATTCTAGCTGTCAGTTTGTCCGGATACTCAAGTGACATTTCACCCCACACTTCCTGTAGCACTTGCCATAGATGTGGATGTCTTATAGAAGATTACACTTCTCATGCACCTTACAGTCTAGCTGATCCCACAAATGCTCAATGGGGCTCAATCCATAACACTCTTTTCCAATTATCTGTTGTCCAATGTCTGTGTTTCTTTGCCCACTCTAACCTTTTCTTTTTGTTTTTCTGTTTCAAAAGTGGCTTTTTCTTTGCAATTCTTCCCATAAGGCCTGCACCCCTGAGTCTTCTCTTTACTGTTGTACATGAAACTGGTGTTGAGCGGGTAGAATTCAATGAAGCTGTCAGCTGAGGACATGTGAGGTGTCCATTTCTCAAACTAGAGACTCTGATGTACTTATCCTCTTGTTTAGTTGTACATCTGTCCTTCCACATCTCTTTCTGTCCTTGTTAGAGCCAGTTGTCCTTTGTCTTTGAAGACTGTAGTGTACACCTTTGAATGAAATCTTCAGTTTTTTGGCAATTTCAATCATTGTATAGCCTTCATTCCTCAAAACAATGATTGACTGATGAGTTTCTAGAGAAAGCTGTTTCTTTTTTGCCATTTTTGACCTGTTATTGACCTTAAGACATGCCAGTCTATTGCATACTTTGGCAACTCAAAAACAAACACAAAGACAATGTTAAGCTTCATTTAATGAACCAAATATCTTTCAGCAGTGTTTGATATAATGGCAAGTGATTTTCTAGTACCAAATGAGCAATTTAGCATGATTACTCAAGGATAAGGTGTTGGAGTGATGGCTGCTGGAAATGGGGCCTGTCTAGATTTGATCAAAAATGACTTTTTTCAAATAGTGATGGTGCTGTTTTTTACATCAGTAATGTCCTGACTATACTTTGTGATCAGTTGAATGCCACTTTGGTGAATTAAAGTACCAATTTCCTTCAGAAACAGCAAAATCTGTACATAATTCCAAACTTTTGGTCACCAGTGGTGCTGTGGAGCTGGACTATTTAAAGCTTTGTATGTAGTTAACAAAATTTTAAAATTAATATGAAATTTAACAGGTAGCCAATGTAACGATGATAGATCATATTTTCTGATTATAGCGAGGAGTTAATAATATTAAGAAGAGGTTCTGAGATTACAGGGAATACCTCTTTTAAGAGCTCAGTTGGTATTGGATCTAACATACATGTTGTGGCTTTTGATTTTTTGATAGGTTTTGAAGCTTTTGATAAGTTGCTCATGAGGAAATTTATGAGACACTGTTTTCTGAGGTGCAGTGACCAGTTGATTGCATAATTCCAATTTTATTTCTGATGATTTCTATTTTATCAGTAAAGAAATTTATGAGGTCATTACTATTGTGCTGCATACTATCAATGCTTTATTCCTAACAAATTTAGCCACAGTACGGAATAAACACCTAGGATTGTTGTGGTTATTTTCTATGCGTTTGCTAAAATATGCTGACCTGGCAGCTTTTAGTGCCTGTCTGTAGCTACAGACACTATCCTTCTATGCACCGTGAAATAGCTCTAATTTTGTATTCTTCCACTTGCACTCCATTTTCCGAGCTGCTCTCTTGAGAGCATGAGTTTGATCATTGTACCATGGTGCAGGGCTTTTTTCTTTAATTTTCTTTAATCGAAGGGGGGCGACATTATCAAGAGTGCTAGAGAAGACTATTTATATTTTCTGTTATTACATCAAGTTCTTCTAGACTTTTTGGCTTACTGAGTATGAGACAATTCTGGAAGATTGTTAGTGAAGCTATCTTTTGTGGTCAAAAGAATAGTTCTACCTGAGTGAAATTAGCTGAGTGCAGCAAACAACAGATGAAAATGTACCCAGCAGTGATGTCAATGTATTGTTTGAAAACTATATTCTGATTGGTCTTCTTTCTAATAAATATTTTGCATACCGAATTGTGATTGGTCTTGTTTTCCATCTCTTATCATCTCAAATACAGCCAGCAGAAAACAAGATACATGTTGAATATCATGACAACGCAAAGTGGCTTTGATGCTACATTCCAAGACTAAAACCTAACCTTACCTAAAACTGTTGTATTGCTGCTTGCAAGCACTGCTTTTTCCTTTAGGAAATGCAAGTCTAGTTGTTTATATTTGTTTATATTACAGCAATTGCATAATATCTGTATAATAATAAATTTTATCTGTACTATTTGCTCTAATGCAATAAGTTTTGTCTAGTAAATAAAAATTTGGTCTAATTCTTTTGTCAGGTCTGACTTTACTGATCCCGTATCTGATCAATAACAAGAAGAAATGGAAGGACTGTAAGATCCGTGTGTTCATCGGTGGAAAGATCAACAGAATCGATCATGACCGCAGAGCGTGCGTACCTCTTACTTGCTTTCAATTAATTATTTATAATACTACAATGCCTTTTAAATTCATATTATATCAGAATCATAGCTGACACAAAGACATACATTTAAAAAAGATGTTTACAGACTGTTTATAACAGTCATGTGGTAGTCAAATCATAACACAGATAAGTGTAACACAGGATGTGGATATTAGTATTCCATGTCTCTTTCTGCATCAAACACACTCTCTGCAGCACGCTCTGTGTTTCTGTGAATGCACATGCAGGTTTTGTGTGAGACAAATGTTTCCATTGTCTCCTGCAGCTGCTGTGGAGTTTTTGTTGGCTATAAATAGAGCCGTGTTCCTGCAGCAGAGCTTTATGGAAACTCTACATAGAAACATCAGAGATCCTGTTCTCTGACACACATGTAGTTTGATTTTCATTTTATTTAGTGCATTGACCAGTTGACACAATGTGCATTGATTACTTGACATACTGCATTCATGATAATGTGTAGAACTTTAAGGATTACATAAACATATAAATGGAATTAAATCCTCACTCCACTGCTGATATGATGGGAAATTATATGATTTACATTACAAGGAGACAGTGGCAGATATTATGTGCATATTTAAGATTGTGTGACAAATATGTAACAAATCTTTATTGTTGTCTTCTAGAATGGCAACATTGCTCAGCAAGTTCAGGATCGATTTCTCTGACATCACTGTGTTGGGTGACATCAACACAAAGCCCAAATCAGAAGGGTATGAACCACATCATACAGTCATCTCATAATGCATCTTTAACTAATGAACTAGGAACACTGAACATCCAAACTTTCAAGAAAATCATTGATTTTTCTTTCCCCTATACAAACAAGTGTTATTTTCTTTTTGTTGATTCCATATTGTTTTTTTATTTTTTATTTTTTTATTTATCATGCTACAGAAATACTTGGTGTGACTTGATCATTAAAGACATTTCATACTTTTGAAGGCTTTTTGATATATTCTAAAGAAAGATAAATGAAAAGTGTAATGTAATTTTTGTCTTCATTTTCTCACCCTCATGTTGTTCCAAACCTGTATGACTTTCTTCTGTGGAACACTAAATTAGATGTTTAGCAGAATGTTCATGCTGCTCTTTTCTATACAATGAAAGTGAATGATGACTGGTCTGTCAAGCTTCAAAATTTTATATTTTATATAAAAAAAGAATAATATTATAGGATACAAATTCAATGTATGCCCATTATATATAATTTTTAGCATAATGAGGTTGAGAAAAACTGTTCTGAAGTCATAGGATAGCTTTATGTTAGGAATAGACTGAAATTGAAGTCATTATTCACTGTAAATATTGCTTTTTTGCAATAGGTCACCTATCTTATTTTTACTTGCACACATGAGCAAGAGTGAATTTTTATTTTTGAGTGACCTATTCTTTAGAATTCTGAATGATTGGTTTCACAGGGCCAATTTTGCATGTGTTTGTGGTTCACAGTGTGACTGAGTTTGCTGAAATGACCGAGCCGTATAAACTGAGGGAAGATGACATGGAGCAGGAAGCTGCTGAAAAGCTGAAGAGTGAAGAACCCTGGAGGATCACAGACAATGAGCTGGAGCTCTACAAAGCAAAGGTCTCCACAATCACACCACGTCAAGTCAGAGTTATTTATAAAGCACATTTAACTGACAAATATTGAGCAATGTTTTGTAGTATAATACATTTTTCAGCTTCTCTGCTTGATCTTATGCACACAAAGCACAGCATATATTACACACAGCAAATACGGAAGCAACTTTTAAATTTGGCTGCAAGGAGCGATTACGTTGTCTGGTACAGCAGGGGACCGTAAATTGTTACTTAAGCCCAGTTCCAAGAATCGGGGACAGCTATGACAACTGATTTTAGCCACATCCACACTAATCCTTTTAAAGGAATAGTTCACCCAAACATGATCAGTCTCTCATCATTTACTCCCCCTTATGCCATCTCAAACTCGTTCTACTTTCTTTCTTCTGCGGAACACAAACGTTTTTTTGGATGGAGATATGATGTGAATATATCAATACAGTGCAAGTCAATGGAGTCCAAGTGGGACTCGAGTGGTGTAATCCATGTCTTCTGAAGGGTGTACAGTACATGCGTCAAGGAGGTTTAATCAAGCTTCAAATCATGATTGGGCCTACAGTAGGAGACTGCAGAGTGAGGAAAAAAGAAAGTTACATTTTGGTCTGTTTCTCACCCAAAACTGATCGTATCGCTTCAGAAGACAAGGATTAAACCACTAGAGTTGTATGGATTACCTTTATGCTGCCTTTTATGTCCTTTTTTTAGCTTGAAAGTGGTGGATCCCATTGACTTGCATTGTAATGATACATTCACACCATATCTCCATAAAAAGTCGTTGTGTTCCTCAGAAGAAAGAAAATAGAACGAGTTTAAGATGACATAAGGGAGAATGATCATTTTTGGGCAAACTATTCCTTTAAGTTTGAAAACACTGTTTTCTGTTTCCTAACATCATTGTTTTTCAAAGTATGTGATAATGGAGAGTGTTATAGTGGAGGAAAACGACATTACAGCGTGGATGAGGGGTGTAAAAGTAGCGAAATTAATTTTCAAACAAGCATTTTGGTGTTGATGTGGCCTTTATGCCAGTTGGTTAAAAGGTTATGAGTTTTTTTTATTTTTTTTATTTAGAACGTTTGACCGCTCCGACAAAGTCAGTGTTTGGGGTTAACAACCAAATTTACTAAATTAATCACAACACATTATTCTAGATGTTCCAGAAGAATAGAGATATTAATGATATTAACAGAACAAGAACAGCACTGTTCCCACACACAGAAGTAGTCCACTTTCAGATAGTATCTTATTGAGGTATCTTTAGATCCATAGTTACATGCTTATTTTAGTGGCAGGACATGAGCGTATGATGTGATCGTGACTGTGGGCCAACAATCTTGAATTTAGTTATGCTGCTAAATGGAGCCAGTTTAAATGAATGAAATCAAGCAATAAGTATAGCTGAAGTGGTGTGTAAAGGTTTCTTTGAAAATCAAGTGACTGATCATTTGAATTTATTTGTGTTTATTCAGAGTAATCGTCAGATCAGATTGAATGAGCTGTTGAAGGAACACTCGAGCACTGCAAACCTCATTGTCATGTAAGTCATAAACATCATCACATATACACTTATAGACACATCTTTATAACTGTTCTCATCAAAATGTAAGTCCTTATATTTTGGTATTTAGCTTTAAGGATTTTGAACTGTTTTTGATATGTAACATGCAGTTGAGTTTGGTGTATTAACATGTCATTCTTGCGTTACTGGGTGACTGACACGAAACCTGTCAACGAAATGTGCTTTCATACTTAACCCCAAATCAATAATAATAAAAAAAGAAATTATATTTTGCATAAAGACAATGAAGCATACAATTAGGACATTAAGATTTTGTGCATTGTGGAATTCATTTCGGAATGCTTAAGCACATTTTACCCCTAATTCTCATCTCTATTCTCATGGCTTTCAATGATGATTTTTATTAACGTCATTTTTGTTACAGTATTTATGGATGATTTCTTCAAATTAAAATCAGTGAAAATGAAAGGCAGTACCAAGAGAGTACTACGATGATGTATAAATGGCACTAAAAATAGGTTTCATTTTCTATATGCAAAATATAATTAGGGGCCAAGCACCGAAGATGTGTAGGCACCTGTTGTATCTGTTAACAATTCTTCTTCTTCTTCTTCTTCTTCTTCTTCTTCTTCTTATAATTATTATTCCGCCATTGAACTGTAAGTAGGAAAATGCTGCCATTTTGAATAAAAAACTTTTTGAACTCCTCCTAGGCCTACATTTTGCACGTATCATATAGAGACACTCAAGAAGTTATGGAATCCATGATGATAGACCAAACTGTTCTCGTATACCACATCAACGAATTCGATGGCAAGCACGCCAAAATAGATGTGAGGCTGTATCTTTGCAATGCTTTAGCGTATTGACATGAAACCTAGTATACGTCATCACAAGCATGACGCCACCTAGTGGTCAGGAGATATAAAAATGTATTTCTTTGCATATAACTTTTTAATAATTTGGCCTAAAATCACAAGACTGGTCTCGTTACATTCTTTGGGGCATACCAAGTTGAATGATACCCAGTTTTTATATATCAGCCATATTGGGCATTGGCCATTTAAAATTTTGTTGTAAATTGCTGTACATCACAAACGCATTGGCGTATCCATATGAAATGTGGTATGTGTCATTGAGGCCATGACCTGAATGTACTCTAAGTTTGGGGACACCTAGTGGTCAAAAGCATTTGATTAATTTGGCCTATCATCCTGTGACTACTCTCTTTAGATTCCTTGGGTCATGCCAACAATGGTGATACCTAATTTGCCATTGTTGGCCATACTTCCTGTCCTTTCATTGAAAACCTACTTTTTCAAACTCCTAAGTGCAAGTCCAATTTGCACGAACTTTTGCGTGTATCGTCTAGGGACTACAAAGTTATGAAAGGCTTTTTGATTAACCAAATAGTTCTCGTGTAACACGAATTTAATGGCAACACACCAACATAAGGATCTGAGGCTATATCTCCACAATGCTGTGCAGTATTGACATGAAACATTGTATGTATTATCGTGACCACACCCTGACAGTGTCCCATAAATTTGATTACCTAAATTAGGTGCCATATACTGGTCCAAAATTATAATTAATTGTATTGTAATATTAGCATTTCTTCCTATGTTTTTTATGCTGCTTTTCTTCATTATCAGTGATGTCCAGTTATACTTCCTTACATGCTGTTTGTGTGCTTGGCCCCGTAATTGCTGCGTGCAGCTATATTTTCTCATTTGCTTCTGTTGATTTTAGAGGACAATATGACCAGGACATTTTCTTGACCGGTTTCGTGAGAATCACCCCAATTCCCTAACTCATGACTAACATTTTTTTTTTTTTTTTCAGGAGCATGCCTCTGGCCAGGAAAGGGGCCGTATCCAGTGCTCTGTATATGGCCTGGCTGGACACTCTATCTAAAGACCTGCCGCCCATCCTCCTAGTGCGTGGAAACCATCAGAGCGTGCTCACATTCTACTCTTAAAGAGCTCACGGTCCAAACCGCACAGACACGCCGACACGCACATGAACGAGCACACGTTACGAGTCCAGCACCAGTGAGTGATGATGATGATGATGATGATAATAATGATGTTAGTGATGAGGACGGACACGGATGCTTTCTGTAGCTTCAACACGACCAATCGAACGCAAGCTGAAACAAACATACGGTCCTTCTGCGTCGTGGAGGTCGAGACGAGAAAAAGATCAAAGTTTGCCGGTTTCTGTTGTCTTCGGCTCAAAGGTTTCGAGCACACGTTGTTACATTGATTGTCGTTATCATTGTTATCATTTCATATGACTGTCACAACTTTGAGTTGTGTGTTTTTGTTTTTTTTCCTCTCTTTTAATTCGCTCTTGATGAAGCAATAATCACCTCATTTCTTTCCTCACTTTGAAGAACAACACACAAATCTTTGCAGCACTTTTATAGCTTTGTTGATGTGCCTTCCTGTGCAGTCAAATTAAATTCTTAAACTTTTGCCCTGACTGGTGATTTATAAAGATGTAGATTTAGATTGATTGTTTTTTATTGGGTTTTAAATGGACTCTTTTTATTTTATCACATTTTATTGCGGGTGGACTGATTTACGTTCCACTGCGTGGCATTGAGTATTTTTACCACCTTTTTTTTTGTAGACGGACAGGTTTGTTCCCTTTTCCTCAGAGTTTGACGTCTTCCTTTTTAGCATTGAATGAGTTGTGGAGTTTTAGCACAGTGCCCCTCCATGTTCTTGTTTCAATGATCAGCAGAAACTAGAGGTGATTACCATCATCTTTGAACTTCTTTCTTAGATTTACATTTGACTACTTCAAACTATATTAGTTTTTTTCCTTGCGTGCAGTTGAACAGCATGTGGTTTTATGAAGAGGCTGATGAATTTGATCGGTCAGGAAGCAAGGCAAGCAAACGATGAACCAAATATGATCAAACCTCTGGAAACAGATTCCACAAACAAACAGATTTTGCTACAGTGAAGACCTTTGCCTTAACAGTTGAAGTAATGATTGTTGTTTTTACCGTCTTTAAGCCATACTGGCTAGTTGATTGATTAGTAGCTAAATGAAGAGACATTGATAGATGAATAGATGCCTGAACAAGAATGTAATCTTTGCCATCACCCCATTTGTCTTAATCTCAGCAAAATCTTTACAGTCCAACAGTCTGTTGTTAACAAGTTCTCTTTAAGCAGTCCAGAACTGTACATTTGTACCTCGACATTCAACACCAGTGAATGTCAACAACCTGTTTGCCCTTAAAGGGGTTATCAAATAGCACCTCTCCTCTCATACGTCAAGGTTGGACTGTTTTCCATCCATGATTGAGTTCAACCTGGGGCTTCCCTGTGCTTTTGTTCTGTTGTCATTGGCCAGTGCTTTTCTGCATTTAAAGGCCTTAATCGGAGATCACAGGATGTCTTGAAGTGTCACGTCAAGTTATACGAATGTTTTGCGCCGTGAATGAGACTGATTCGTCCCTCTATGCAGGTGAAATCGTGTAATCTAAACTCAGGATTGAGTGCCGTCTCGCAGATTGTTCATTTTTATTTTTGGAGACTCGTTCTGTTTATATTCTGATGTGTGGAAGGCCATCAAGAAAACCGATTTCAGATTGTTGTGTTTTTAAATGTCGTTTGGTTAATTCTTCTCTTGATTGTAATGCTGGATGTGACCAGACATTCATTATGCGGGCTACGAGCTGAAGTGTTGGTCAGTAATAATCTCCATCACATTCACTCCAGCTAAATATGAAGTGTTCAGATCTTCTGTTCCGTCACACTTTTCTTTCCAACACTATTTTCTATTTTTTATGTTTTTGCAGGCTTATTGTGCTATTGCCGGTTTTGCGTACATAAGATTCGTGCAATTTACACCCTTCAAATTTGTGCACCTGAGAAATATACCATATGAAAATGTTAGAATGACTATATTCATATTAATAGTTCTCAATATGAACTAGTATTTAAAAGTACTTAAATGTGAGTCCACCGCATGTACTTTTTCTTTTCAAGTGGGTGGTTAGTAATGCTTCTGATGGTACAATCTTTCCTGTTGAAAATCTGTTACGTGTTTGTGTGGCTGTACAGCACTCGGTTCACCCTAATACTGACAAAATCACCAGTTCAACTATTACCTGTTATCTCAAACTATTAAGATACTTGTATATTATATTTGGATATAGAGAAACAGAAGAGTCGGTCACACCCATATAATGTGTTGGTAAATGGTCGTTACTCATTGATGTATAAATGCATCTAGCTGCAGCTGTAGGTTTCATGCCATGATGTGCTTGAAAGGTGCCTCTCAACAGTTCCACTGTTGTTTTCTGTGTAAGATGAAGCAGGTTTTCTTTTTGTTTGTCACACCATTTCTCATTCTGCAGAATGTGTTGCCAAAGTACATTTCACTCCACTGGAAACATGTGAAAATGAGTTTAATAACATTAACACAAGGTCAACGACATAGTTCCCCACCCTCCAACAATAGTTCCCACTGTACTTCCTTACTAACCTGTAAATATCTTATAGCTTAATCACATTAATGAAGGGAGTGGAATTATAGCTGCAAATTAATATGGTGAAAAATATTTCTTTATGCTAGTTTGAAATAGTTTTAAGTTGTATGTAAAATGTTATTTTATTTTTTAAAAACTTTTGAAGTCATTTTTTGGTCTCTATTTCAATGTTTGATCACATTTCTATCTTTTATATGCCTTTTTAAAAATGCCATGTTGACCAGTGGTTTGAGTTTCCTGCTAAACCATATGAGGGTGGATCTGATTTGATCACGCTGGAACAGTAATATTTTGATATACTGTACTGTTATATGTCTCACATATGCTTTTTTTTTTTCTAACATTTGAACGGTTAAGGGTATCAATGCTTTGTACATCCTTATTGCAATACATAAAAATAAACAGAAATGAAAATCAGTCATTTCAGTCTGTTTCTTTGTGTAGCAGAATTTTACATATGACATCTTTGCAAAATTGCTTTGGGTTCACAAAGAGACTGTTGGAATAGAGGTCATTAGAACAGCTTGGGCAGGGTAAGCCTCTGGCCCCAGTGCATTACCCTTAAAGTTATTTAAGAGAGGCCCAAGACTTGGAAGATCTTGCAGGTGACCCAGGACAGGGGCAAGGTGGCAAACCAGCGGAAATGCGCTGAGAGAGCGTGGATCTCCAAAGACGAATGTTCTCAAGCCATTGATCAGTACAGGATCATCTTGCTTTCACTGTGGAGGGCTGTTCATGACAGTGTGTCCAGAAGGCTGATGGAGAACTTAGTCAGGTCTATGTACTTGTTCTTGAGTGTGACTTTGACAGGTGCAGGAGTTTGAGAGACCCATTTAACAGGCAAGGATGAGTTTTAAACCAGCTAAACCAGAACACTGGTGCTGAGGCAAGATCACCGACAAGTTTGCTTCAACAGCTGCTCTGAAACAATCCATCACTAAAAAGCCGTGAAGATGCTAGGAAAGTTCACCTGTAGCTTCAAAGATACAGCCATACCCTTACAAAAAACCTAAACTAGCTGCAAATTTGCTGCTCCTAATTTTCACATGCAAATGAGCTTTTGATTTACTGTAATGTCTGCCAGAAGTTTGCAGCTCTTCGCTGGTAGTGGTGAACATCTGGCAAACCTTTGGCAACATTGGACAAGTTGCCATAAGTTTACCGCAAAGCTCATTTACATGTGAAAATTAACAGTGGGTAATTTGCGACAAATTTGCCACAAACGCTCAAAAAAAACAGAGATCTACCAGTTTTATGTCCTCTGCATCCACTAGCCACTGCTAATCTATGATGTCCCATTAACAACAGTGGACGCTTTGAGAGGAGGGTCAATCATTGGGTGCTTCTCATTTCTAAAATTGTGCATCCTCATTTCCTTTCCTCGTTTCCTAGCTCCTCCCTCTTAGCAAACAAGGAAAGGATGCAAGGAAAGGAAACGAGGACAAAGGAATCAAAGCAAGACTGATTTGTAAATGAAATGTACTGCTCACACATCATCTCAGAGCGGGTTTTTGTGCAGCTGCAGTACCTCAGTGCTCTTGTCGTTATGTTATTAAAACATGACTGATTCATATTTTCATATTAAAACATAATAATTCAAGATGCATTGTTAATTTATGTGTCAGTTATGGTTTATTTAAACTTCAAAGGTGATACATGAATTAAAACGATTGTGTCAGATGTGGAGCAGGAGGAGAATTAATATGTGCGTCAGGTGTTTCGACCAAAAAAGTCTTCCGCATAAGATGCTCCTTGTTTCCTCGCTCATGCGTCCTCGGGGAAGCGAAAATGCACAATTTCAGAAATGAGAAGCACCCATCACTTTGTAAGTGGCTGGGCCTACCCTGTCCAGCACCGCTACCTTCCTGCAGAGTTTAGATCCAACCCTAATTAAACACACCTGAACCAGCTAATCAAAGTGCTCAGGATTGCTTGAAAATGACAGGCAGGTTTGTTGGAGCAGGGCAAGAACTAAATTCTGCAGATAGGTAGCCATCCAGGAGCAGTGTTGGTTCAGGAGTTTAGCTGCAGTCAGGAGCTCTTCATCTTGTCTGGCTGTTAGATCTGTGTCAGCATGAAGTAGAACAGAACCGGTGTAGGTTAGTTGCTGTCTGGACAATCTGCCGAGTACAACAACTACAAAAACTTGTCAAATTGTTTTATTATACATTTTTAGGTGAGCAGAACCACTGGCACCATGACATTTTAAATATCAAACAGACTTGTTCATTTGTTTTCTAGCCTCTTGCAGACCTTTGCTTTATCATTTTTGAAATAACTGATATTTATAGTAGACAGTAGCAGTAGTTCCAATCATCCGTTTTAAAAATAAAACCTCAATCACTTCAACAGAGAACAGACATTTCTGAAATACTGTAGTAGTGTTGTGGAGATGTATTCATGTTCTCAAACACATTTGATGTTACATGAGATTCCAGTAAAGATTGTGTGGTGTAAGCCTGTACAAACTTAAATCAATGTAATCAGTCACTATAGAGTACCCCTAAAGTATTTGAACTCAAATGTAACACTTAATAATGTACGAATGTCTTTGCATTAAATAACAAAATATCAAACCAACAGGCATTTATTTATTAGAATTATAGCAACAATAAAATGATTTTTCAAGCAAAAATGATTGACAATTGTATGCAGTCTTGTGCTACTTTGTGTTTGTCAGTGTGTTGACAGTGAATGTGCTGAACTCTACCTGTGGTTCCTCTGTTAGGACACCTGTGTGAACTTACAGTGAACAGACTTCATACATCCACTAAAAATTACCACAACACCAGTTCATTCAATGTCATTGAGCAAAAATCACTCAGAAAAGATCCAGCTGCATTTGCTAAGAGTGACTTGTGTTCAAAAGTGTCTACATACTGACACAATTACTTAGAAGTTTAAGAGGCTGAAGTGATGCTCTACTGCAGTGTAATGTACAGGGTCAGGTGTAGAGTTTGACCATCTCTGTCACTCATGTTATAGAGTGATGAACTGCTGATCTTCAGTCTGTAGTGTCTGACAGGAGACTTCCTGCGCGCTGTCTGATCTGGAAGAATCCATCGTGGTTGCCGGCGGTGATGGTGTACATGACATGTTGTGCGAGCGCTCTGACGGCAGGCAGCAGCTTAAGGATGGGTGCACTGGGATTAACTTCGGAGTTGTTCAGCTGTAATTTAAATGGCTGATTCACATCCATACTGGAGAGATGAACTTCCTGCATGAACTGACAGTAAATATAATCAATTAGTGACTGGCTAGTTGCCTTTAAATCTAGAAATTGTCATAAATACGACAGCTACAGTATTACACCTATCAGCTGCATTAAAGTAAAATCCACATGCATCCTAAACTGATATGACTCCTATGCTTCATGCTCCTATGTGCATGAAGCATATCCCAAGTTCCTTGATAATAATAATAAGTGTCAGTTTTCAGGAATTTCAATTGTTGATTGTCATTTAAATTGAACATGAAGGGCTCTATTTTTGTGACTAGACGCAGCGCAACATCTTATCTAATTTTTGTGAGAGTGCTAATTCTAGGCGCAGTTTCTGTGCCAGTGCAATGCACAAGTGGATGTAGATGGGAGTGTTTGTGTTATCTATGGGTGTATGTTAATACATTTTTCATGCATATATAAGGAGCGTGTCACTGTTATAAGTTTTGTTTCCATCCAAGTTGCGAATTTAATTTATGCGGAAAATCAGAATATCGCAAGAACAAAGTGAGACTAAAGCTGCGTTTCCTTCCCGTGTGTTCAAAAGACCAAAACTGTCACATCCAGGGAAATTGTGCTTTTTTTAGTATAAAATACATGAATCTACTTTTGCATGCAGACAAAACTGTAAATAACTTTGTCTCATGTCTGGGAGCGACAACACGTCACACAGTTTTGCGAGCGCAATGTGTGTGCATTTCTCCATCCTTATGACTTTACCAAGCGGATCTATTTGATATTTTTTCAAAAATGTCAGTAAACCTGTTCAAGTTTGTATTCCACTTATTTTTCTCTGCAAACTCTATACAGGCTTTGGATTTTCAGGACACCCGTATTTCAGAATGAATAGAGCAACATTTCACATGCAATGACTGGTCCTCTGGTTAGTCCAGTTATGAACAAAATATTCAGTCACATGAACTCAGTCACATTTTTTGATGCGCATCTTGTATTCCTAATAAATTCAATAGGAGTTTATTTGGTAAATGTGTTTCCATCACAGTTTATTCTTCTTATTGAATAAAAAATGTATCCACCTCAAGCAGGCATATACGTTTTTGATGCGCATTTTGGAGATTATTTTATCTTGGTGTTTCCACCCAGCCGTTTTTAATGCAACATCCCAAAATGCGCATACAAATACATTGATGGAAACCGGACTATAGAAATAAGCCTGACATTCAACAAGGACACAGTTAATGCACAAAATAATCCTGTAACAAGTAAGTCCATTTACCAACTTCTTATGAATGTGCTATCTTTGTTTATATCACAGGTGCTTGACAGGGAATGGACTATATAATAGGACCCAGACGGTGCAAGAACTAGAGAAGAACCTCAGAATTAAATTGTACTTGACCCAGCCCATTAGCGCTTTGCACGCGCAATTTCGCCAACCCATTTGCGCCTAGACATAGGCTTGCATGAAAATATCAAAACTTCATTGACTTAGTGCAGCGCTATGCAATAAGTCATATGTGCATAGCACTAGTGCTCTTAAAATAGGGCACTTATTGTTAACATTAATATACCCCAAAAGCCCATGTGTATGATTCCAAATCGTGGCCTTGTTTAAATACATTTTAAATAACTTTAGTTGAGGAATTTGAGTAATGGTATTTTACCCTATTAATAAGTTTTTGTTTATTAATACACACACTACCGTTCAAAGGTTTATAACACACATTTCTGTGAACTTGAGGAAAATTGAAACACATGAACGAGTAATGTCTAACCAGGTCTCTTTTCTCTCTCAGAACAGCCTGCTAGACAGAAACCAGCCTGGCTTCAAAAGCAGGCACTCAACTTAGACTGCCTTGCTGTCCGCCACTGAAGTTCTGAGGCTGGCGAGAACAACATCCAAACTTCTGTTCTCAATCTGCTAGATCTTTCTGCTCCTTTTAGTATGGTTAACCACCAGATCTTCCTTTCTACCCTCTGGGCAATGGGAATCAGGGGAACCGCAATCCATTGGTTTGAGTCCTACCTCAAGGTGTCTTGGAGGGGAGGGGTGTCCAAGTCGCACAGACTAGCTACCAGGGTACAGTGCTTGGGCCCCTCCTCTTCTCCATGTACATGACATCAATGGGATCTGTCATTCAGGCACATGGCTTTTCCTATCATTGCTATTCCGATGACACACAACTCTACCCCTCATTCCAGCCTGACGATCCTACGATAGCTGCACTGATCTCAGCCTGACAGGTAGACATCTCGTGCTGGATGGAAAAACACTATTATATTCTAAATCCATTCTTCAAGTTCAAGTTTGGCTTTTATTGTCATTCAACCACATGGAGGAAACTTTTCACTTTCCTCCCTACTTCTGCTTCTCTGAGCAATTTGAAAATATGAATTGCAGCACTTCTTATATGATTGCCTCCTTAGGACAAATTGCTTTTGCTGTATTCCTTATTTGAAGGTCTCCTCAATAAATAAATGTTTTCTTCACCAAGGATGCATTAAATTGATCAAAAACACGACCTTAAACATTTGTAATGTGGCAAATGATTATTACTGTTTGAAATAGCTGTTTACATTTTTTATGTACTGTAAAACAAAATTTTTAACTGTGATGGCAAAGCCCCATTTTCAACAGTTAGTACTCAAGAAACTTTTTTCTTTTTGTTAGAACAGTTAAACTTGCAGCTTCAATGAACAGTACATGCAAAACACCAGTTTCATCTGCCACTTAGAAGAGAAGACTCTAAGATGTTGGCATTTAGACAGACTTTCAAAGAAAAAGTCACATCTGTCACTGGCAAATAAGAAAGAAAAGGGTTGAATGTGCAGAAAAACTTCAAAGATTGAGTGATAAATTATAAGAAATGACTATTATGGATGGATGAATAAAAGTTTGAGGTGTTGAGCTGTTGTTAGAAATGTTTGATCGTAAGGTCCATGAGAGAGGTTCTACAAACAAATGGCATCTTTGGGAAGTAGGCTTGTGACGATATCATAATCATACGATACAATACATTTTGTTTTAATAGTTTTTTTTAATAATTTGTAAAAATCAACCAAATAAGTTATGAAAAAATGTGGTTCGCTCTCAGTGGGGTGTGTGGTGAGTTGTGCGTGGATGCTGCGCTGGATGGCGTGAAGCCTCCACATGCGCTATATCTGCGGTAACACGCACAACAAGCCACGTGATAAGATGCGCGGACTGACGTTCTCAGATGTGGAGGCAACTGAGATTCATCCTTCGCCACCCGGATTGAAGCGAGTCACTACGCCACCACGAGGACTTAGAGCGCATTGGGAATTGGGCATTCCAAATTGGGAGAAAAAGGGGAAAAAATAATTAAAAAAAATAAATAATACAGCATATATTTAAATAGAAATAGTCATTCATAACATTATAAATATCTTTTTATCTTTTTATCTTGATCAATTTAAAGCATCCTCTGTGAATAAAAAAATTCACAGTGATAACTATGAACTTTTTATGTTTGTGAAAGAAAATAATTTCAAAGGGGTCTTTTGATATATAAGAGGTCATTGTACTATAAAAACATACTGTAATTTTCAGAACTGAAAACTTCCTCCTTAATAAAAAAAAAAAAAAAGAGCATTTATTTAAGCCAAGCTACAAAAATGGCTCGTTTGGAATTCATGGAACTTGTGACGTTACAAGGACCAAAGATATCTGCATATGCAATGCCTATTTTTCCGTCATTGCACCCTTGGCCCCGCCCACTGGTGCTCAGTCAGTCACACATGTGAAGAGGAGAGAGGAGGCCTGTCATGGGAGATTCATCCAAAGTGGACTTACACAGGACAACTTCATGTCCCTCTCTAGATTGAAAAGTTTTCTACGTAAAGGTACACTAGACAAATGGCTGACAGTTATCATACATCTCGTGCTGTTTTTAAAAGATGCAATGTCAAGTTATAACTCTAAAAAGACACCCCCGTTCTTTTTCATCTTGTTGTTTGATATATTGATTTGTGCTGTTTTGATGGCGTCCTGGAATATTTTTTCACCCATATTTGGTAGTTTTAATTGTTGGTCTTTTGTAAACATAGACTAGATGGATGTATTTGATTGTACTGATCCGTTTCTGCACAACACCGCCAATGTGCACCACGTTTTAAGAGCGGTACAAGCACAACTTTTAAAAATGCATCTCATTCTGCTGCTGCCACTGACTGGGAGAAACACATGCAGATCTGAGTATAAACAAACCAGGAAAATATGAGATGTGAAGACCAGCGTCTCTGCTTTGGCCTGTTGAAGCACCCAACATCACCTTGGATTGAATTACGCTTGTATATTCATAAAATTTCAGCATGGATTGTATGGGTTTTTTTTTTCAGCACATATCAGCATGTATTGCTTGTGAACCAGTTACAATATGATTCAATGATTCGAATATTTCATATGTCATGACTGTTTGAGAGTTTATGGTGCTGCTTTTGTGAACAGTTTAATATATTCAGATGAAATGTGTTGGGTGTGGAATATATGTTAATCCTTAATGTTGTGGTCTTGTGGAGTTTGTTGATTTTCTTCGGATTGTGTTTCAAATATGCCTGTATTGGAAGGGCTGCACGATGTTAGCCAATCACAACAGTGGGCATTTACACTGAAGTCTTAAATGGCCAGGCAGCTTAAAATCGAGGGCCAGAGACAGGGTGGAATATATATGACTAAATTATGACTGTTTGGTTAAAAAAAAACAAAAAAACTTTACTAACATTATAAGTAGACCTCAGGGAAGATAATACAATTATAAAAAAAAGACTATGTCATGACCACTTTAACAGTAGTACATTTATAGTAAAATGCTCCCACAGCTGTCAAGCCACTTTTCCATCATCAGACAGAACGGCTCCAGTAGTATTTCCACTTGAGCAAGGTTTGATATGGTTAGCTTACCATACTCAGGACAGAACCGTGCTGTACGCCTGCAGTGATGTGGCGGCTCACGAATGGTCACTTGCTCAGTCAGTCCATTCTAATCCTGATTTTTGCAGCACCACGATGAAGAAAGAATCCGTAAATGTGTCAGCGAGCCTGGATCAAAGGAATGACACAGTTCCGCAACGAGAACTGTTTGGCTCGATGGATGAAAAGTGCCTTAAGTTTAGAATTTTTGGGGTGGCCAATCAGATTGTAGGGCTGGCCAAGGCCACCCATCTGGACACTCAACGTTCACACTGGTTTCTCTCACCTGTTGTGGCAGTGTAAAGTTTGAAGTGTGTCTTCTTCCCACAGTTTTGTTCTGGTGAGTATTTGAAAGACTGTTGTCTTCTTCTGGTCTGATTCCAGCTGTAGATTCAAACCCAACCCGTCCAAAACCAGCAGTAGATACACAGTGTCTGCAGGAATTAATTAATTTGTGATTAATTTGATTACTTGTCTGAAAACACTGACACAATGCAAAAAAATCACAATCTTTTGATTTTGAGGTGAAATATGACCCAGACATCTTTTATCTGATTCACTATTGTAGTTTGATCACTGTGGTTTGATTTGAAGTTTAAAGAGAATCGTGACAGTAAACTCTGACACTCAGTGCTGAAACACCATTGACAGCCCATCTCACCCATGTCCTGCTCTGTTATAGCCCGCGGGGCAGCCGCACATGAATCCGCCCTGTGTGTTCGAGCAGCCGTACCTGCAGGGCTTCTCAAACGACACACACTCGTCCACAAATGCACAGTTCATGGACATGGGGTCGAAGGTGAATCCAGAAGGACAGCCACACTTAAAACTTCCCAGCGTGTTGAAACAGGATGCAGAGCCACAGCGGCGTGGGTTCGAACACTCGTTCTCATCTGGAGAAGAGAGATGAGTGATGTTAAAAAAAAAACACTAAACCAGTAAAGCCTGATCTGACATCCATCTATATAAAGCACATTTATGATCTGATGAAGAACAGAGTAATCCGTAAACATAAAAGTATTAAGTATGAGGTCTGAATCATTCAGCAGTTGTCATGTGATCCAGCAGAGGGCGCTGCTGACATAATCTCCTCATATCAACCAGACAACCAAGCAAAACTCAACATGACTGTAATAACTCTGTGAGCTTCCTTTAGTTTATTCTTCAGTTTTTGCTGTTACAGTAACGAGCCATTCCATTCACAGACCATTTTATGAATATTTAAAACTAAACTAGAAAACACTTCAGATTTTCCTGAACTGCAACACAACTTTGAGTCAGGGTGCACGGGTTTTTTACAATCCACTGGGGAACACAATTGTGTTTAAAATGTACCAATTATGAGTACTTTTGAGGAAGAACTAGTGACTGGATTTGCCAAACTTTGCCCGGTTAGTGGCCTCAGATCTTTAAAAGTTTTGCTTAATGTGTTTTTAATAGTACCTAAACTAGATATCGATGCGCAGAACTTTATATTCTTCTTTGTTTTCTGAATTATTGTCTGTTATATAATTTCCACTTACTACTTTTTGACAGATTGACTAACCACATTCTGATCAAGTCTACAGATTTCAGTAACACTTTACAATAATGCTACCTTTGTTAAGCATTTATAAAGGGGTTGATTAATGACTAATAATAAGTCATTTACAAATGCATTATAAATAATTGATATACAGTTATAGCAACATGAATAAAAAAAGGGTGATCCAATAATTGCCAAATAGTCGAATGTTGGCAGCTCCTTATCATTTTCTTAGGTTACTAATGTTGAATAAGTGTTATTAAGCACTTATAACATGAGGTAAAATGGCTCACTATTTGGCAAAAATAGCATGAAAGTCGCCCTTTTTTTATTCATGTTGCTATAACTGTGTCATAACTGCATTTAAATGATTTATAATGCATTTGTACATAAAATATTAGTCATTAAATAACCTCTTTATAATCCCTTTTAGTGTTACCCACAGTTCTTCTGTGTTTTTATACAACTATTCACAGAGACCACTATACATTAATCTTTTTTTGTGCCTTTTCAAGTCTTTTATTGTGGTATAATCCATTTCAGATACCCCTCCTATATCTCACGTAAAATTAAAACAAACTGTGGTTGGTGATTTGACATGTCAGTCAGATGGTCTTAGAGGGCCCTGAATTAACTACATAGTAGTCTAGAGTCTGGCTCTGTGAGACTAGTAGACAGAAGACAAGATATTCAAGTCCTGTAAGTTGCGAGGTGGAGCCACCATGGATCGAACTTGTTGGTCCAGCACATCCCACAGATGCTCAATTGGATTGAGATCTGGGGAATTTGGAGGCAGTGTTAATTAGGAATTTGGAGGCATCTAACCCATTAATAATTGGGGTTCCCTATCTGTCACTCGCTCGATGTTGTGTCGATGTAGTAACACTAGGGGTCACTCTTGGGAGCCCAAAACACATCTGGTCTTTGAAAAAAGGCCAATGAAAATTGCCGAATGGTATTTGCATACCACTCCCCCGAACATATGGGTATAAAAGGAGCTGGTATGCAACCACTCATTCAGATTTTCTCTTCGGAGCCGAACGGTCGATGCTCACTGAGCTGAATTCCCATGGCTGTTCATTCACCTCTGCTGGATCTGATGGCACATTTCAGCGGCTTCTCCCCTATCTGCACTGGTGCACTGCAGAGAACTCCACTGGGTGCTTCGGCAGAAATAAAAGAGTATATTCTAAAAAAAAAGAGTATATTTCTCTAAAAGAGCGGCACACACGGAACGTCTTTTTAAAGACGTATCTTTTTAAAGATGCCTTTCCATTTGTGTGTTATTCCTGGTTGCGCTTGTTATCTCTCGCCTTCTGACGGTCACGATCACTGTCTTTCATGTCTGGGCACTGTCCACACGGAGACAGCGTTCATGGATTGGTCATGTACTCATTACGAGAACATGACCGCCGTCTCCTCCTCTGTAGTCAGCAGCACCTCAAGTCACTACGAGTCACTCACATCCCGGGCAACCTCAACACTGTCATGCTGTCACGACAGGTTACCCTCAGGGGAGAGTGGAGACTCCACCCTCAGGTGGTCCAGCTGATTTGGAGTCGATTCGGGCAGGCACAGGTAGACCTGTTCGCTTCCCAAGAATCCTCCCACTGCCCGCTCTGGTACGCCCTGACCGAGGCACCCCTCGGTATAGACACGCTGGTACACAGCTAGCCCCCTGGACTACTCAAATATGCATTTCCCCCCAGTGAGCCTACTTGCACAGACCCTGTGCAAGGTCAGGGAAGACGAGGAGCAGGTCGTCCAGGTAGCACCCTACTGGCCTACCCAGACATGGTTCTCGGACCTCATGCTCCTCGCAACAGCCCCCCCCCCACTGGCGAATTCCCCTGAGGAAGGACCTTCTTTCTCAGGGATGGGGCACCATCTGGCACCCATGACCAGACCTCTGGAATCTCCATGTCTTGCCCCTGGACAGGACGTGGAAGACTTGAGTGTGTTGGTTCCCCATAGGTAACCCCATGCGACGTATATCTTCCGCTAATTAGTTTCCCTGTTGGTAAACTGCATCTTCCTTGGGCAGAGGCCCCTCTGCCCCAGTCACCATGTTTGTAGAAACTCCTCCCCCGTAGGGTAGGACCTACCATGGGACTTCTCCACATAACATACTTCCAACAAAGCTCGGCACGACCATGTGACGTATTTCCACTCAAATCACCCCCCCCTCTCTGGGCGGGGTGTGGTCTCCACGGTGTCTTCCCCTTGGGAGGGACACCCCCCCGACGTAGACCTGGTGGCCCCAGTCGGTTAACTCTTTTTTTGGGGATAGGAAAAAAAAGAGGATAAGAGGCCACGACTGGGCTAGCCTGTCTCTATCTTTTGGGCAGTCGACTTGTCCCCGAAGGGCCGTTCGGTTACGTGTCGAGGTTACGTGTCAGCCTGGTGCGCTGGCTACAAGGCACACAGTGGTCTGCCCGTCACACACCGCCAGTTCATGTAACACAGATCAGCCAGTTGTGGCGTATCGTATAGGGACCCCTAGTGTCACTACATCGAGACAATGTCGAGTGAGTGACAGATAGGGAACATCCTGGTTACTTGCGTAACCTCCGTTCCCTGATGGAGGGAACGAGACGTTGTATCCCTCCTGCCACAATGCTGGACTACCCGCTGAAATGGCCGGGACTTTGTCTTGGCTCCTCAACACAAAACCTGAATGAGTGGCTGCATACCAGCTCCTTTTATACCCGTATGTTCGGGGGAGTGGTATGCAAATACCACTCGCCAATTTTCATTGGCCTTTTTTCAAAGACCAGAGGTGTTTCGGGCTCCCAAGAGTGACCCCTAGTGTCACTACATTGACACAATGTCTCGTTCCCTCCATCGGGAACGGAGGTTAAGCAAGTAACCAGGATGATTTCTCCGCTTGAGCTGCGTGAGTTGAACACAAGGTGTACCTAGTCTGCAACGATATTTATGTAGGTGGCACATGTCAAATTGACGTCCACATGAATGGCCGGACCCAGGGTTTCCCAGCAGAACATTGCCCTGATCATCACACTCCCTCCATTGGATAGTCATCTTCCCACGGTGCATCCTGGTGCCATCACTTCCCCAGGTAAACGGTGCACACGTACACAGCCATCCATGTGATGTAAAAGAAAACAGGACTCATCTGACCAGACGACCTTCTTCCACTGCTCCAAGGTCCAGTTCTGACGCTCACGTGCTCATTGTAGGCACTTTTTTTATTTATTTTTTTAGTTATTAACATTTTTATTGATTCATAAATTAACACAAAAAATACAACAACATATTTATAATGAATCAAACACTTTAAACATTAAACCCCCACTATATGCCCTCCCCCTACCAAACTCTCAACCCACCCTGACCCCCCCACGAACACACCTGTGGTCAATAGAATATAGACACACACACAGAATAACTAAAACAACAACATAAAATAACATACAATAATCAAGTATAATAAAAAAAACTAAAAAAAAAACTAAACTCTAAATTACTCCCTCCGCCCCACCTCGAGATTCCCTCAAAAATGCTAAATAATTGCCCCATTTCTTATTATAAGATTCTCTCTCCCCCATCCTAATGCTCAACCCGTCCTCGAAGGCAGCCACCCTCCCCATCTCCTCGCACCACTCTGGGAACGAGGGTGCTCCATCCGACTTCCAACTCCTCAAAATAACCTGCCTACCAATCATCACACTGGTCAAAACTCAGATCTTCATGTACTTATCTACCAAATCCATGACCTCCCTATTTCCCAAAATACAGAGTCTGGGGCAGAACAAGACCTGAGTGCCCAACACATCACACACAAAACTTTGCACCTTCAGCCAAAATTCTTGGATCTTAAGGCACCCTCAAAAAACATGGATGGTGTCTCCATCTTCAGTATGGCATCGCCAGCAGATGGTTGTGTCCTTAAGACCAAGCCTATACAATCTAGAGGGGGTCCAATAAAATCTATGTAAAATCTTAAATTGCATAAGGCGAACCCTTGCATCTCTAGATGCAGACTTTATGTTTTTTAGAATCCTTGCCCACACTCCCTCCTCCAATAACAAATTTAAATCTTCCTCCCATAATCTTTTGAGAGAATTTAAAGCTCCGTCCCCCAGACTCTGAATTAACAGGGAGTAATACACTGATGCCTCATGACCCTTCCCAAAAGCAGCAATCACCACTTCCAGAGTATCTGCCACTCTAGGGGGGTGTATGCTACTCCCAAAAACAGAGCAGAGCAGAGCAGGTGGCGCAGCTGTAAATACTTATAAAATTGAGATCTGGGAATCCCAAAATGTTGAATCAAATTTTCAAAAGATCTCAATACTCCACCCTCATATAGGTCACCAAGTGTATTAACGCCCCTCACAATCCAATCTGACCAACAGAAAGGGGACTTAATTATACATAGTTTAGGGTTCAGCCATATGCTCGAGGCTACGTTTAAATAAATATCAGAATTAAACACTCTGGACACTTTTATCCATATCGAGTGCTAATGCAAAATAACGGGGTGCGACTTAACCTCTCCAGCTAGTTTAATCGAAAGGCTTTGCAGTGGAGAGATAGGGGCAAGAACTTCCTTTTCAATACAAAACCAGGGAGGAGCTCTCTCAGGTGGAAGTGACCAATGAACCAAATGTCTAAGACTGAATGCATAATAATAAAATAAAATCTTGGGTAGGCCTAACCCACCTTTGTCAATCGGCCTATGTAACTTACTGAAATTTAACCTGGGATGTTTACCATTCCAAATGAAGGACTTGGCCATGCTATCAAATTGCTTGAAATAAGAGAGGGGGACATCTACAGGGAGAGATTGTAGCAGGTAGTTAAATTTTGGAATACAATTCATTTTAATAACATTAACCTTCCCAATCATCAATAAGTGTAATGAAGCCCACCTGTCCACATCATTCGAAAACCTTTTTATTAAGGGGTCAAAATTAACTCTGACTAAATCAGACAAATTTGCTGGGAATAAAATTCCCAAATACTTAATTCCCTGTTTGGGCCACTGGAAGGCACCCAGCTGGAAGGCCGTTACTGGACAGTACGCTGTCAAAGACAAAGCTTCGGATTTAGACCAATTGACTTTGTATCCTGAGAACTTGGAAAAGGAATTGATAATTCTGTGGAGGCAAGTCATAGATCTAGTAGGGTTGGAGACGAATAATAAAATATCATCTGCGTAAAGCAGAAGCTTATGCACCACACCTCCCGCCGTCACCCCTGGAAAATCATCCTCCTTTCTTATCGCGGCTGCTAATGGTTCCAGGGCAAGACAGAACAATAATGGGGAAAGAGGGCAACCCTGCTGGGTGCCCTTATCCAGAGTAAAATAATCTGAAATTAACCCATTTGTTTGCACCACTGCTACAGGGTGTCTATAAAGTAACTTAATCCAACCAATAAATGTACTCCCGAACCCATATCTTTCCAAAATCTTAAAAAGATAATCCCATTCTACAATATCAAATGCCTTTTCGGCGTCAAGAGAGATGGCAGCAACCGGAGATTGATCATTCGCTACTGACCACATGATATTGATGAGATGCCTAATGTCATCAGAAGAGCTACGGCCTCTAATAAACCCCACCTGATCTATATGTATGAGAGATGTCATAATTTTGGACAAACTTTTTACATTTAACTGGATCAGGGAAATTGGGCGGTAACTTTTACACTCGCTTGGATCTTTGTCCTTTTTTAGAATAAGACTGATCTGGGCTTGTGTCATGGTTTGCGGAAGCTTTCCGTTCTTTAATGATTCCGAATAAACTTCTAACAAAAGTGGAGCCAGTTCTGTAGCATAAGATTTGAAAAACTCAGCGGCAAAGCCATCAGGCCCCGGAGCCTTGTCTGTAGGCAAGGCTTTAATTACCTCATCAAGCTCCTCCAAGTTTATCTCAGAATCAAGATAATTTTTTTGCACAGTCGTCAGTTTAGGGAGATCTAATGGTTCCACAAAGTTCCTAATATCTTCATCAGTGGATGAAAACGTGGAACCATAGAGATCAAGATAGAACTCTTTAAAGGCATTATTAATATCAATAGCCGAGGTAAATATTTCACCACAAGCAGATTTCACTGAGGGAATGATAGAAAAAGACTCTCTCTGCTTTATATATCTAGCCAAAAGTTTTCCTGCTTTGTCACCCGACTCAAAGTATGACTGTCTTTTCCTGAATAACCAAAACTCCACTTTCCGTGACAAAATAGTATTATATCTATATTTCAATCGGGTCAATTCTCTGAGGCCATCAGATGACATACAACGCTTCAGCTCTGCCTCTGCGCTTTTAATATTTCCTTCCAACTCCACAAGTTCTTGTGCTTTGGATTTTTTAATGAATGAGGCATAATGTATAATTCGACCCCTAAGAACTGCCTTAAGTGCCTCCCAAGCCACGTCCACAGAGGATACTGAGGACCAGTTGGTCTCCATATAAACACTGATTTCAGTCTTTAACATTTGTTGGAAATCAGGATTTTGCAAAAGGGACACATTAAGGCACCAACTATATGATTTCTTTTTCTCTGTATATGGCAACACCTTTAAACTCACCAGAGCATGATCTGAGACTAAGATATTTCCAATTGAGCAATCAACAACAGATGAAATGAGGGATTTGGATATAAAAAAAAACCTATTCTAGAATAAATCTTATGGACTGATGAAAAAATGTATAGTCCTTACCAGATGGGTTCAAAAGTCTCCAAATATCTGTAAGACCAAGATTTTTACACATCCTGTGAAGCGTCAATGTTGCTCTAGGGGACTTACACACTTTTGCTTCACTGTGATCAAGGACTGAGTCCATCAAAAGATTAAAGTCTCCTCCCAATATTATATCATGAGGGGTGCCAGCAGTTTACAGCATCCCTTCAAAATCTATAAAAATTAGGTGCGTAAATATTAGCCAAAATCAACTTTTTGTCATGTGTATTCTGTTGATTCATGTCTTTTATTTTGAAATGTTTAGTTCCTGTTTCCCTTGTCATGTGATTCCTGTTTTCCCTCCATGTTCATGTGTCATGTTTTCATTGGTTTATTGTTTAATTATCTTGTTATCAGTTCTGTTTGTTCATTGGTTTATGTTCCCCCATGTCCATGTATTTAAGCCTCATGTTTTCCATTGTGTAGTTGTCAAGTATTGAATGTGAATGTGTATGTGCATAGTCAAGTCAGGTTATAGTCAAGTCAAGTCAAGTCAAGTCAAGTCAAGTCTAGTCTAGTCTAGTCTAGTCTAGTCTAGTCTAGTCTAGTCTAGTCTAGTCCAGTCCAGTCCAGTCCAGTCCATGTTCATGTTTTGTTTTGTAGTCAGGGTTATTGGTTCACGTTAGTAAATAACCTGCACTTGGGTTCTTCATATCATCGTCTTCATCATCATTGCCAGCAGCCAGCACACGTTACAGAATACTTGACCCACCATGAACCCAGCAGTTTTACTTCTGCGCCTACGTCAGGGGAATCGTCCCCTGGAGGACTATGTTGAGGACTTCTGTGGTCTAGCCAGCCAGGTAGACTTTAATGAGGTTGCCCTCAAAGACTGTTTTAGATTTGGACTAAATGAGTCCATTTCTTTTTTGATGCCTGGTGGTCGCAGTTCCCTCAGCCTGGCTCAATATATCGACCTCGCCCTACGGTTCATTGGTTCCCCGTTCACTGTGGGGGAGGCGGATGCCGAGCCAGAGTTCCACGTCATGGCCGCCGAGCCAGAGGTCCACGTCATGGCCGCCGCCGAGCCAGAGGTCTCAGCCTGCCCCATGCCACGTCACAGCAACGCCTCAGCCTGCCCCATGCCACGTCACAGCAACGCCTCAGCCTGCTCCATGCCATGTCACAGCCACACCTGAGCAGTGGGACCTGGAGATGGTTCCCACCCTTATACACACCCTTAGTTCTCCTGAGCAGGCAAGGGGAACTTTCGGACCTCCGAGCCCTGGACTTCGCCTTGGCCTGTCGGTCCCTCGACATTGCCTCAGCTCGGCATTCCCTCGGCTCCACTATGGTTCTTCAGCCTGTCGGCTGTGCCGGGGTCCCTCATCCCTCTGGCTCGTCCTTGGTCTGTCGGTCACCTGGCTCCGCTTTGGCTCTCCGATCCTCTGGCTGCGCCTCGTCACTCTGATCTGTCAGCTTCACCGGGGACCTCCTTCCCTACGGCTCCACCTTGGTCCTCAGTCCCACCGGCTCCACCTCAGTCTTCCGATCCCTCAACTCCGCCTTGCTCCTCCGAGCCTCCAGCACCGCCTTGGCCCTCCATGCCATCGGCTCCACCCTGGCCCTTCGAGTCTTTGGCTACTCTCCGGGCACCATGTTCCATGGCTCCGCCCCTTGAGCCTCTCATGGCTCCACCTTTCATGGCTCCGCCCCTCGAGCCTCTCATGGCTTCACCCCCCACGGACTTTGCCCTGGTCCCATGCCCCTCGCCCTTTCTCGCCACGCCACGCCCCACACCTCAAGACACCCCCCCCCCCCCGCTCCCTACAGAACTTTGAATTTATGTCATGTTTTACGTGTTTTGTTTGTGTTTGGGTGTCAGGAGCCACCCCTTAGTGGGGGGATATGTCATGTGTATTTTGTTGATTCATGTCTTATTTTGAAATGTTTAGTTCCTGTTTCCCTTGTCATGTGATTCCTGTTTTACCTCCATGTTCATGTGTCATGTTTTCATGTTTTCATTGGTTTATTGTTTAATTATCTTGTTATCAGTTCTGTTTGTTCATTGGTTTATGTTCCCCCATGTCCATGTATTTAAGCCTCATGTTTTCCATTGTGTAGCTGTCAAGTGTTGAATGTGTATGTGCATAGTCAAGTCAGGTTATAGTCTAGTCTAGTCCATGTTCATGTTTTGTTTTGTAGTCAGGGTTATTGGTTCACGTTAGTAAATAAACTGCACTTGGGTTCTTCATCTCATCATCGTCTTCATCATCATTGCCAGCAGCCAGCACACGTTACACTTTTGTCCTTGAATTTCAGCTAAAACAATAATTACTCTTCCTAATTTATCTTTAATCTGTTTGAGACAATTGAATTGTAGATGCTTATTTACCAATATAATGACTCCCTTGCTCTTACTTGAGCCAGCACTAGAAAAATCATGTCCACCCCATATCTTCCCAAATTTTTCAGCTTCCTGCGGGGAGAGATGTGTTTCTTGAAGAAACACTATATCATATTTCTTATGTTTAAGAAAAGTAATAACCTTCCTTCTTTTTATGGGGTGCCCCAACCCATTCACATTCCATGTGGAGAGAGATAGTACACTCATATTAACATTTGACATTTTGATATAGTAGAAAAAATAAATTGTGTGTCAAAAACTAAATTATACAGACCACATTCCCCATTAGTGAAACAATCAAACCCCGAACTTCCCCCCCCCGAACAAAACAAACAGAAAAAAGAAAAACGTGCCACATAGACCTTCTGTCGGTTCAGACCAGACGGGATAGCCTTCGTTGCCCTCTGGCATCAATGAGTCTTGGGCACCCAACACCCTGTCACCGGTTTGTAGTTTGTCCCTCCTCGGACCACTGTTGGTAGGTACTCACCACTGCTGACCAGGAGTACCCCACAAGCCTTGCTGTTTCAGAGATGCTCTGACCCAGTCGTCTGGCCATAACAATTTGCCCTTGTCAAAGTCACTCAGGTCTTTACTCCTGCCCATTTCTACTGCATTCAACACACTGACTATGAGAACTGACTGATCGCTTATCATCTAATCTACCCAGACCTTGACATGTGGCCTTGTTAGGAGATGATAAAGTTATTCACTTCACCTGTGAGTGGTCATAATGTTTTGGCTCATCGGTGTAAATATGTTATTCTTGTGGCACTCTAATCTGTCTTGGAAAGTATTTATCTGATGCAATTGAAACTTTGTAATGCAGCACTTTTCATACTACTGTCTCCTTAAGATGAATCACTTATGTTGTATTATTCCTCTTTTACAAGTCGCTTTGGAAAAAATTGTCTGCCAAATGAATAAATGTAAATGTAAGTATATATATATATATAAAAATTTTCTCATTTTCTCCCCAATATGGAATGCCCAATTCCCAATGTGCTCTAAGTCCTCATGGTGGCGTAGTGACTCGCCTCAGTCCGGGTGGCAGAGGACGAATCTCAGTTGCCTCCGCGTCTGAGACAGTCAGTCTGCGCATCTTATCACGTGGCTTGTTGAGCGCGTTACTGCAGAGACATAGCGTGTGGAGGCTTCACACTATTCTCCACGGCATCCATGCACAACACACTATGCGCCCCACCAAAAGCGAGAACCACATTATAGCGACCATGAGGAGGTTACCCAATGTGACTCTACCCTCCCTAGCAGCTGGGCCAATTTAGTTGCTTTGGAGACCTGGCTGGAGTCACTCAGCATGCCCTGGATTCCAACTTGCGACTCCAGGGGTGGTAGTCAGCGTCTTTACTCGCTGAGCTACCCAGGCCCCCAATGTAAGTATATTTTTAACACCCTTGAGTTAAAAACAAAAAATGTTGTTATATATTGTGACGTTAATAACCTGAAAACGTGTACTGTAGCTATTCAAATCTATGTGTGTGTGTGTGTGTGTGTGTGTGTGTGTGTGTGTGTGTGTGTGTGTGTGTGTGTGTGTGTGTGTATACTGACCCACACATTGGTTCCATTGCTGGTGTTGTGTGTAGCCCTGTGGACAGCTGCAGCGGAACCCACCTGCAACATTCTGACAACCAAACTGACACCTCTGATCACTTGCACACTCATCTATATCTGAGAGACAAACAGAGGGCACAATCAAGTCCTTTATGGTTTATCTTCTAAACTAAACAATACACATACCACACACCTGTGACATTTTTTATTCACATAAATCAAAATATGAAAGCAAGTATTATCTGTGTGTGTCAAATGCTGCTGAATCTTTTCTCAGAAATAACGTTCTCTTTTCTAAATGATTTCTGCTCAATGACTTTAAATAAACAGGTGTGTTGTGGTGATTTTTAGTGGATGTATGAAGTCAATTTCCTTCAAGTTCACACAGGTGTACTAACAGAGAAACCACAGGTGGAGTTCAGCATATTCACTATCAACATGACACACTAACACACTGACAAACACAAAGTGGCTTAATTTTACACACTACATCTATTGTTTCAGCATTTCATACCTAACAAACCTATTTTTGTGAAATGTTTTGTCTGAAAAGTATGCATGTGCTAATTCTTTTAAATAAATGACACTTGCTTTAATAAGCATTCTAAGTGCTCCACATGAAACAGATCTAAAGCTCCAGTTGCTTTCATTAGCACCAGAGCTGTGACGGAATGCTATGTGGTTGAAAAAAAAAAGAGGGATTGGTGATGTCAGCAAAGCAAGTTATTACATTTTGTAGGAAGATTACAAAGTGTGTAATACAAACATGTATTAAGTAAATAGAAATGCAGAGAGAGAGAGAGAGAGTTACCATCACAGTTAAGTCCACTCGAGTCCAGACTGAAGCCCTGTGCACACTCACAGCTGAAGCTGCCTGCTGAATTGTGACAGATGCCCCGCAAGCCGCACACACTCAAATCTGACACACACTCATTGATATCTGAGGGACAACACAATAAAATCTCAATACATAAATAAAAGGGATCACACACATCTAACTGACAAGCAGCTTTTTACTGCAATCACTGATAATAATTGCATGTACAGTTGAAGTCAGAAGTTTACATACACCTAGGTTGAAGTCATTAAAACTCATTTTTTTACCACTCCACAGATTTCATATTAGTAAACTATAATTTTGGCAAGTCATTTAGGACATCTACTTTGTGCATTATGAGTAATTTTTCCCAAAATTCTTTACAGACAGATTGTTTCACTTTTAACTGACTATATCACAATTTCAGTTGGTCAGAAATTTACATACACTAAGTTAACTGTGCCTTTAAAAAGCTTGGAAAATTCCATAAAATGATGTCAAGCCCTTAGGCAATTAGCCAATTAGCTTCTGATAGGAGGTGCACTGAATTGGAGGTGTACCTGTGGATGTATTTTAAGGCCTACCTTCAAACTCAGTGCCTCTTTGCTTGACATCATGGGAAAATCAAAAGAAATCAGCCAAGAACTCAGAAAAAAAAATGTGGATATCCACAAGTCTGGTTCATCCTTGGGAACAATTTCCAAACGTCTGAATGTACCACGTTCATCTGTACAAACAATAGTACGCAAGTATAAACATTATGGGACCACACAGCCATCATACCGCTCAGGAAGGAGACGCATTCTGTCTCCTAGAGGTGAATGTGGTTTGGTGCGAAAAGTGCAAATCAATCCCAGAACAACAGCAAAGAACCTTGTGAAGATGCTGGAGGAAACAGGTAGACAAGTATCTATATCCACAGTAAAACAAGTACTATATTGACATAACCTGAAAGGCTGCTCAGCAAGGAAGAAGCCACTGTTGCAAAACCACCATAAAAAATCCAGACTACAGTTTGCAAGTGCACATGGGGACAAATATCTTACTTTTTGGAGAAATGTCCTCTGGTCTAATGAAACAAATGAACTGTTTGGCCATAATGACCATAATGAGTATGATCATAATGAGGCTTGCAAGCCGAAGAACACCATCCCAACCATGAAGCATGGGGATGGCAGCATCGTGTTGTGGGGGTGCTTTGCTGCAGGAGGGACTGGTGCACTTTGCAAAAAAGATGGCATCATGAGGAAGGAAAATTATGTGGATATACTGAAGCAACATTTCAAGACATCAGCCAGGAAGTTAAAACTCAGTCGCAAATGTGTCTTCCAAATGGACAATGACCCCAAACATACCTCCAAAGTTGTGGCAAAATGGCTTAAGGACAACAAAGTCAAGTTATTGGAGTGGCCAACACAAAGCCCTGACCTCAATCTGATAGAAAATTTGTGGGCAGAACTGAATAAGCGTGTGTGAGCAAGGAGGCCTACAAACCTGACTCAGTTACACCAGTTCTGTCTGGAGGAATGGACCAAAATTCCAGCAACTTATTGTGAGAAGCTTGTGGAAGGCTACCCAAAACGTTTGACCCAAGTAAAACAATTTAAAAGGCAATGCTACCAAATACTAACAAAGTGTATGTACATTTCTGACCCACTGGGAATGTGATGAAAGAAATAAAAGCTGAAATAAATCATTCTCTCTACTATTATTCTGTCATTTTACATTCTTAAAATAAAGTAGTGATCCTAACTGACCTAAGACAGGAAATGTTTTCTATGATTAAATGTCAGGAATTGTGAAAAACTGAGTTTAAATGTATTTGGCTAAGGTGTATGTACACTTCTGACTTCAACTGTACAGTATGTAAGCAAAACAACAAAATACAAATGTAAATCAGGAGTTCGCTGATTTTGAACTCGCACAAACATGTGTTTGTACCTCTACAGGAAGTGTGGTGCTGGCTGAAGCCTGCAGGGCATTTGCAGTTAAATCCACCAATGGTGTTCACACATGAAAAATGACAGTTGTGTCGTCTGCTCTGACACTCATCCACATCTGAAAATCAACAAACTCAAATTAAATTAAATTAAATTATGATTTTTCTATATCTTCATGAGTTCACATGTTCATATAATCCTTGAGTGAGCTGAAGGTAAACTCACTTGATGTCTGTGACAGTGTTGTAGTACTCGAGATCGGTCTTGGTCTCGAGACCACTTTTTGAAGGTCTCGTCTCGGAATCGACCGCATTTTTCCTCGGTCTTGTCTCGGTCTCAGACAAAGAGGACTCTGGATTTTATTTCAAGATCGGTCAAGACCACAACTGCGGGGATGTCACTAAATTGCCTGTGCATTGTCTGATTTATTTTTTTTACATAATTTCAGTGTTTGGATGTAAAACTTCCTGCTTCAAATGCAAGCTATAACTTCACTCATTTCTAATTTGAAATATTTGTTACTGTTAACGGCTGTCTCCTCTCCCCGGACCCCTTCACACGCACACCAAGAAAGTAAATGCGGGAGACAGGAGAAGAAACTGTGGCTGTCTGAGAGATGTCAGCCAAATCTTCTGTAATACAATTTGGCTACCTAAACCAGTGTTTCCCAACCACTGTGCCCACTAGTGTGCCGTGAAAGATTGTCAGGTGTGCCAATGAAAATGATCAAATTCCTCAAAATAAATAAATAAAACATTTTCCCGGTATTTTAGTGAAGGCACAGAGACGGTCGAAGAGTTTTAAAGTTGCCAATTCAGTATATTTTCTATTACAAAGTATTTTATGCAACAGTATAAATATTTTGTCCATCATAACATTATTGTTCTAACAAACTCTAGTCCGCTGTCAAACACAACTCCTCACATGCCCACAAAATGATGCTTCATCATCACACTCGTAGTAAAAACATTCAGTCAGTGAAGCGAATGTATGAATAAAATACAACAGGTGTATTGTTTTACTCAAAGACTAAAAGCTGTTTATTTGTGCACAGCATAGAGTTACAGGTGTTATGAACAGATGTGGCTTACTTGTCGCCTTTCTCTCATGAAACATAAAGAGAATGAGAAACTGTTACATGCGATTTACTAAAAGCAAATTCTCCTGTTTTAAACAAGTCAAAAAACACTGTGATACGATGTGTAGATTCTGAGGTACTGTAATCTTCACAGAGCGCATTTGACATCTGAACCAGTGAATGGAAGCCAGGTGACTGCTCTGTCAGTGCGACTGTTTTTTTTCTCTCTGTCTATTGACCCGGTGACTTATAGACAGGTGTGACTTTATTTACGAAAAATACAGTAAATAAATAAATAAATAAATAAATAATGTATTTGCTGTGCCATTGCAAGAATTAAGTTTGCAAGAACAAATCTACAAATTGGAAAAGACACATTTGTTGATTTTTCATCATCCAATTAGAGCTCTTGGCATCTGTGACCTCATAGTGTACCTATGTTACTTGCGTTTTTTGCATAGCAGAATTTCAAACATTACGAGTTCACGCTATTAAGACAGACAGAAAACATGGACAAGTTCTTGAAAAGGAAAACAATCAACGATGGTTATGTGGGATAGTGGTGTGCCATGGGATTTTTTAATCGTAAAAATTGTGCCGTGGCAGAAAAAAGGTTGGGAAACACTGACCTAAACCACAAAGAATTCATCTGCAAAAAAGCATCCAAAAGAAAACACACAGCAGTATGTAAATTCTGCAATGCTTACCGAGACGAATGGGACCACGTCAAACTTTTATCAGCACTTAGAAAGGAAGCATAATTAAAGGAAGCATAAAGAAAGATAAGCTAAGTGTAAGTGATGCTAGCAAAGCTAGCTAGCTAGCATAAGCAATCTGCCTCTTGCTGCATTCCATTCAACTTGGAAAGTCGGAGCTTCCTACTTCCTACTGGAAAAAGTGCAATGGAACGCCACTTGAAGTTGTAATTACAACTTGGAAAGTCGTGCAGAAATTTTAAACTCCGATTTTGCCGAGATGCAGGTGCGTGACACACAATCTTGTCGGCACCCAGGAAGATGTACAAAATAAGTGATAAACATTCACTTTTATTAAATAATATTGATAAATTAGTCAAAGTTCCTATATTACATGATATTAAAGCTTGTTTAACAAACGTTAACAGAGTAGCAGGTGTTCAAAACATGGTAAATTATACTCTCTTTTGATCATCATACACCTGTAGCACAAATGCTAGCATTGCAGATTGTTTATGAATTGGGTTGATAGGAGACATTTCTGGTGACAGTCAAACACCTGCTAAGCTAACAGGAGCATTGCAGTTTTGTTTCCTTTAAAGTCATCTTCCGAGCATCTGGAAAAGGAATGCCTTTAGTCAGAGATCAGAGATATCAAGTGGAATATCCCACATCCGATTTGAATTGAACACAGTGTCTGTACCTAAACTCATTTTCACCCCTCACCCAAAGAGATTTAGCGAGTATTAGCTATACATATTCGCTACCTAAGTATTTACTGTTTTTAGGGTGTTAGTTTAATTTGCTTGCCAGCTATTTTGCCACCTAGCTAGGTGTGCAAGCTACCTAATTTATTTAACATATATTGAGGGATGTAGCTAATGCAGTGTTAACTTTGTGAAAGATTGAGGGGACAGGTCATGTAGTGACAAATTGTTGTTCCCAAGTTACGTTTTTGCTTGTGATAAACAATGACGAGACATAAAGCTATGTAGCTAATATATATAAAGTTACATCAACGTTAGCTAATGTTAGCTCCGACATAAATGCTACACGCCGCGGTAACACTCCCTCACTTGGGTGAGAGAGCTAGAGTTGTGACAGCAGAGAGTAGAGACTGAGTAATGCACCTCCACTTATATGAAACATTTACATTTTAAATAGGCTGTTTTGCTTATGTTTGGCATTCTTTGTTCTATTTTCTAGATTTAGCTATGTGGTTAGCAAATTGCACACATTTATACAAGGCTTGTTGTTGGTTCAAAAACAACAAAAAACATCATGGTTACCGGTGTAACCTCCGTTCCCTGATGGAGGGAACGAGACGTTGGTGTCGATGTAGTGACACTAGGGGTCACTCTTGGGAGCCCGAGACACCTCTGGTCTTTGATAAAAGGCCAATGAAAATTGGCGAGTGGTATTTGCATGCCACTCCCCCGAACATACGGGTATAAAAGGAGCTGGTATGCAACCACTCATTCAGGTTTTACGCTGAGGAGCCGATATAAGGTCAGGCCATTTCAGCGGGTAGTTCAGCGTTGTGGCAGGAGGGACCAACGTCTCGTTCCCTCCATCAGGGAACGGAGGTTACACCAGTAACCATGACGTTCCCTATCTGTCACTCACTCAATGTTGGTGTCGATGTAGTGACACTAGGGGTCCCTATACAAAACGTCACAAGGCTGAACTGTGTTATGTGAACTGGCGGTGTGTGGTGGGCAGACTTGCTGTGTGCCTCATAGCCAGCACACCAGGTCGACACGTAACCTCCCCCAACACAGTTATGAGTGTCGAACAGCCCTTTTTGGGGACAAGTCGACTACCCAAAGATAGAGACAGGCTTAATCCAGTCATGGCCTCTTCTCCCCTTCTCTTTTTCCACTCCCTAAAAAAGAAGGGGGATTATCCGACTGGGCCGCCAGGTCTAGTCGGGGGGTGTCCCTCCCAAGGGGAGGGCACCGCGGAGACCACACCTCGCCCCAAGAGAGGGGGGATATTTAAGTGGAAGAATACGTCACATGGTCTTTCCAACCATGTGGAGAGCCTTCAAGGTAGATCCTGCCCAATGGGGGAGGTGTTACTACAACATGGAGACTGGGGCAGAGGGGCTCTGCCCAAGGAAGACACAGTTTGCCAGCAGGGAAACGAATTAGCGGAAGATATAGATCGCATGGGGTTAGACTTACAGGGAACCGCAACATGCGGAGCACCTACCCCAGAACTGGGCTATTAGTTAGCGCGTGTACTGGGCTGGCAGCGAGTCTCTCCGAAAACTCGACTGCCACAGGGCTCGGAGGAAGTCAACCAGGGAACAATTTTGTGAACACTACTGGGAATTAACAGCACACATCTTCAGCTCAAAAGGAGGTGGAAGGCGCTATGTGCAAGCGATACACCCGGCCGGCTATCCCGGGCTTATCCACTTGTTGCATGCCACTACCTGGGATGAAACCGGTTCCACCTGGAGGTTGTAGAACCTTGCAAAGGTGTTGGGTGTTGCCCAGCCCGCTGCTCTGCAAATGTCTGTTAGAGAGGCACCCCTGGCCAAGTCCCAAGAAGCCGCTACACCACGGGTAGAATGGGCTCGTAGCCCTACTGGGGGCGGCATGTTTTGGGTGAGATATGCCAGCCATAGTTATGGCGTCAACGAGCCAGTGGGCGATCCTCTGCTTGGAGACAGCGCTTCCTTTCCGCTGTGCACCAAAAGCAGACAAAGAGCTGCTCAGAGATTCTAAAGCTCTGCGTGCGATCCAAATAGATGCGTAAAGCACACACTGGACACAGCGACGACAGGGCTGGGTCTGCCTCCTCCTGGGGCAGCACTTGCAGGTTCACCACCTAGTCCCTAAAGGGGTGGTGGGAACCTTGGGCACATAGCCCGGTCAGGGTCTCAGGATCACGTGAGAGTAACCTGGACCGAACTCCAGGCACGTTTCGCTGACAGAGAATGCTTGCAGGTCACCTACCCTCTTGATGGAAGTGAGCGCAGTCAGGAGGGCAGTCTTCAAGGAGAGTGCCTTAAGCTCGGCTGACTGCAAAGCTCAAAGGGGGCTCTCTGTAGACCCTGAAGAACTACAGAGGTCCGATGAGGGAATGAGGCGCGGCCTGGAGGGATTCAGCCTCCTGGTGCCTCATAGGAACCTGATGATCAGATCATGCTTCCCTAAGGACTTGCCGTCAACTGCGTCGTGGTGTGCTGCTATGGCAGCAACGTACACCTTCAAGGTGGAAGGGGACAGCCTCCCTTCCAACCTCTCTTGCAGGAAGGAAGGCACTGATCTGACTGCGCATCTCTGGGGGTCTTCCCGACGGGAAGAACACCACTTAGCGAACAGACGCCACTTAAAGGCATACAGGCGCCTCGTAGAGGGAGCCCAAGCCTGAGTGAACGTGTCTACCATCGCAGGTGGGAGAGAGCTTAGGTCTTCCGCATCCCGTCCAGGGGCCAGACATGGAGATTCCAGAGGTCTGGGCGTGGGTGCCGGATGGTGCCCCTTCCCTGAGAAAGAAGGTCCTTCCTCAGGGGAATTTGCCCGGGGGGAGCTGTCGCGAGGAGCGTGAGGTCCGAGCACCACATCTGGGTGGGCCAGTAGGGTGCTTACCAGGACGACCTTCTCCTCGTCCTCCCTGACCTTGCACAGTGTCTGTGCAAGCAGGCTCACTGGGGGAAAACGGATATTTGCGAATGCCAGGTGACCAGCTGTGTGCCAGCGTGTCTATGCCGAGGAAGGCCTCGGTCAGGGCATACCAGAGCGGGCAGTAGGGAGGATTCTTGGGAGGCGAACAGGTGCACCTGTGCCTGTCGAATCGACTCCAAATCAGCTGGACCACCTGAAGGTGGAGTCTCCACTCTCCCTTGAGGGTAACCTGTTGTGATGGCGCATCCACAGCAGTGTTGAGGTTGCCCGGGATGTGAGTGGCTTGCAGCGACTTGAGGTGCTGCTGACTCCGTGCGTATGTCAACTGTGAGCGCAGACCGCCTTGGCGGTTGACATATGCTACTGCTGCCGTGCTGTCCGTCCGAACTAGCACATGCTTGCCCTGGATCAATGGCCGGAACCTCCGCAGGGCGAGCAGAATTGCCAGTAACTCGAGGCAGTTGATGTGCCAACGCAGCCGCAGACCCGTCCAGAGGCTGGCGGCTGTGTGCCCATTGCAAACAGCACCCCAGCCCATTTTGGAGACATCTGTCATGACCATGACGCGCCTGGAGACCAGTTCTAGGGGAACACCTGCTCGTAGAAACGAGAGGTCGGTCCAAGGGCTGGAAAGACGGTGACAGACCGATGTAATGGCCACGCGGTGAGTCCCGTGGCGCCATGCCTGTCTCGGGACTCGAGTCTGGAGCCAGTGCTGAAGCGGCCTCATATGCATCAACCCGAGCGGGGTGGCCACCGCTAAGGATGCCATATGCCCCAGGAGCCTCTGAAAAAGTTTTCAGCGGAACCGCTGTTTTCTGTTTGAACGCCTTCAAACAGGCCAGCACCGACTGGGTGTGCTCGTTCGTAAGGCACGCCGTCAGGGAGACCGAGTCCAACTCCAAACCGAGAAAAGAGATGCTCTGAACCGGGAGGAGCTTGCTCTTTTCCCAGTTGACCCGAAGCCCTAGTCGGCTGAGGTGTGAGAGCACCAGGTCCCTGTGTGCGCATAACACGTCTCGAGAGTAAGCTAAGATTAGCCAGTCGTTGAGATAGTTGAGAATGCGAATGCCCACCTCCCTTAACGGGGCAGGGGCAGCCTCTGTGATCTTCGTAAAGACACGAGGAGACAGGGACAGGCCGAAAGGGAGGACTTTGTACTGATACGCCTGACCCTCGAACGCGAACCGCAGGAAGGGTCTGTGTCGAGGAAGGATCGAGATGTGAAAGTACGCATCCTTCGGGTCTACCGCCGCGAACCAATCTTGATGCCGGACACTCGCTAGAATGCGTCTTTGTGTCAGCATCTTGAACGGGAGTCTGTGTAAAGCCCGGTTCAGTACTCGCAAGTCCAAGATTGGCCGCAACCCACCGCCTTTTTTCGTTACGATGAAGTAGAGGCTGTAAAACCCTTTCTTCATCTTGGCTGGAGGGACAGGTTCTATCGCATCCTTCCGTAGGAGGGTAGCAATCTCCGCGCAAGGTAGCAGCATTTTCGTCTTTCACCAAGGTGAAGTGGACACCACTGAACCTGGGCGGATGCCCGGCAAAGTGAATTGCGCAGCCGAGTCAGATGGTCCGGACCAGCCCTCGTGACGGATTGGAAGGCGCAAGCCATGCATCCAAGTTCCACGCAAGGGGGACCAAAAGGACAATGTCATCGGATGTACCGGCAGGTGGGGCCTCGCGGCGGGGCGGAGCTCGAGGTGCCACACCACGTTGTGGCTGTGCTGAGTGTAAGGACATCGAAGCACTTACCTGGCTCCTTGTGACCACCCCCGGAACAGCCTGGGACGGGGAGGAAGAGGCCTGTCCTCGTGACCCGTGGAGACTGTCACATCAGGGGCGGATTTGTGCCACAGCTGGGCGCTCAGGGGCGGGAGACTGCCGCTGGAGCGCCAACCTGCCAAATGGAGTGGTGGACGGTGGTCGTGATGCCAGCCGTACACACTGGATACGTGACCCAGGGAACAAGGAAATCACTCTTGCTGAGCTCTTGAGTACTGCAGCCACTTGGGCATGCAGCGCAATTAAATGCAAAAGGTAACAAAAAGATGAAGATCTGCTTACCAGCTCCAGAGCAGCGGGTTTCGTTGTCCCTGGGTCGCCCGTCTCAAGGGCACTTTGAAGCCTTTCACGGGTTCTGGGCGGCCGTGAGACGGGTGCCATCTGCTTCCTGCGGTGGGCTCCACGCCGGGGCCAGGCCGAAGGGGCGGGCTGCGACGGAGCCAGTGCAGTCACCGCAGGGGGACGCCCTTGGCGATGAGTAGATGGGGTGCGGGATCTTGAGCTGCGCTGGGGCAGGATATGCTGGCTAGCATCCATCTACTGCTCTACTTTCGAGAACTGCTGGGCAAAGTCCTCAACGGTGTCGCCGAATAGGCCCGCCTGGGAAATGGGGGCAGCAAGGAATCATGTCTTGTCGGCCTCACCCATCTCGACCAGGTTGAGCCAAAGGTGGCGCTCCTGGACCACTAGTGTGGCCATTGTCCACCCGAGAGACCGCGCCGTGACCTCCGTCGCTCGGAGAGCGAGGTCGGTTGCCGAGCGCAGTTCCTCGTGCAGTTCCTTTAGTGCCTTGGCGGACTTGCAGGAGAGCCATGGCGTGCAGGGCGGAGGCGGCTTGTCCAGCGGCACCGTAGGCCTTGGCCGTCAGAGACGACGTAAACCTACAGGCCTTGGACGGGGGCTTTGGGCACCCGCGCCAGGTGGTGGCGCTCTGCGGGCATAGGTGCACCGCGAGCGTCTTTATCCACTGGGGGATTGCCGAATAACCCTTGGCCGCCCCACCATCGAGGATAGTGAGGGCGGGGAAGCTGAAAAGATCGGGACCGGGCAGTAAAAAGTGCCTCCCGTGACCTTGTCAGCTCTTCATGCACTTCCTGGAAGAAAGGAACGGGGGCGGGGCGTGGCTTTGAGCGGCGCCGCAAGCCCAGGAACCAATCACCGAGCCGCGAGGGTTCAGGGAAGAGCGGTGAATCCACTCTAACCGACTCTCGCGGCTGCCCGGGAAAGCATGTCGTCATCTCTGCTTCAGCCTGTGACTGGGCGATCGTCTCCGAAGGGAAGAGCCCAGCTGAGGCTGCCGACTGGACGAGCCCGCTCTCCGATGCTGCGCTCGAGAGCTCATCACTTTCGCGGGCTCCGAATAAGAGGTCGAACTTGCCGTGAGACGAGCCGGCGGGCTCCCAAGAGTGACCCCTAGTGTCACTACATCGACACCAACGTCGAGTGAGTGACAGATAGGGAACTTATTGTATTGTTTAAGAAAGAGAAAAGTGAAGGCTTAAGTTTGAATAATTGTTTGATATATTCTGTACTTAATGATGGTTTCTAGGGGAAGAGTCATCCAGAAAACCTGATGCGATGCTTGCACAAAAATCTTATTGTTTTAGGTGGATGGTAAAACTTGGAAAAGAGTGCTGAATAAAGATGATTAAATTGATTTCAGCTCCTTAGTGTTTGTTTGTATTTGTTTGCTCATAGAAAACAAAGGAAAATTAACACACAAAATTCACCTCTGCAATGCCTTTTGATTATTTTATCAAGACATTTCTCATGGTACATTGATACACACACACACACACACACACACACACACACACACATATATATATATATATATATATATATATATATATATATATGGCAATAAAAGAGGTGAATGAAGAGGAATCTTCATTTGTTTTCTGGGGGTGTTTTTATGGGAATGTGGATTTTTCAGATCAATTTGAGTAGTAACTTGGTGACTTGGTCTTGCCCTGCCTTGGTCTTGGTCTTGACTTGGTCTCGGTTTAGGTGGTCTTGACTACAACACTGGTCTGTGATGAAGGGCTTGAGCATTTAATGTCCCTTGGGCAACTTCATTACTACGGTCTTAACTGAACATGGTTTTGCAGCCTAGGTTATTTCGCTGCATCTTTGGTATACTTGGTTTTTAGGCGTGCACTAGCATATGAGTACAGAGCATTTGATGTAAATTTAGTTATCAGCAGGTTACGCAAACACTGTATGTGTGCAGCCCAGTTTTTCTAACTGTGTGTACTCTGTTGTTCTGCACTTCTTCATGTAAACGTCGGTAAACAATAGGAGACGAAGGTGTAAACAACAACAGTGGATGTGCACATCAAGAGCATGTGTGTGAGGAGCTCAGGAGATCCCTGCATTTGTATAATTGAGTCTGATGATAAAGACATCTTTATCATTTTGGCGATCTGCGTCAAAAGCAATAAGACCCATTATTATCAATGATGCACTACCCTGGAATCGTCCGTTGCCACACGTCGTGCCAACAGTAAACGGGTGTCCCGTTCCATTTTGTGCTGCACGCGCTGACGCTACTACTGCCAACAACACAAATAAACACTTTAGGTGTCCAGAGTAGACAGCCGATAGCCACAGTCTGCCGTCAGATTAATATTGTGGAGGATGAGAGTTTAAGACATTTAATGCCCACTGCAAAGAAAATGCAACCTATGGAGAGACTAGTTTTTTCAATTATTCAAACTCCCACTTAAACTTTGGGAAACGTTTAATGTTACTTGAATTGGTGATATTTTATATTATTATATTATATTGTGGAAGATTTTGTTTAAAAAAGATAAAGAATTATATTGTTATATATTGTTTTGTTTTCTTTCCTAAGAGGGAAATAAATGCATTTTGACAAGAAAATAACTATATATAGTGTCAAATTTCAGCATTACAAAATCTGTGATTAATAGCAATTAACTATGAAAAATAATGTGATTAATCACAATTAAAACATTTGAATCGACTGACAGGACTAGTTATAAGCAATATTGAAGCTGGAGTGCACCTTTCTAATGATGTATAGGTTGTCATGATTAAAAACGTACTGTATGGTAATAACATGCATTAAATGTGAACAATACCGATCTCTTGGCCGCCGACTTTAGTCAGATCTATGAAAGCAACATAAAACAACAAAGTGGCTTCTGATGCTCACACCTTTTCTTTTGGAGTTAAAAAAAGGAACTCCCATTGGTCATTTTCATCACCCATCGGGCCTTTCACCCCAGGTCACGGGCCAGCTGCCTACCCTGTAGTTAGGCCACTGTTCTGCATCCAATTCGTGCACAACAGACAGATATTCAATAATTCATTCAAGGGCTGGGATGATCACATTGTGCTCCTTTGAACAGATCTCGGAGTAGTCTTCAAGCAATCTCTCCATCTGTTTGCTTTTATCAGTGATCAGCTCCCCAGTAGAGGACTGAAAAGCTGCAGTCTTTCTTCTTGATACCATTATACATTCCTCTGATGTTACCTGTTTCTGCCACCATCTGGATGTTTTCATGTACCATCTGCCAGTAGGCATTGGTGAAGCATCATGCCATTAGCTGAACTGTGCTCCTGACTGACCTCATGGCATGAATATTTTAACACAAATTTTAGCCCCGTATTTACAGTCGCTGCTAGTCAGCTCCAGTCTGCAGATTTTGGGTCAGTTGGAGTATGTGATGGGTACAGACTCTGATTTCTTACCCTCCGACTATGATTTCATCTAGTCAGAGGATAACTTAAGGCCGTCAATAGAAGAAAATCTTGTAGTGTCGATGGTCTATGATTCAAATCTGTAGTCGTGCGATAAGCAGCGAATGGAAATTGAGCATATGGGGCCACAAAGCTCAAGAAATGGAGATGATGGGGAGCTTAACTTATAACGTCACTCACTGGCCACGTCTTCCTACCTAAGACCGCACCCAAATGCATTGAACCCATTTCTTTCACAACTCGGAAAAAAGTATTGGTTACACTCCTTTATTTATATTTGTATCTTTCATGCAGCTCCTAGAATGGAGGGAGTTTATGATTGGGTCAGCTAACAGTTGGTTAGTGTGTGATCCCCAGTTTTTCATTGTGTGATGCCAAGTTTTTATTTGTAGCCATTTTTCTAAGTTAATAAGTGTGTGATACCTATTTTTTTCAGAATTTGTTCAGATTCGAAAAGTCGTGTAGTGTAATCCAGCCACAAGAAGCAGCTGCTTGAGGAAGTAACACAGCTGGTGCCAGTGCTTTGATTGGGGATGATGACTTCTTGAAACCCTGTGCTAAGGTTTGGTTACAAAGTAGGAATTAGTTACACAGAGCATAACTCTAGGAATTGCAGTCCATTTTAATTTATTTTGCCAACTCCAAAGTGGCCAATGCACAATGGTTATGAGACATGGTCAGCACCCAGCACCCACTCTGGGATAAAATTCTGGTAGGGATATCTCAGAATGCATTTTTTGGAACAGTGTGGTTTAGATATCCACATTGACAAGAGTGACAGAAGCAGCGTCTCTCAGAACTTTTTTCACCTTGGCACTACCATCTGCATCAGAGAGTTCTTGACTGCATGTCTTACACTATGTTCTCTGCAAACTTTTCATCACTGATCACAGCTGTCTTGCATATGTCATCCATCTCCTTTGGACTCTGTGAGATGTTGCTTCTTCCCGTGTTGTGCCAATGCTTTAATATGAAGCTGAAGTGCAAGCCTGGATATGATAATATGAAGAACATGCTCATGCAGCAAGTCTCAGCTCTTAACATAGTTGGTGGCTTCAAAGCAAAGTGCAGCCAATACAGTTTGGCAGCCAGTTCCAGAGTTTTCCTCTTGGTTTACTCACAAAAGCCTTTCCCTTATAGTCACATGGCAGAAAAAGGTGTAATGAAGAATGTTCACCTTCTCTTAATGCTTTTGAAAAATTGTGAAAAAATGACGTCTTTACACAGCCGAGTCAAGACTGCTTTGTGCCTCATCAAAATTATGTGTAAAGACGCAATGCTGCATAAAAGCCAGACTTAATTATGGCTACTCTGTCCCACCTCAGCCCCTAGTATCAAAAGCAGTTCTGATACTGCTTTGGTTCTGTGTAAATTAAATGCGGCATCCGAGCAGCCTTAAACTTTGTTGTTGTCAAGACAGAGCAAACGTTTCATAATTTATAGCTTCATATTTAAAAGTATTATTTCATATTTTCATTCATTTCATATTTCTGTATTCATAATTTTATATTTTAAACATGAATCTCATAACATTACTTATGCAAATGTATTTGTATTTGCTGTGTAAATGCATTTATGTCACCTCTGAGCAGCATTAAACAATATGTGTAAATACACCTAAATGTTACTTCAGATGCAGCTTCTATGCCACCATTACAATGTACAGATGGCTTTAGTCACCTGCCACGACACACCTGGTCTAGCATCTGTACAATGCACAATGGCTGTAACCGCAGTATAAACATCCTATATTTCTAACAGAAATACTTTTATAATAGCAATGAATAAATAGTGCTAGTCTCTTTGCATGAATCAGTCCCACAGTTGGTAAAGCAGTACTCCTCCTCCTCACCTTTGCATGTCCTGCTGTCGTCCTGTAGCGTGTAACCCCGCGGACAGGAGCACATGTAGCTGCCATCTGTGTTCTTACACATGAAGTTACAGGGTTTGGGGGACATACCACACTCATCTACATCTGACACAAACACAACAACACAGCATATTACAATGAAACAACTATGACCATAGGAATAACATATAATAATACATCTATACATCATGGAAATTTTCATGACTGATGGCTCTGAAACACTGTTTAGTGGTTGTGCTGTACCAACACATGCAGATCCTGCAGCAGAGGCTGTGTATCCTGCTTCACAGTGACATCTGTAAGAGCCCATGATATTGATACACACACCATTCACACAAACACCTGGAATCACCTTGCACTCATCTATATCTGTGGATCGAGAGACAATGAAGAGTTCACAAATGTTTAACTTGCTCCACAACTACTGACAACAGAAACTGATTTGTGATTGTCCTGGTTAGCTTTTCCAGACTTCTTAAAAAAATATCACAAGGTATTATTGCTATCCTTATTGCTGTCAGAAGGACATCATCTGCAATCAGTGTTCTTTAAATTGGTTAACATAAATACTGCTTGACTTTTGTGTGAAAATGATTACATTACATTTTTAAAAGTAACCAGTCAATGACTCAAAAATCAGATGCTTTAAATGGGCCAAAGTTTTACAACAACATTCAATGTTACAGTTATAAACAAGAACAGTTGCGTTTAAATAAAAGTAATGTAAGAATAATTAGAATTCCTTTGTCATGATTGCTCGTGTGTATCTGCTGTACCTGTTCCATCAGTTGCATATCCCGGCCCGTATGGGCACAGTTTCTTGTAGTTGGCAGAGGCAGGCAGAGGGCATAGCTCACACTGGTTACCCCACCCCCGACCTCCATGACAACAGCACTGAGATCTGCTGACAGCAGCACGACTGCTGGACGACATCTGACACATGGTGTGCAGAACATCAGTAAAGCAGAACCCTTTCCTGTAATCTTTAAGACAAACATCACAGTACTAATCAATGTCAGTTTATAATACTGGGGTTAGTGTCCTGAACTAAACACTTTTGAAATATAAGTATGATTTATACAGTCTGGGTAAAGTTCCAGGTTTGGTTTCTCCAGTAATAAAAAGCTGTATCTACAAGTTCATGTTTAACTTTACACTCAGGGCCCTATTTTAAGACCGCTACATCTTAAACCCGGTGCACACTATGATTTTGGCCACGATTCTGCCGTCTGAGACAAATTTCGGGAATCCTAAAGGATTTCTCTCGTCGCAGGGCAAAATTGGCAATCTTACAACGTTCAGTGTGACATGTTCACAGATGGCCGATTAATAGCCTTTGCGATGATCTTCAGCCTCCGACGAAGTTCTGGCAGTGTCAGATATTTAGCATCGCAGCCGTATAGTGTGACTGCTATTACGATAGCCAGATGAGAAAGTCCGCTCCTCTCTCGCACCCCAATTCACTTAGAAAGAAATCTGCTCTGCGTTTGCACCACCATAGCAATATTTGTGCCCAGTTATCAGTCTACTCAAGCTCTTTCAATGTTTTTCTTCATTTTCTTTTATATAAAAAGTTTTAATAAATAAATAAACAGAAAATACTTGGAGAAAAGTGTAACACGTCAGCAATATGAAAGCATTATTCACTGAATTAAATGAATACAGAGCTTAGGCTACAAAACGAAAATAAATGACTGCATTTTCTTAACATTTTTTTTTCTTTACATTTATCATGCATTTTCTTTACAATGTTATTTTAACTACTATTTTACTTTTAATAAATTTACTTTAAATGTCTGTAAACTTCTTTAGTTAAGATTCACATCACACCAATTTTATTTATAAATAAAGAAATAATATAAAATATAAAGATTGAACAGTTTATACTGGTAAGTATTTATTGGACGTTTTAATCCAAATCAGCAAATACAGTTGGATACAATTATAGAAATATATATTATGTTTGTGCATTATCCATAGGGAATTTGCAAGCGTGATATATTATCAGCCTTTATGAATTTCTGAAATTTTGTGTGACCAATAGGTTACTAATCTAAAAGTGGAGAAAGACGTACTGTAACCCACCTTTTTTGTTTTCTCCAATGTTAACGGTGAAGTTTGTAATTTTTCGGGCCAAAATTTTTTTTATTTCCACAATGAATATTTACTTGTGGTTGCTCATTATTACTGTAGGCTACCTCCCGCACTCACGTTCATTCTCAACATCTGTACTTTTCTGTATTTGTGATCAGGCTGTCTTATTATAGGCCTGTTTGACAAAATCCATCTTTCTTGTAAATGTTAGCCTGTGCTCATGATGGAGTGGTATTAGAGCAATGGAAATGCTGATGTCCTGACTTTCAGAGAGAAAAAAAAAAGCTCCTCCATGGTGGGCAATTTTCGCCATTTCGCTTCTATTCTGCAACACTCCTGTAACGTGAGTCACGTTCACTGATCGGGACGATTGGGACCACAGTCGGCTACGATGTGTATCGTGCAGTCTTACATAATGTCGCACAGTGTGCCATGGCAATATCAATGCGTTCATATATCATACAGTCTGACAAGCAACTATCTTAAAGGACTTTCCAAAATCGTACAGTGTGCACCGGGCTTTAAGCACAGTGCTTTGCGATATGTCACACACGCAAAAGTAGTGGGCATGGGCGAGGAGGTTAGATATTTTTGTGCAAGCATGTGCTAAGTCTAGGCTCAAGTGGGTTGATGAAATTGTGTGCGCAAAGCACAAAAAAGAATAGATGTGGTTTTCAGACTAATCTTCCACTTCATTTACATGGACCTCCCATATTCCCATATTTCTGTGAAAATACCTACTGTTTGCACGTATTCGCCCATAGATAGCGCAAACACTCCCACCCACGGCCAGTTGCATGTTGCCCAGGCATGAAAATTGCACTTAGATTTAGCGCTATCACAAAAATGTGATCAGATGTAGCGCATGGCTGTAGCACATAGCTCTGCACATAAGCAGGTACGAAAACAGTGTTGGAAAAAAGTTTTTACCGAGGCATTGTGTGGCCGTAGAGTCGAGTTTAAACCCAACAGCGCACTCACACGTGTAGCTGCCCACAGTATTCACACATCGGCCATTCTCACAAACACCAGTTTGAGTTAGACATTCATTTTCATCTGTACAAAGAGAAAAAAAAGGATAAAAATGTGAGTGAGGACAAATAAGAATTTTTTTTTCTAATCTAATATGATATTTTAATTTGCCTTTTTGTTTACTGTATTGCTCTGCACAGGGACCGTAGACTACAATCAATAATAGTTGTATACAAAAAGCATGTTTATTCTCACCCATTTAATTCCCTTCCTACAGTACATCCCACTTACCAACCTAACTAACCCCACTTAAGCAATGCTCTACTAGATACAAACTAATTTTAGTTAATTTCTGTGTTTCAATATGTTTTATTATCTGGGTGGACACAGGGGTTCTCAGGGCATTGGATATTCGGGGTTTAGCCCAGACTTCTGTGGACACGTATGGGACCATTCTTTGATGAAATATAGAAATATAATACGCTTTATGGAGTTCCAAACAAAGATAAGGGAGGAGCTTGTCAAGTTAGCCCTGTCAATCACAATGCAAATGCATAAAAGCAGCTGTTTACTTCCGTGAAAACATTTCCGGCATTTTCCCATGCCTGCTTACTGCATGGCCATCTGCTCAGACCGAAGCTTTTGTAATTATCAAACAAAATTCCTTTATTGCTGTTATTGCGGTTTTTTAAAAACTGCTAAAAAAAAAAGTATTTTTGCGGTTATAGCAACCACCATTATGAGGTGTACAGTATAATTTTTGGGGAGGTCTTAATGGGTAGAATAGACCAGAGTATAGCGAGACAAGGTGAGTATTTATATGTAACAGCCTAAAGTTGCACCAAGCTATGAATAAATCATCGCATTTTCACGAAAACACTCACGTCACTTAAGCTATGTTCAGACTGCCAGTCCAAATTATTATTTTTTAATTTTTATTTTGCTGCTTTATTTCATGTTACCATCTCCGCCGGTATCATAGTTTAAAGAGGTGTGTGATCCAGACAGACTAGCAGTGACTGGTGGGCATGTGTGGTAGCTACCTTTGATGAAACGATGTGGCTGTCGAACTTCAGAATGTACGCAGGAAGATTCTATTACTAATTTTCTCAATTTGACATACAGTCCGCCACCACACAGCTTATTTCTGCCACCACTACCAGCATGTTTCCTGCAACAATGCGTGACATATAACGTGCCTTTACGTAGAGTGAAATAGTGACATACTGCAAAAAGCCACTTGAGATCTGATCAGAGTGGTCAAGCTAAAACGGATTTCCAGAAATGTGATTTGAATAGGATTTCAAAACCACAAATGAATGTAGCTTATAATGGATTTTTAAAAATCGTATTTCATGTGATTTTCTGCCGGTCAGACTTGCTAAGTGTGATCAGATACCAATCAGAAATGCACAAAAATCGGATTTGGACTGACAGTCAGAAGAAAGACTTAGAGCAGATGCTTCTGGTTCAAATGAGCCCAAATACACAATGCATACAGCTTCATATAATCTTCTCAGAATGACTTGTGTTTCTGAATGGCTAGAGGGAAGCCTGCTCCCTCAGGCCCAGGGCCCTTATACCTCTTTGATGCATGAGGTGCTCCTCTCATTGAAACAATATCCTCAGTACATTTTTTAAGAGTTTCCTTATTTGATTTGTTTAGGTTGGGGTTAGATGATTGATTATTTATTAACAACCCTAATTGCCACAAGTGCTTAATGCACTTGAGAGGTGATTCAGCAAGTGCAAGAATTTAAATTGTACTGCTTTATCATCCACAAATGTTGTAAATGCAAGTTACCCAGATAGCACACTTATATCTCAGAGATGTCTTTTTTAGATGTTTTCAACTGGAAAGCGTCACAATCTAATTAACATTTGCTAAACATCTTAAAAAGATCAGATTTACAAACATTCCAAATCAAAAAAATGTCTTACTGACATACGAGACATCACTATTGACCTACGCCTTATAGACGTATTGCAGATGAGTAAACGATGTAAAAAATACATTTTCCAGATGTAAACATACACATCAAATAAACATCTGGGTGATGTATGTGTGCTATCAAGGTATGTATTTATATTCTGCAAACCACGCTTCCTAACATTTTGTTTCCCTTACAGGAGTGCCCACATAACTATTTCTATTCCCTCTACAGGTGCTCACAGTTTGAGTTCGACACATTATTTTGCAGATGTCCGTGGACTTGTGATGCTCCTTCACAATTGAGTCTGCAGATCGGTTTCTTCACAGAAGTCACATGACAGATTTACTTAACTTATTTGCATAAAGCAGCAATGATTCCATTCATCTCCCTCAAAGCACCATTACTGCTGTCCTAAATCCTCCACTTCCGTCTCAACTACTCCACTGATGCAGCAGTGCTTTCAATTTGCTCTGGCAGGAGCACCTTTTAGTTTTCTGTCCTATATTCTCCACTGCCACAGCAGGGCTTTAACTTACCGTCCCCACAGAAGCAACTTTACTATTCTGTCTCAACTACTCCACTGTCGTAGCAGTGGTTTCACTCTGCTCCCACAGAAGCAGCTTTTACTATTGTTTTAACTATTCCACTGATGAAGCAGTGCTTTCACTACTTTTCACTGGAACTTAGAGCTCGAGACATGCTTCAGCCTTGACCCCCTCCTTTACGGACAGCAAGCCAAATTTGTTTACCATTAACAATGTGTTTATTGTTTCTGCTTCAGGGACTAGGTGGACATGCAAACTCATTGAATAATACAAATTTACATCTGTAGGGTGTCATTTATAAAGACTTTAAATATCGTATAACTGAATAAAACTGAAATACAACAGTTAAAATCTTTAAATATAACTGAAGCTAAAGGTCCCACTAACTTTTGTTTCAGCTACAGATACGGTTAAAGGTCAGAAGTTGCATGCTTTTAACACAATTAACTTTAACACGTGATTTTTAAAAACACTATTTTTGTACCCTTCAGCTTTCCATAGTTCCAAACACAATGTGTGCAATTGAAAGTTTTGAAGCTTATTATTGATTCCTCGGCCAAGGCCTATGGTGCCGCTGGACAAGCCGCCTCCGCCCTGCACACCATGGCTCTCCTGCAAGTCCGCCAAGGAGCTAAAGGAACTGCATGAGGGTAGTTCCGCCCCGGGATTGATGCAGGAACTGCGGTCGGCGACTGACCTCGCTCTCCGAGCGACGGAGGTCACGGCGCGGTCTCTCGGGCGGACGATGGCCACACTAGTGGTCCAGGAGCGCCACCTTTGGCTCAACCTGGTCGAGATGGGTGAGGCCGACAAGACACGATTCCTTGCTGCCCCCATTTCCCAGGCGGGCCTATTCGGCGGCACCGTCGAGGACTTTGCCCAGCAGTTCTCGATGGTAGAGCAGTAGATGGATGCTAGCCGGCATATCCTGCCCCGGCGCGGCTCAAGATCCCGCACCCCATCTACTCATCGCCAAGGGCGTCCCCCTGCGGTGACTGCACCGGCTCCGCCGCAGCCCGCCCCTTCGGCCTGGCCCCGGCGTGGAGCCCACCGCAGGAAGCAGACGCCACCTGTCTTGCGGCCGCCCAGAACCCGTGAAAGGCTTCAAAGCGCCCTTGAGACAGGCGACCCAGGGACAGCGAAACCCGCTGCTCTGGAGCTGGTAAGCAGATCTTCATCTTTTTGTTACCTTTTGCATTTAATTGTGCTGCATGCCCAAGTGGCTGCAGTACTCAAGAGCTCAGCAAGAGTGGTTTCCTTGTTCCCTGGGTCACGTATCTGGTGTGTACGGCTGGCATCACGACCACTGTCCACCACTCCATTTGGCAGGTTGGCGCACCAGCAGCGATCTCCCGCCCTGAGCGCCCAGCTGTGGCAAAAATCCGCCCCCGATGTGACAGTCTCCACGGGTCACGAGGACAGGCCTCTTCCTCCCCCGTCCCAGGCTGTTCTGGGGGTGGTCACAAGGAGCCAGGTAAGTGCTTCGATGTCCTCAGACTCAGCATGGCCACAACGTGGTGTGGCACCTCGAGCTCCACCCCGCCGCGAGGCCCCACCTGCCGGTACATCCGATGACGTTGTCCCTTTGGTCCCCCTTGCGCGGAACTTGGACGCATGGCTTGCGCCTTCCAGTCCGTCACGAGGGCTGGTCCGGACCGTCCGACTCAGCTGCGCGATTCACTTCGCCGGGCATCCGCCCAGGTTCAGCGGTGTCCACTTCACCTTGGTGAAAGATGAAAATGCTGCTACCTTGCGCGGAGATTGCTACCCTCCTACGGAAGGACGCGATAGAACCTGTCCCTCCAGCTGAGATGAAGAAAGGGTTTTACAGCCCCTACTTCATTGTACTGAAAAAAGGCAGTGGGTTGCAGCCAATCTTGGACCTGGGAGTACTGAACCGGGCTTTACACAGACTCCCGTTCAAAATGCTGACACAAAGACGCATTCTAGCAAGTGTCCGGCATCAAGATTGGTTCACGGCGGTAGACCCGAAGGATGCGTACTTTCACGTCTCGATCCTTCCTAAACACAGACACTTCCTGCAGTTCGCGTTCAAGGGTCAGGCGTATCAGTACAAGTCCTCCCTTTCGGCCTGTCCCTGTCTCCTCGCGTCTTTACGAAGATCGCAGAGGCTGCCCTTGCCCCGTTAAGGGAGGTGGGCATTCGCATTCTCAACTATCTCGATGACTGGCTAATCTTAGCTCACTCTCGAGATGTGTTATGCGCACACAGGGACCTGGTGCTCTCACACCTCAGCCGACTAGGGCTTCGGGTCAACTGGGAAAAGAGCAAGCTCCTCCCGGTTCAGAGCATCTCTTTTCTCGGTTTGGAGTTGGACTCGGTCTCCTTGACGGCGCGCCTTACGAACGAGTGCACCCAGTCGGTGCTGGCCTGTTTGAAGGCGTTCAAACAGAAAACAGCGGTTCCACTGAAACTTTTTCAGAGGGTCCTGGGGCATATGGCATCCTTGGCGGTGGCCACCCCACTCTGGTTGATGCATATGAGGCCTCTTCAGCACTGGCTCCAGACTCGAGTCCCAAGACGGGCATGGTGCCACGGGACACACCGCGTGGCTATTACGTCATTCTGTCACCGTCTTTTCAGCCCTTGGACCGACCTCTCGTTTCTACGAGCAGGTGTTCCCCTAGAACTGGTCTCCAGGCGCGTCGTGGTCACGACAGATGCCTCTAAAATGGGCTGGGGCACTATTGGCAACGGGCACGCAGCCGCCGGCCTCTGGACGGGTCCGTGGCTGCGTTGGCACATCAACTGCCTCGAGTTACTGGCAATTATGCTCGCCCTGCGGAGGTTCCAGCCGCTGATCCAGGGCAAGCACGTGCTAGTTCGGACAGACAGCACGGCAGCGGTAGCATATGTCAACCGCCAAGGCGGTCTGCGCTCCCGCTCTATGTCACAACTCGCCCGCCGTCTCCTCCAACGGTGTCAGCAGCACCTCAAGTCGCTGCAAGCCACTCACATCCCGGGCAACCTCAACACTGCTGTGGATGCGCCATCACAACAGGTTACCCTCAAGGGAGAGTGGAGACTCCACCTTCAGGTGGTCCAGCTGATTTGGAGTCGATTCGACAGGCACAGGTGCACCTGTTCGCCTCCCAAGAATCCTCCCCACTGCCCGCTCTGGTATGCCCTGACCGAGGCCTTCCTCGGCATAGATGCGCTGGCACACAGCTGGTCCCCTGGCATTCACAAATATGCGTTTTTCCCCAGTGAGCCTGCTTGCACAGACCCTGTGCAAGGTCAGGGAGGACGAGGAGAAGGTCATCCTGGAAAGCACCCTACTGGCCCGCCCAGACGTGGTGCTCGGACCTCACGCTCCTCGCAACAGCTCCCCCCGGGCAAATTCCCCTGAGGAAGGACCTTCTTTCTCAGGGAAGGGGCACCATCCGGCACCCGCACCCAGACCTCTGGAATTTCCATGTCTGGCCCCTGGACGGGACGCGGAAGCTCTAAGCTGTCTCCCAACTGCGATGGTAGACACATTCACTCGGGCTAGGGCTTTGTCTACAAGGTGCCTGTATGCCTTTAAGTGGCGTCTGTTCGCTAAGTGGTGTTCTTCCCGTCGGGAAGACCCCCAGAGATGCGCAGTCAGATCAGTGCTTTCCTTCCTGCAAGAGAGGTTGGAAGGGAGGCTGTCCCCTTCCACCTTGAAGGTGTACGTTGCTGCCATAGCAGCACACCATGACGCAGTCGACGGTAAGTCCTTAGGGAAGCATGATCTGATCATCAGGTTCCTAAGAGGCGCCAGGAGGCTGAATCCCTCCAGGCTGCGCCTCGTTCCCTCATCGGACCTCTGTAGTTTTTCAGGGTCTACAGAGAGCCCCCTTTGAGCTTTGCAGTCAGCCGAGCTTAAGGCACTCTCCTTGAAGACTGCCCTGCTGACTGTGCTCACTTCCATCAAGAGGGTAGGTGACCTGCAAGCGTTCTCTGTCAGCGAAACGTGCCTGGAGTTCGGTCCGGGCTATTCTCACGTAATCCTGAGACCCCGACCGGGCTATGTGCCCAAGGTTCCCACCACTCCTTTTAGGGACTAGGTGGTGAACCTGCAAGCGCTGCCCCAGGAGGAGGCAGACCCAGCCCTGTCGTTGCTGTGTCCGGTGCGCGCTTTACGCATCTATTTGGATCGCACGCAGAACTTTAGAGTCTCTGAGCAGCTCTTTGTCTGCTTTGGTGCACAGCGGAAAGGAAGCACTGTCTCCAAGCAGAGGATCGCCCACTGGCTCATTGACGCCATAACTATGGCATATCTCGCCCAAAACATGCCGCCCCCGGTAGGGCCACGAGCCCATTTTACCCGTGGTGTAGCGGCTTCTTGGGCCCTGGCCAGGGGTGCCTCTCTAACAGACATTGCAGAGCAGCAGGCTGGGCAACACCCAACACCTTTGCAAGGTTCTACAACCTCCGGGTGGAACCGGTTTCGTCCCAGGTAGTGGCACGCAACACAAGCGGATGAGCCCGGGATAGCCTGCCGGGTGTATCGCTTGCACATAGCGCCTTCCACCTCCTTTTGAGCTGAAGACGTGCACTGTTAATTCCCAGTAGTGTTCACAAAAGTTGTTCCCTGGTTGACTTCCTCCGAGCCCTGTGGCAGACGAGTTTTCGGAGAGACTCGCTGCTGGCCCAGTACACGCGCTAACTAAGAGCCCGGTTCTGGGGTAGGTGCTCCGCATGTGGCGGTTCCCTGTAAGGCTAACCCCATGCGATCTATATCTTCCGCTAATTCATTTCCCTGCTGGCAAACTGCATCTTCCTTGGGCAGAGCCCCTCTGCCCCAGTCTCCATGTTGTAGTAACACCTCCCCCATTTGGCAGGATCTACTTTGAAGTCTCTCCACATGGTTGGAAAGACCATGTGATGTATTCTTCCACTTAAATATCCCCCCATCTCTTGGGGCGAGGTGTGGTCTCTGCGGTGTCCTCCCCTTGGGAGGGACACCCCCCGACTAGACCTGGCGGCCCAGTTGGATAATCCCCCTTCTTTTTTAGGGAGTGGAAAAAGAGAAGGGGAAAGAGGCCACGACTGGGTTAAGCCTGTCTCTATCTCTGGGTAGTCGACTTGTCCCCAAAAAGGGCCGTTCGACACTCATAACTGTGTTGGGGGAGGTTACGTGTCGACCTGGTGTGCTGGCTATGAGGCACACAGCAAGTCTGCCCACCACACACCGCCAGTTCACGTAACACAGTTCAGCCTTGTGGCGTTTTGTATAGGGACCCCTAGTGTCACTACATCGACACCAACATTGAGTGAGTGACAGATAGGGAACGTCATGGTTACTGGTGTAACCTCCGTTCCCTGATGGAGGGAACGAGACGTTGGTCCCTCCTGCCACAACGCTGAACTACCCGCTGAAATGGCCGGACCTTATATCGACTCCTCAGCGTAAAACCTGAATGAGTGGTTGCATACCAGCTCCTTTTATACCCGTATGTCCGGGGGAGTGGCATGCAAATACCACTTGCCAATTTTCATTGGCCTTTTATCAAAGACCAGAGGTGTCTCGGGCTCCCAAGAGTGACCCCTAGTGTCACTACATCGACACCAACGTCTCGTTCCCTCCATCAGGGAACAGAGGTTACACCAGTAACCATGACGTTTTCAGAGTTATATATCTTAATATTTGGTATTTAGTCAACACAGTTTCTCACCACGATATTTTGACCATTCAGACTCTATTGACACAGCCACAATCAAGAGTCACGAGTGCTCTACTTGCAGGTGCACACATTTGCATGAGTGCTTGAAAGCAGCCACCCAACAAGACAGTGTATGGGTACTGAACTCCGTACTGAATTGGTAATTTTGACATCACGTCAAGATGATAAAAACATTAAAGGCTGATACAAATAGAGCGTGTCATCCTACATCCAGAGAGCTTGACCTAAAATGTTTGCATCAAATATTTTTCTCACCCAATTTATATACTACCAATGGTGGGACTGTCTGCTAGATGACTGACAGTGTAGGGAGGTTTTTGTGAGGAAGGGGCTCTGATATGGAGACTGGCTTGATTACTTTAATTACAAATGCAGCTATTTTCATTTCCATGGAAAAAGACTGGCAAATCTCTCTAGGATTATGTGTTGAAATTTTTTTTTTAAATCAAGCTGAAATCATATGACATCTACAGAAGCATCTGCCATTGATTAACAATCCATTTTTTTAAATGTTTATATTAAATTATATTATCACTAAAAATGAATTTCTCCATTTGTTGTTTACTTCCTGAATTCTATTTGCGCTCTGCATTTGTTCGCCCTTGATTTAAATCAGAAGTAGCCACCTCTGAAAGACACCATGCCTTCTGGTAATCAGTTAAAATATGGTGAAAATACAGTAAAAAGTGGGAACGTGAAGATGGCATTATGGATTGGATACAGTATGTGACGGGGGATGAAACCAAAGCTTTCTGTTGGAATTGTAAAACAGATTCGAGCACACCAAAGTGATCTGATTCATAGCAAGATTTCTTTTCCTTTCTTAAGCATAAACACAGTGAAAATTGTCCGGTCTGTAAAGGTAGCCAAGCTAAAACTGGCAGCACACTTTGATAGTGGATCATTTAGGAGAACTTGTCGACTGCACCAGACTAAATGTTCTGCCTTCATTAAGCAGGCTATTGGGCCGGATATGCAACAGGAACTACTAAAGGATATAGGATTCTGTATGCAAACTGTATTCTTTAACTATCGATGAGAGAACTGATGTGTGTATGCATAAACAGCTAGCTGAAGTAATCTGATATTACAGCCAAAATCAACAGCCGCATAATGTCATCTTTTGCTGGAATTATTCAACTGGACGAGAGAGATGCTTTACTTAACTTTTTGCAAGAGAACAAGCTTTGTCCTAAACTATGCATCGGGCTCGCAACTGACAGATACAGTGCGATGCGTGGCCAGCACAACTCGGTTATCACAAACCCAACGTTGTGTCTGTGAAATGTGTGTCACTCAATTTAGCAGTGCTCATCACATGTGATGCGTGTTTTTAAAAATGGATGTTTTGACATTGTACCCTCCATCAGCAAACCTACCATCAACTTTATGCAGCGATTATAAACTACAATGCAGAGATTCTATTTCAGCTTTGCTCAGATCCAGTCTAAAATCTGTTTTTAGTGTTCCTATGGCCCATCATTCTAGAAGGAACAAAGGAAACAAAATGTTTTAGCTGTAAAATTCAAATCCATGCAAGCTCTTTCATGAACTGATCACAATTTATCTATGTCATATTCTATCACAAGCCTACAACGAAGAGTTGCAAAAATCAACCTGACGGACACGACTCAATGGTCAGAGATTATAGACTTTGACAACCTCTCTCTGCGGTTGACTACAGCTTCCTGTTCCAGATAGAGCTGGATAATGCAAACCCTCCCATAACAGCTGCAGAGAACATTACCCACCAGTATGCAGCAACTAAAGTCTCGCGGTTCACTGATCCCATCCACAGTGTATGTTCTTTCTTCCACTGTACACAAAAGACCTTGCAAAGCTTGAACATCAGTGAAGAGTCTTGAATACACTTCCATGGGAACACAGAGGACTGCGAAACCAAGAAGTTCTGATTTGATGTGTAAAATCACAGGGATGCTGCCAGGGACCAAGATTTTTATGAACTTGAATCTTTTGCTCTTTTGCTGCTGGAAGTCCCATTCAGCAATGCAGCAGTTGAAAGAACATTCTCAGAGATTAATTTGATAAAGATCAAACTGTGCAGCAGGACATGCAGATGGACACCTTTCTGAGCAACATCCTTCGCATTTAAGCCTTCATGCAAAGGCATGGAATTTTCATTGAAGATGATTTACATTTTTTATGGATAAAGACTATTTATGATTACTACTAACAGTAAATGTACCGTTGAAATGATATGTAATGCTTAATAGGGACTATGCGTTTTGTATTTTAGGTATGGGAGTAGCACATTTTGAGATATTCTGCTGTAGAAAATAAATAATCTCAAATTTTACCTTGACACACCTCCTCATTCATCCTGTGAATCATCCCGGCTAGACACACACACATGAAGGTGCCGATTAAGTTCTTACACTCCATTCCTCTGGAGTCACAGTTATGAAGATCTGCTGCACACTCGTCCACATCTTAACACACAGATAGTACATAAATGTAATTATTTTCAAAATAATATAATACAATCTTTGAAAGCTGTTAATGAGTACCTTTAACATGAATCTTGTATATTGTGATCAGTATAGAGTATAAAATTTAAAACAAAACACAATGATTGAATTTTTACTGGCGTACCCTGACACATACGTCTGTCCTCTCGCAGTGTGTAACCGGGTGGGCAGCTACATTCATACGCCCCAAAAGTATTAATGCAGCGAAACGCACAGAGTAGAGGATTCTGACCACATTCATTCACATCTGAAACACAATCAGTACTGCACAATCAAAACTTACAAATCTGAAAGATTAAATCAGGAGTGTAAAACTCTGCTCCTGAAGGGGACACTTTCCTCCAAAGTTTAACACCAACTCTAATCAAACACACCTGAACCAGGTAATCAAGGATAACTTGAGAATGAAAGGCATGTGTGTTGGAGGAGGGTTTAGGACAGTGGCTCTGCAGGAGCAGAGTTTGCACCCCTGGACAGGGACAAATATTTGCAAAAATTATTAATGCACTTTGATATGTGAATGTATCCAATCAAGATGGCAGTGTGTAGCCAGACAGGTGCTACCACGTTGCCTCCTGTTCATCGAACTTTAAACTTATATCGGTATAAACTATGTAGCATTGAATTGCATAAATCATGTAAACAAAATCTGATAAACCTTAGACGTTTTATCACAATAACTTACATTATTGCGCTTTTGATAGTCACAATGCGGCCGTGTTGGGGCACTCCTGGACTGTCTTTCTGGACTAAGAAATCAATTACATTAACGGCATATCAAAGACGGATTTTGCATTTGTAAATCACCCAAACCGGTACATAAATTGGCAAAAAAAGAATGCTAAACAGCCTAAGGTTTGCTGGACGTTGTCTGGATATATCTTTCTTACCCTGCTTTTGCTCTTGGGAGACGTACAGTACATGTTTCCCTCTCACCACAAATGTCTTTTATAATTATTGGTATTTATAGACCACCTTCATCCAAATGTTATGATAAATTATATAAACTCCTTAAGGCTTGTAGTTCTACTAAAGAAGTTATCTTAATTGGTGATTTCAATATTAATTGGTTTGATAAAATTTATAGGAAAAAATTTAAAAATATAGCTAGCAGTTTTGATTTGACACAACTTGTAAAAGCATAGATAACCAGATATTCTGAAACACAAATCGATTAGATTTTTAGTAATAAACCTGATCATATAGTAAAGTGTTTCAATATGATTACAGGGTTGTCTGATCATAATTTGACACTTACAGCAAGGAAATTGACAAAGAAAAGTTTGGCAGTCATATTAATAGAATATTTGGTCCTTTCAAAATACCAAATGGTGAGGTCAGTTATTTGAGAGAGGCATTAGATGATATACAATTGAAGTCTGAAATTTACATACACCTTAGTCAAATACATTTAAACTCAGTTTTTCACAATTCCTCACATTTAATCACAGAAAACATTCCCTGTCTTAGGTCAGTTAGGATCACTATTTTAAGAATGTGAAATGTCAGAATAATAGTAGAGAGAATTATTTATTTCAGCTTTTATTACTTTCATCACATTCCCAGTGGGTCAGAAGTTTACATACACTTTCTTAGTATTTGGTAGCATTGCTTTTAATTGTTTAACTTGGGTCAAACATTTTGGGTAGCCTTTCACAAGCTTCTCACAATAAGTTGCTGGAATTTTGTCCCATTCCTCCAGACAGAACTGGTGTAACTGAGTCAGGTTTGTAGGCCTCCTTGCTCGCACATGCTTTTTCAGTTCTGCCCACAAATTTTCTATCAGATTGAGGTCAGGGTTTTGTGATGGCCACTCCAATACCTTGACTTTGTTGTCCTTAAGCCATTTTGCCACAACTTTGGAGGTATGCTTGGGGTCATTATCCATGTGGAAGACCCATTTGTGACAAAACTTTAACTTCATGGCTGATGTCTTGAGATGTCGCTTCAATATATATACACATAATTTTCCTTCCTCATGATGCCATCTATTTTGTAAAGTGCACCAGTCCCTCCTGCAGCAAAGCACCCCCACAACACGATGCTGCCATCCCCATGCTTCACGGCTGGGATGGTGTACTTCTGCTTGCAAGCCTCACCCTTTTTCCTCCAAACATTACGATGGACATCATGGCCAAAATGTTCCATTTTTGTTTTGTTGATTTGGAGTCGATTCGACAGGTACAGGTGCACCTGTTCGCCTCCCAAGAATCCTCCCCACTGCCCGCTCTGGTACGCCCTGACCGAGGCCTTCCTCGGCATAGACGCGCTGGCACACAGCTGGTCCCCTGGCATTCGCAAATATGCGTTTTCCCCCAGTGAGCCTGCTCGCACAGACCCTGTGCAAGGTCAGGGAGGACGAGGAGAAGATCGTCCTGGTAAGCACCCTACTGGCCGGCCCAGACGTGGTGCTCGGACCTCACGCTCCTCGCGACAGCTCCCCCCGGGCAAATTCCCCTGAGGAAGGACCTTCTTTCTCAGGGAAGGGGCACCATCCGGCACCCGCACCCAGACCTCTGGAATCTCCATGTCTGGCCCCTGGATGGGACGCGGAAGACCTAAGTTGTCTCCCACCTGCGATGGTAGACACGTTCACTCAGGCTAGGGCTCCCTCTATGAGGCGCTGTATGCCTTTAAGTGGCGTCTGTTCACTAAGTGGTGTTCTTCCCGTCGGGAAGACCCCCAGAGATGCGCAGTCAGATCAGTGCTTTCCTTCCTGCAAGAGAGGTTGGAAGGGAGGCTGTACCCTTCCACCTTGAAGGTGTACGTTGCTGCCATAGCAGCACACCACGACGCAGTCGACGGTAAGTCCTTAGGGAAGCATGATCTGATCATCAGGTTCCTGAGAGGTGCCAGGAGGCTGAATCCCTCCAGGCCGCGCCTCGTTCCCTCATCGGACCTCTGTAGTTTTTCAGGGTCTACAGAGAGCCCCCTTTGAGCTTTGCAGTCAGCCGAGCTTAAGGCACTCTCCTTGAAGACTGCCCTCCTGACTGCGCTCACTTCCATCAAGAGGGTAGGTGATCTGCAAGTGTTCTCTGTCAGTGAAACGTGCCTGGAGTTCGGTCCGGGCTATTCTCACGTGATCCTGAGACCCCGACCGGGCTATGTGCCCAAGGTTCCCACCACTCCTTTTAGGGACCAGGTGGTGAACCTGCAAGCGCTGCCCCAGGAGGAGGCAGACCCAGCCCTGTCGTTGCTGTATCCGGTGCGCGCTTTACGCATCTATTTGGATCGCACGCAGAACTTTAGAGTCTCTGAGCAGCTCTTTGTCTGCTTTGGTGCACAGCGGAAAGGAAGCGCTGTCTCCAGGCAGAGGATCGCCCACTGGCTCATTGATGCCATAACTATGGCATATCTCGCCCAAAACATGCCGCCCCCGGTAGGGCCACGAGCCCATTCTACCCGTGGTGTAGCGGCTTCTTGGGCCCTGGCCAGAGGTGCCTCTCTAACAGACATTGCAGAGCAGCGGGCTGGGCAACACCCAACACCTTTGCAAGGTTCTACAACCTCCGGGTGGAACCGGTTTCATCCCAGGTAGTGGCATGCAACACAAGCGGATGAGCCCGGGATAGCCGGCTGGGTGTATCACTTGCACATAGCGCCTTCCACCTCCTTTTGAGCTGAAGACGTGCGCTGTTAATTCCCAGTAGTGTTCACAAAAGTTGTTCCCTGGTTGACTTCCTCCGAGCCCTGTGGCAGACGAGTTTTCGGAGAGACTCGCTGCCGGCCCAGTACACGCGCTAACTAAGAGCCCGGTTCTGGGGTAGGTGCTCCGCATGTGGTGGTTCCCTGTAAGGCTAACCCCATGCGATCTATATCTTCCGCTAATTCATTTCCCTGCTGGCAAACTGCGTCTTCCTTGGGCAGAGCCCCTCTGCCCCAGTCTCCATGTTGTAGTAACTCCTCCCCCATTGGGCAGGATCTACTTTGAAGGCTCTCCACATGGTTGGAAAGACCATGTGATGTATTCTTCCACTTAAATACCCCCCCCTCTCTTGGGGCGAGGTGTGGTCTCCGCGGTGTCCTCCCCTTGGGAGGGACACCCCCGACTAGACCTGGCGGCCCAGTTGGATAATCCCCCTTCTTTTTAGGGAGTGGAAAAAGAGAAGGGGAAAGAGGCCACGACTGGGTTAAGCCTGTCTCTGTCTCTGGGTAGTCGACTTGTCCCCAAAAAGGGCCGTTCGACACTCATAACTGTGTTGGGGGAGGTTACGTGTCGACCTGGTGTGCTGGCTATGAGGCACACAGCAAGTCTGCCCACCACACACCGCCAGTTCACGTAACACAGTTCAGCCTTGTGGCGTTTTGTATAGGGACCCCTAGTGTCACTACATCGACACCAACGTCGAGTGAGTGACAGATAGGGAACGTCATGGTTACTGGTGTAACCTCCGTTCCCTGATGGAGGAAACGAGACGTTGGTCCCTCCTGCCACAACGCTGAAATGGCCGGACCTTATATCGGCTCCTCAGCGTAAAACCTGAATGAGTGGTTGCATACCAGCTCCTTTTATACCCGTATGTTCAGGGGAGTGGTATGCAAATACCACTCACCAATTTTCATTGGCCTTTTATCAAAGACCAGAGGTGTCTCGGGCTCCCAAGAGTGACCCCTAGTGTCACTACATCGACACCAATGTCTCGTTCCCTCCATCAGGGAATGGAGGTTACACCTATAACCATGACGTTTCTTAAATATAGATTGGAACACGAAAAGTTTTAAGTTTTAATAAGTTAAGGAATAAAGTAAAAAGTGAAATCAGAAAAGCTAAAGCAAAATTTTATATTACTTTATTAGAGGAACAGGGAATGTTAAATTGATACGGGAAAATCTGAGAAACCAAATTGGAAATTATAAAAAGCCAGTAAGAAATACAGAACTTGAGTTGGAAGGAAAACGTATTCATGATCATTGTGTGATAGCAGATACTTTTAATAATTATTTTGTAGATTCAATTAATGCTTTTGTCCACAGACTCAGTGTTTTAAATTAGAGAATAACGCTTTGCCCACATTCACTCTTAAGAAGGTGTCTGAGGCAAAAGTTGACAAGATTATTAGCTCTCTTCAGGATTCTAAGACCAGAAATAAATATGGAATAGACTCGATCTTTTTAAAAACCCATAAAGAATCAATTATATGTCCTTTAATCCAGGTCATTAACCTATCAATAACGCATAGAATGTTTCCACCTGTATGGAAATATGGAGTAGTCACATTTATAAATCTGTAAATCATGCAGACAGTAATTATAGACCGATAAGCATTCTTCCAGTCATGTCTAAAGTTTCTGACTTTTCATCCCATGCAGTTTGGTTTCAGAAAAAAATACTCTACTGAAATGGCAGACTGTTTTCTGTTAGAAAACATCATAGTAAAGATGGACAGAGGGGGTGTAGTTGGTGCTATATTTCTTGATTTAAAAAAAGCATTCGACACTGTAAATCATGATATTTTACTTGCTAGGCTATCAAATTTCAATGTTTCAGTTGGTGCCATTAAGTGGTTTAAATCTTACCAAGAGAATAGGAAACAGTGTGTAAGAGTGTGCAACACAACATCTGAATATATAGATTACAATGTTGGAGTTCCACAAGGGTCTATTTTAGGTTCATTGTTGTTTAATTTGTATGTTAATGATCTTCCAAATGTTTGTCCTTTGGATGTTACCTGTCAAATGTATGCTGATGATGCTATTACTTTTGTACATGCAGAAAATGCGCAATAGGCTGCACAGAAATTGTCTTCTGCAATGGTCCAGATATCAAATTAGCTTACCAAATCATGTTTGCATCTAAATATCCAGAAAACAGAATGTATGTTTTTTACGAAAATAGCAAATTCTGACACTGAACCAGAAGTATATGTTCAGGGACAGAAGCTTGATACAGTCAAAGAATTTAAATATTTAGGAATAATTATTTATTCTCAGCTTTCTTTTAAAAAACAGTGAAAGTCAATCTAGCCAGTTTTAGATACATTAGAAACAGCTTGACTAAAGATGCAGCAGTGTTATTCATGAATGCTATGATTCTTCCACATATTACATATTGCATGACCACTTGGACATAAACATGTAAGTCCACTCTTAAGCCTGTAGAAACTGTCTATAAGCAAGCTCTTAAGGTATTAGATAAAATGTCAAATAGGTTCCATCACTGTGGTATTTTAATTAAGTATACTTTTTTTTAGCTGGGAACATCTGATAAACTTTGCTAATTTAGTGTTGGTTTTTAAGATTTTGAATGGTTTTGCTCCACCCATATTCAAGGAGTATATTTATAAAATAACAGGAAGGTACACAAGAGCTAGTACAAGGGGTGATTGTAACATACCATTGAGCAAGTCATGGTAGTTTCTCAAAACAACAAAAAAATTGGTTGATGTCAAATCAAAACTGTCAACATTTATAGGTATTTAGTGTAATATTTTGTTTTTTATTAATTGAAATTAGTTTTTATGTGATGTGTGATTGAGTTGTCTCTCGCTCTCTCTTTCTTTTTTTCTTTCTTTTTAACATCAACCTGCCCAGGGACTACAGATAAAAATTGGCCATCTTGGCTAAATCTGGCACATTTTACATTGATATTATGTTTCTTAATGTGTATTGTCCCTGATTAAATAAATTAATTCATTAATGCAAATAAATATAAATTATTATTATTATTTTCGGTTCGTTCTCAGCAGAAATTTTATTTTTTCATTCCGGATCCTGTGTTCCGCTGCCTCTTTTCCAAATGGTAACAGGTTAGAATGAAATATAATAACGGTTAATAATGTTCTTTTTAAAATGACGGTACTGTTAAGGATGGGTGATATACCAGTTGCAGTGCTGCCAGATTTCGCAAGCAAAACAAGGGACCTTGTCTGGAAAAAAAGGCTCAAAATAAGGGACATGCCTCAACCACAATAAGCGAAAATAAGCAATTAAATGTATGTGGGGGAATTAGCAGCATAGAAATCATAAAAAGCATAATATAATGAAGCCTGTATAAAGTATTGTCTTTCAAATAAATGTATTTTTAATATTAAACATTTCCTAAAAAATATTTTAAATATTTTAAATATAAGTCTGGCCATCAAAAATCAATATATAGTCAACATCTCTCTCTCCTGCACACACTGCATGGGCGTGTTTGGACTAAATGTCACCTTATGGATAATTTATTTTAATAACCTATCTGCTTCTCAGTCAAAGACTTGGAAACAACCGAGAAATGTCCTTTTTACCTCTACTGTTTTTCATTGTATCTGGATCTACCGTGCATGTATATGTAGTAATTATATATAGTTGTTAAAAAGGTCTTCAGCTTGTCAGGGTATGCTACATCCAGAACATGAAATTAGGCAAAGCAATGTGTAATGTAGCAGTTTCCTTCAGTATTAAAGCATATGATTATGTTCTACTAAAAAGAGAGAGGCCTCATTTTATCAGACAACAGGAAGTGGTCTAATTCTGAAAAATCACTGTGATAAACCCTTTGGTCTTTAGTTTCATATGAAAATTATCTTAACAAATTTAAACATGTTATTAAAGGTGCTGTAAGCGATTTCAGCCGTTCTACTTCCACGAGACTGAGCCGTTGGATTAGCTACAACACCTCTTTCCAAAACCCCGCACTCCAAAGATACCAAATGAGCTTTATTGAGACCGACATCGTGCGGAAATGGTTGTTTAAAACACAGCAGCAAAATAGTGCCCTCAACTGATAACTGTTATGAACAACATGGCATAAAATTGGCAGTAAGTCTCAGTAATTCGCTGCAACTACAATACTATGAGAACAAGCAAAATGATTGACAGGCAGAAGGCGTCATTGTCTGCAGACACATATTTATTTGCTGTTTACAAAGTCTACAGCTGTCACAGAGACCGGTGAGATATTTCAGGACACTTACTTCAATAATATCTTTAAGGGAGTAGGCACATTTTTTGCATACATTTCCATGCAAAAATCACTTACAGCACCTTTAACCAGCTACCAGCATTTAAAAATAAAGTTTTCACTGGTTTTTGGTTTAGTTCAGCAAAAAATTTCGTTAGTTTTTGGTTTTTACTTCTTGAATTGTTTTTAGTCCCTGCCCCTGGATTAAATCATACATGGACATCTTAATAAAAAGTGCTTTGAGTGAAACTGTGGTAGACGTGTCACATCTTAAGTTTGTCAATTAACCTTCACAGCTCATCACTGGTCCAGGCTCAAATCCCTCCTTACAGAGACACTCAAATCCCCCAATCACATTTGAGCATGTGCCATTTCCACACGGGTTTCCAACAGAACACTCGTCAATATCTGCATTACACACAGAAAAAACAGACAGACTTCACAAACAATACAGTGAGGAAATATAAATAAATACACTAACATCTGCGAAGAAGTTGTGAAGGGAAGCTTCTTGTTAAACATGATGAAGATCAGTTATAGTTTTCAAATTGTAATAAAATTGTGAATTGGCTAATAAGTTGTTGATAACCCAGCTGAAACTGTTTTTAATATGAATCAGCTAAATGTCAAGTTAATATTAAAAAATGATCTGGTGACCAAAATAAAATATGAACATTAAATATAGATTTCAAATAACAGTCTAAGCAATCTATCAACAGCTTCTGCCAAATGTAAATAAGCAGCATTTTTAGATTTTCAGTGCAATAGATTCAATATTGATATTGAATTTTATATAGTTTTATATAGTTATGTAGTATAGTTATAGTTTTTAATAAAATATTAATACTTTAGGTTAAAATTTGCATTATTATATAAGGGAAAGTGTAAATCTTTAGCCCTGTCTATAATTTCTTTTTCAGAGAAAGCTTTCACTGTATTTAAATCACTTTTGTGCCTTCATAAGTTGATTTTAAATTACTCTGCAGTGTGACACATTTTTAAAAGTACAAATATTCCATTTAATACGATGTCAAAAAACGACATGCAATAACAAAATGCTGTTTATATAGTCTAAGATGGAGTTCATCAACCAAAAGTATTTCATGTCAAGTACACATAGACAATGGTACTTATTGGCAGGCAAAGATGGAATCTGTGTGCACAAAATTCCACAGAAAGCTCCACAGATTTCCGCAGAACTGCAACCTCTGTCCTTCAAAAATGTCTACACATCCCCAAACTCTTGCATGTTTGTTTATCAAATATTTTTGCTAATATGGGTATGCTTTCAGCTACAACTAAGAGTCTCAGTCCTTAACACATTTTTCTATGTTTAAAACCCTTCCACGGAATTAAGCAGATTTTCCCTTAAAATTAGCAAAGAATATGCAAAAATAAATAAACAAATAAAAAAAAAAGTCTGCAGATTCCATATGGGCCTGTTTATTTTCCATGTTCACACTGAAAAGTTTTGCCAGTGACAACTGCATTTAAAATTCCTTTAAATTATCATTCTGTGTGTACAGAACGCTGGTCCCTACCAAACTCACAATGATTGAAATGGAGATGACCTTATTGGTCTGCAAATGTTAGTAAGCCAATGTCAATAGAGGCATTGTGTTTATGTTTGTTTTACACTATTTAAAGGGGTCATGTCATAAGGAATTTTTCTTGATCTTTAGACATATAAGAGTTTAATGTAATTTTAAAACATACAGTTAGTTTCAGAACTCAAAATGTTTTCCCTATTTCAAAAAGAGCATTTATTGACACCAAGCTACCAAGCCTACATCACTTGGGGGCCTTAATTAATGCATGACCACCTCCACAGCAAGAGATCAATGTCTCCTTATACATCATCGTCTCTAAGGTCCGCCCACTGGTGCACAGTCAGAGTGAATGATGAGAGAGCTGGACAGGTAGTACAGCCATTGCTATACACCCTGTGGCACCATTGCTGTAGTTAACTACCATTGCTTAACTAACAAAGATGTTGGGGACGATTCTAAAATGTCTTGCATGCAAAAACATTATTGGTTACATAAGCCCTGCTTAGTGAGCGCACCTGACACCACATGAGGTGCGGAGGAAAAGAAATCGCTCACATTGGTTTTTTCATTCTTCCATCATTGCATCAAATTTGGATGTGAGAATGTGAACAAGATTCTACACCTGTGTAGATGGTCAAAGGAGCTGTTAGACTTGGTGAGTCTGTTGTCAATATCTCTCATATAGTTGACTCATTTGTAATTATTCTGCCAAGATAGGTGAAGTGGTCCACGCTTTTAAGCTGATAGTTGTTGATGTTGATTGAAGATGCACTGTACTTAGACTGCAGTGGTGGGGGTTGTACATAACCTCTTCTTCAGGCTGGTGGTAAGGCCAAAAGCAGAGGCTGCCTCAGAACAGTAGTTCACTAAACACTGTAGTCTGTGATGAGCAACTGAACAATGAGAGGTTCATAGGTTTTGGTTTGTGTAAGAAGTCTGTGCAGGTTAAACAGGCCAGCATCATTTCTGAACTGGATGTTGAGTCCATCATTTATGTTGATATTTGCTTCCTTAAGCAAGATGCTGAAGAATATGGTAAAAAGTGTGGGAGTGAGGAAAAAACCCAATGTTATAGAGCTTGGCCTGTTCAGTCTGACCTTGTTGTAGTTGTTTAATGATGAATAAACATTGCAGAGGACATTCCAGTTTTGTGACCAGACCAGCCTGACAGTTTCAAATGCCTTTGTGAGGTCAGTGCAGTGGCATACAAGCCCATGTTCTGCTCCCAAAACATTTTGTGGAGTCCGGAAGAGTCTTTGATCTTTAAAACAGTCTGCACTGGGCATGAGTCTGGTGTCACTCTATCTTTCATGTCCTGCTGTCATACTGGGATCTAGCAGGTGTCAATACTTTGTGCAGGGGTATCTCTAGGTGCTCTTGAACTGGGCTTTTCAGCAGAAGAGGGAGTTTGTTATGGCAAGTTTGTGTTCTGAGCAGAACTCCAGAAGCATACGTCCATTGTCATTCATGTTGCCAATCCAATGAGGCATGAGGTAGCTGGGATAGGCTCAAGCAGCCCTGCGACCATACATAGGATTAGCGGTTATAGAAAACTGATAGATGGATAGAACTCAATGAGTTCCAAGGATCATTGTAAATTGGTCTCCTTGGATAGGAAGGCCGAAGAACATAAGACGATCTGAGTGGCAGTTTGGAAGTTTCTGAAGTTTGTTCACAATGTTATTTCTGATCGTGTAGCCTGCACCCTCCTTGAACAGAGAACAGTGGTCTGAAAGGTGGACTTCACTCAGGGCTGCAGTATTCAACCTTTCTAGCTTTCTTGCTAGGGAGCATCTAAGGCTAATCATCTTAAGCTTGTTTGTAGTCAGATGATGTCATCTGAATTGAGCATTGTACAGGCATTCCAGCATGCAAGTTGTCAGGTATCATATATTCAAGCGATATGGAGAATGCCCATTGGCTGCACAAGCCAAATGCGTTCTTACTGCTGGATGGTGTTGTTGCCTCAATCAATATACAAATGATCAAGACACCTGGATGCACATTTTAAGCCGTGGGCTTCCAGTGCCATCATGCACTTACCAGTTTAATGTCTCTCCCATTGCAACAGGACTGTAAAGGGCTTTTGTGGAACCTTCCTACCTGTGTTTGTACATAATTGTCATGCAGATCAGCTCACATATGCCAATCCCTACTAGGTGGGTTGCCATCCAAGTTTATCGAGCTCCACCTGCCCGTGTTTACTATTTAACTCAGTGATTCTCAGCCCTGTTCCTGGAGCCCCCCTACACTACACATTTTGGATATCTCCCTAATCAAACACACCTGATTCAACTCATCAGCTCGTTAGTGGAGACTCCAAGATCTGAATTGGGTGTGTCAGAAAAGGGAGATATACAAAATGTTCCAGGAACAGGGTTGAGAACCACTGATTTAATTTCCAGCAGAGTATTAGATTGAGGTGGTCTGCTGCATCCTCCACTATATAACGCTCAGAACCAACCAGCAAGATTGAAACTGAACCGTGCAAATTGAATTGAGATTTTGTGGGCACGTTTGTGCTGTTGCCTATTCTGTATAATTTCTTTAGTGAATCGGGTGCTAAACCAGTGCAGACAGTGCATGCAAATAACCAGAACTTTTACTAGGTATAATTCATTCTCAGTGAAGTTCCCCCTTTGTGAACTGAACAAGTTTGAGGCCAGAGTGAAGTTGTGAAGTTTTAAAAATGGTTTGTTTAAGGTTCTGTTTAGTTCAGTGGTCTCTTACCATCACAGTTTGTTTCTGTGAAGTCCAGTGTGTAGCCTGTGGGACATTCACAGCGGAAGGAGCCATCTGTGTTGATGCAGCGGCCATTCACATATATCTCTGGGTTCTCCACACACTCATTCAAATCTGTGACACCCAGAGAGCGAGAGAACAGTTTGTGTTCTGCATGGTCAACTCTTCAATGGTTTAGCTTCAATTTTCTGCAATCTAAGTTTGCTGTTGTGCTATCTGGCACTGAATTTTACCCCAGAAATCCATAGAATATCACTTTATCAATATCAAATGACAGGACAAACAACAAATTCTTTGTAATTCTCACAATGTTACAATCTGTAGAGTATAACCTATGAGAATCAAACAAGCATTGACAGGTTCAAATTATGTGAGTTCCAAACGTTAATTTGTATTTTGTCTTTCTTCTCTTAGTGCAGTTACCGATGCATGTGTCCCCAACACCTGAAACAATCCCATGACCAAAAGGACATAGATCCAGAAATCCAGCAGTGAAAACATGAAATCATGAGTATAAATATGGTTCATTGTTGTGGTGGATGACACTGATGATTTGAAGGAGATGTGAACCCAGGTACCATTGTGTTCTTTAGGACACAGCTCACAGGGGTCGCCCCAGCCCTCTTTAGCCATTATACTACAACAGCACTTGGCCTTGCTAGTGTTGAATGCCTGTGGTATGGAGCACTTGCCATTTTCAAAGAGTGTAAAACAGAAGCTCTCTCTAGTGTCTGACAAAACAAACAACAGATATATGCAATGAGATACTGTTCCTTACTCATTTTTATTTGATGCCATTATACAGTTAATATATTCCTTTCATAGTGTGAAAAATGACACCTTCAAATTACAATGGAAATAGCAAGCAGCCCACACAAAAGCGTGTGATGATTAAATTCATGTTACCTCATTCACGTACCTTAAATCCTGAAATAAATTCAATATGCATTAAAAGGCAGATATATCATAATTTTATTTGTATGTAGGCATACATCTGTATAAGTCAGTTTGAATTTAGATTTGTCAGGTTATCGTCCTGGTTACTGTCATAACCTCCGTTCCCTGATGGAGGGAATGAGACGTTGTGTTGATGTAGTGACACTAGGGGTTACTCTTGGGAGCCCCAAACACCTCTGCTTTTTTTAAAAAAGGCCAATGAGAATTGGCGAGTGGAATTTGCATGCCATTCCCCCAGACATATGGGTATAAAAGGAGCTGGTATGCAACCACTCATTCAGGTTTTGTGTTGAGGAGCCGAGACCAGGTCACGGCCATTTCAGCAGGTAGTTCAGCGTTGTGGCAAGAGGGACACAATGTCTCGTTCCCTCCATCAGGGAACGGAGGTTACGACAGTAACCAGGATGTTCCCTATCTGTCACTCATTCGAAGTTGTGCCACAACTAGCTGAACTGTGTTGCGTGAACTGGCGGTGTGTGACTGGCAGACTGCGGTGTGCCTCGTAGCCAGTGCACCAGGCTGTAACGTAACCTCCCCCAACGCTCTTATGAGCATCGAACGGTCCATCAGGAACAAGTCGACTGCCCAACTATAGGGACAGGCTAGCCCAGCCGAGGCCTCTTTTCCCTCTCTTATCTCCCCAAAAAGAGTGGAATTTGTTAACTGACTGGGAGCCATAAGTGTCTGCATTGGGGGTGTCCCTCCCAAAGGGAAGACACCGCGGAGACCACACCCCGCCCAAAAAGGGGGAGGGGGGGGGTATTTTGAGTGGAATACGTCACATGGTCTTACCGAGTCTTGTCGGAAGTATGTCATGTGGAGAGGTCCCATGGTAGGTCCTACCCAAAGGGGGAGTAGTTTCTACAGAGCATGGCGACCGGAAGACGCAGTTTGCCATCAGGGAAACAATTTTGCGGAAGATATTACATGGGGTCGCCTTCGGGGAACCAGCACATGTGGAGCACCTACCTCAGTACAGGGTCTCATTAGAGCACGTACTGGGCCGGTCAGCGAGTTTCTCCACAAACTCAGCTGCCAGAGGGCTAAGGAGGAAAGTCATCCAGGGATCACAGTCTGTGAATATGACTGGGAGTCAAGAGCACACGTCTTCACCTCAAGGGAGGGGAAAGGCGCTATGCGCAAGCGGTACACCCGGCCAGTTGTCCCAGAACTTACCTGCTCGTGCCTGCCAATACACGGGACGAGACCGGCTCAACCCGGAGATTGTAGAACCTCGCGAAGGTGTTGGGTGTTGCAGATGTCTGCCAGAGGCGCCACTGGCCAGGGCCCAGGAGGCCGCCACACTCCTGGTGAAGTGGGTTCGTAACCCTGCAGGGGGTGGCACGTCCTGAGCCTGATATGCCATCATGATGGCGTCGATGTCCCAGTGGGCGATCCTCTGTTTGGTGACAGCGCTTCCATTCCGCTATCCACCAAAGCAAACAAAGAGCTGCTCGGAGCTTCTAAGGCTCGGCGTGCGATCCAAATAGATGCGTAAAGCTTGCACCGACACAGCAATGCCAAGGCTGGGTCTGCTTCCTCCTGGGGAAGCGCTTGTAGGTTCACCACCTGATCCCTAAAAGGAGTCGTGGGAACCTTGGGCACATAGCCCGGTCGGGGTCTCAGGATCATGTGAGAGTAACCCGGACCGAACTCCAGGCACGATTCACTGAAAGAGAGCGCCTGCAGGTCCCCTACCCTTTTGATGGAAGTGAGCGCAGTCAGGAGGGCAGTCTTCAAAGAGAGTGCCTTAAGCTCAGCTGACTCCAAGGGCTCAAAGAGAGCTCCCTGTAGACCCCGAAGGACTACGGAGAGGTCCCATGAGGGGATGAGGCATAGTCTGGAGGGATTCAACCTCCTAGCGCCTCTCAGGAACCTGATGATCAAGTCGTGCTTCCCCAAATACTTACCATCTACTGCATCGTGATGCGCCAAAATAGTGGACCGCAACGTTGCCATGGTCATGTCCATCCACAAACGATGTCTCCGTGTAGGCAGCACCCAGACAAGCAAGACAGCGATCGTGGCCGTCAGAAGTGGAGAGATATCGACCACAACCAGGAAAAACACACAGACGGAAAGGCATCTTTAAAAAAACGTTCTGTGTGTGCCACTCTTTTAGAAAGAAAATATCCTCTTTTTTTTCTTTGAATATACTCTTTCAGTTGTTTCTGCCGAAATGCCCAGGGGCGTTCTCTGCACTCCACGGGTGCAGAGGGGGAGAAGCCGCTGAAATGCGCCATAGAATCCAGCAGATGAGGTGAATGAACTTTGCGGATGAATTCAGCTTCAATGAATAGAACTGCTTGGCTCCGAAGAGAAAATCTGAATGAGTGGTTGTATACCAGCTCCTTTTATACCCGTATGTCCGGGGGAGTGGCATGCAAATTCCACTCGCCAATTCTCATTGGCCTTTTTTACAAAAAGCAGAGGTGTTTGGGGCTCCCAAGAGTGACCCCTAGTGTCACTACATCGACACAACGTCGAGTGAGTGATAGATAGGGAAACTGAATTACCATAACAGCGGCGTTTATCTTCTGACTGCACAAATCCAGGTTTACACACACACTCAAAGCTGCCCAGACTGTTGAAGCAGGAGCCATACATACAGATGCCAGGCTCCTCTGAACACTCATTCACATCTGTGAACACATACAAACACATTAGCACATCAGAGTAATTAATAAAAAAATAGCATCCTGTATAAACTCATTAGCATGAAGGTATATGAACTGTTGAAAATATTCTCTCCTTTTTTAGCATTTTAAACTGTTTTAAGAAACCAGTACTAGTCCTACATTTTTCAAGACACAGCAAGTGAGGACTATTTAAACAGAGTAATAGTAATATAGAATATATAGTCTATATTCTGAAAACTTTGAATGTTAAAATTAGATCATACTAATGTTCATAATTCACTCAAAATATTTTTTAACTGATGACATCTAGAGTGCGATAATCAAATATTTACTGAATAATATAATAATAAAGAATAACATAAGTAATCTCTTGTCAGGCATATAAAGTGGTACTCTTACCTGCACAATGCTCATTGTGGACAATATAACCTTTAGGACACACACATCTGAAAGATCCATCCAGATTCACACATGTTCCAGAAGCACATGTCCCAGGGATCATTCTACACTCATTAATATCTGCATTTATCAACAGACAAGACAGACAGCTATTATATCAACAAAGGACTCACATCTATTTACAAATCCCACAAAAGAATAATAGTGTGCAATTATATAGAATAAAAACAGTGTGGCGGAACGACCATCCCTCTCATCATCGTCGCCCCACCTCTGAGGGCCGTCTTTCAGCCAGGTTCACGACGGTAGTTGGGCAGGATATGAGAAGAGGTGTATAATTAATAGCCTTGTCTGGGCAGCAGGGGGAATGAGGCTGCCAAACAAACGTAGAGCATTGCCTCTTCTCGGGGAGCCGCCTTCTATTCTCCATGTGTTCACACACAGGCATCCTCGCAGGCCAGACGATCAGAGTGGGGAGGGTTCGGCCGAGTTAGATGCGCCACCGGACCCGCTCCTCAGACCCACGGTGCGAGTTAGATGTGACGCAAGGGAGGACAGCACGCGTTGCGGTCGACAGGCTAGAGGCCAAGGCTGCCTTCCCCTCTCACCTGCGGCCCTGGGAAGACAGGCCACCAAGGATGCCGCCACCCCATGCGCCTCGGACCAGGAGGGGAGCGTGTGCGTCCATCAGACCCCGCTCATGCCTGGGCCATTCCATGGACACTCCCCTGACCTTCACTGAGCCCCGTTTTACAGTGAGGATGCCAGATCCCTTTTATTTTGAACACCATCCCCCCTGGACTCTATTTTCCACATTTTGTGACATTTTATGTTTATTATTATTTCCAATAAACACCTCTCTGAGGCTTGACACCACACCCCCTGTGTCTGTCTCTTGCTCACCCCGCCTTAACAAGTATATACAATTTGAGCAACTAGCTCACTGCAAATAAGCAAACTGGTAACAGATGATAATTAAAACCCCTAATAATCTGATTTTTACAACAATGAGTGTGCCACAAAAGCAGACATTTATCAGAGACTGCCTTGCTATCTGTCCCTGAATCCCAGTGGCTGGTGAGAGCTGCCTTCAGATCATGTTCTCATTCTGCTGCCTGAATCACTAGCTCCTGTCTATCCTCTGAGCATCATGAGAACTCCACTTCATGGGTTTGAGTCCAGCTACACATGTAGATCCCTCAGGGTCTGTTGGAGCTGTAACTTTGTCATATCAATTAAACCAAGGTGGTACCTCAGTGTCCAGTTTAACCAAATGAATGAATAAACAACTAAATAGTTGTATAAGTATATAAGTAAATAAAAAAATTAAAAAACATGAGATATATTTTCTACTCCAGTCTCAGATGGATATGTTCACCCAAAAATAAAGCACACGACTAAATAAATAATAAAGTAAAACTTAGTTCACCTATACAGTTCTTGCCATCCAGAGTGAGTTCAAAACCCTCTTTACACAGGCACTGAAAGGATCCCACATTATTAACACACTGGCCGTTCCTGCAGAGCTGAGAGTAAAACACTGAACACTCGTCAGTATCTAGAAATGATATCAGAACACATGAATGAGTCCCACTATGAAATAAATGTCTAGTCAATTCAATGAACAGCAGTTAGTTTAGAAAAGCATGTTCATGGAAGCAACAGCTGTACCTGTACTGTAGTTATTATGGGCGAGCTCAAATCCAGGATGACAGATACAGTTATAAGAGCCCACAGAGTTTTTACATGTGCCGTTCCCACATGGTTGATATGAGCACTCGTCAACATCTACATAAGAAGATACAAACAAACTGCAACTGATTTGAATGAGTTAATTAAATTAATATATTTTTAGATAAAACATACATCTCACAATGATCAGAAGGTCAAATTCACATTTGCAGTTAGATCTTACAGTTCTAATTTCGAGCCTCATGAAACACTCTATTTGTATTTAGACAAAATCTTCCAGTACTGATGGGGCAGACTGTGATACAGGTGAACTCATGCAGGTCTTACCCATGCACATTCTGCGGTTTAGTGTTGCTGTAAAGCCGCTCTGACACACACATTCGTACCCTCCTGGTATGTCCACACAATCTCCATGATGACACACATTTGGCATCTCCACACACTCGTTACGGTCTGAAAATCAGTGTTTATGAAGGTACAAAGATGGGTATGTGAAATTCAAATGACTCTGTAACATGACTTGGTCGATCCAATTTGTCAAATAAATCATTGTTCTCACAATGTTGAACCAAACCATGTTATCACTGATTATGACTTATGCATAAAGACTCTCCAGCTATACAAGTGTTATCAAAGGATATCTATTTTATATATATTCTGCAGCTCAGGTAAAAATAAATAAATAAATAAATAAATAAACATTTAAATGAATATTCCGGGTTCAATACAAGTTACGCTCAGTTACCAGTATTTGTGGCATAATGTTGAACACTACAAAAATGTATTTTGACTTGTCAATGCACAATCTACAAGACAGTTGTAATGTCTTTCACATTAGTGCATGTAGCTCACCAGTGCATTCTCCATTAGGTGAGAGTATGTAACCATCAGAACATTCACACTGATAGCCGCCTGGACGGTTGATGCAGTCAGCATATCTCTGACACACACGTTCACCACTGCTGCACTCATCAATGTCTGAACACACACACATTTCAATTAAACACTAAAACAATGGCAGTCTTGGAGAGTTTGAGAAAGGGGTTGAAAATTCTGCAATTATTTCTGCAATTCTGTTAGGTGACATAAGAAATGAGTGAAACAAAGCATCAGACCTTCACAGATGAGCAGCAGGTCATTATAACTGAAGCCGGTCGGACACTCGCAACGGAAACTGCCAATACGGTTGATACACACACCATGAGCACAGATGCCTGGGATTTCATGACATTCATCAATATCTGAAAAGATCACAGCAGACCAAAACCATTACATATAATTACAACAGTTTCTATTTAAATATGTCAATAACTTGAGATTTGTTTTAACTTGTTTCACCTTTCGGTTTTCCTGTTTCAATATCAATCTTAAATCCAGTCACACTGCCACAGAGACTTTGAAAGCCACCTATAAACACATAGGTTAACATCATTAACTCCCAGTCACATGCATGTATGTGTATGTGTGTGTACACGATTTGCTCACCTGTGCCAGTGGTTGGGCAGGCCTGGCAGGGTTTATTCCAGGCTTTGCCCATATTGTAGGCACAGCAGCACAGTCTCTGTGTGGTGTTAAAGGTCAACTGGTGTTCACAGTTGGACGTATTGTAACTACGGTAACGCAGACTTTTCCTCATATCTACAATAACACACAATCCTCATTAGTGTGTTACAACTATGTAAAAGTATGTAAAATACACTGAAACACGCACCCATGCGGCTGTTTCCTCCGTTTACTTGCATGTAGTCCTGCGGGCACACGCACGTGTAGTTGCCCAGTGTGTTGTAGCAGGTGCCTGGACCACAAACCCGCGAACTGTGCACACACTCATCGATATCTGAAACACATCGATTATACTCATACTCACCTCTCTAAACATCTGTCAGAGAACACAGTGTTTTAGTTTATCACACAATGACAGCTCTCTTACCCTCACAGATACGGTTGTCGATGTTGAGGTGATATCCAGTGGGACAGTCACACTGGAAACTTCCAAACGTATTGGTACAGTTTCCACCCTGACAGAGGCCCGGCAGCTCCTGACATTCATCGATATCTGACACAAGACACAATAAATTATCCTGAAACACAGATCAGATACAGATGTACTGGATACACACAGTAACCTTACAGTATCTTACTGGCTGTTCAAATGTAATGAATTTATTGACTACAATTTTTCAAGGAATTGTGAGCTGTGATTGACAATTATTTCAGTGGTGCAGTGAAATGGTTACCTTCCAGGATTATGGTGATGGGGTTGGGTTTGAACCCCTCTCCTCCAGGACATAGTGTATTATACTCCGCTTGAGACACACAATATGGCCATCAATCATCTCTAACACTTCTTTTATTCAATTTGATAATTTATTTTTGCAATATGCACAACAATGTGAAATAAGTTATGAATCAAACTATAAATCACGTGATAACACTGATTTTGAATTATACTGATTGAATAGCTACAAAATTAACTAAATTTAGACTAAATAATAAGAACAGGCTAATGTACCATACCCTAGTCTAAAAACATCTCTCCACTCTGTGACATATTTCATATATAAAGTAAATTATCCAGGGGATCAGGTGAAGTGGATACTTTTTAAAGTCAGGTTTATACTTGATTCATCCACATCAACAGGGGCTGAGTCAGCTATAGCTCTTCGGTTTAGAGAGGTTATTTGCATGGCAGCCAAGCCACTGTATACTTCTACAGTATGCCTGAGAATCATTGTGCATTGTCTCTCGAATTTAAGATGAGACAGATTCTCGCTCTTGTGTGGTCAGAGTGCCCCAACCCACAGAGGTGGTTATGCAAAAACAACATGACACAACCATAGGAGAACCTCTGCGACTAAATGTGTTGATGAGAAGATTGGAACCTTCCAAGGTTACCCAGTTCTTGGGTATGAGATTGGATACAAGAACTGCAACATTGAGCTTGAACTTAGAAAGGCAAAGGCCCATCAGTATCTGCATTTCTCACTTTCAAGTAGGGACAAAAGTAAGCTGAAGGCTCTGCCTCATGAGTCTCATAACAGCTACAGTGCAGGTAGTCCTACAAGCTCCCTTGTAGCAATGTCTGCTGGGTTTAGTGTGCAACCTTAAGACTATCATGTCAACCAAGGTGCTGGTTACCCAGAGGTGGAGATGCACAGAGAATATAGTGAGTTCAAACAGCTAGTATCCTTCAACAGCTAGTATCAACAGAGTAGTCTAAGCACACTGGGGAGTCAGTGGGTACTAGAGCAGCAGCTTGGTATATCAGTGTGTTGGAACTAAGAGCAGTTTACCTTGAACTTCAGCACTTCCTGCCACAACTTAAGGGCTATCATGTATTGTCCAAACCAACAGCACAAAGGATCCAGCATATATAAACAGGCAGGGGGCTTTGGCTCTTCCCTGAGTCAGCAAATGCACAAACTATTCTGGTACCACATACAGTGGCTTCAGCTCTGTGTTTCCTCGATTCAGCCTTCTCCAAGTCCTTCTTAGAAGTGGAGAATGTGAGACTGGTCTTGGTGGCCCCAAACTGGTCCCACATGGAGTGGTTCTAACACATTCCACTCCTTCTAAATAGGACATTTAGAAGCTCCAAGTCAGGAGGGAACTGCAGTCTCATGCACAGGAGGCACTTTCTCATCCTTTCCCTCAGAGCCCCAGACTCTGGGATTGGCCCCTGAAAGGTCCAGATTCTTGGTGATAGAGCTGCCAGAACACATTATGGCCCTTCCTCCTTCTATGAGGTCAGACAATTCCTTTTGATCAGAGTGTTACTGGTGTGAAGTGTACCAGGTGAACTTCCTTACATCTACAGCTGTGATCTTCTTTTGCTTTTGCAGGAACAGCTCAATGCAGCAAAGTCTCCCACAACCATCAGAGGCATAGTGGCCACTTTTAATGCTACTCGAGTTGGGGATTACATGCTATCTGAGCACTGCTGTGTCCTGATTTCACAATTTCTCAAGGTTGCTCAAAGATGCATAGCCCATAGCAAGAAAATCGTCCTTAGCTCATTGGGACTTGAACCATGTTCTAAGGGCATGTTGGCTTGTGAGACCCTTGAATCAGCAGACCTGAAATGACCCTCCTGTAAGAATGCTTTTCTCCTGGCAATGACTTCTGCTAGGAGAGGGGGAGAACTCCAGGTGCTCTCTGTCCATCACAGCCGCAGGCACATTTGACACGAGGTGTGGTAACTTCATGGACTTTGTGGCGGCATGCTTCTCTGGAGGAGATTTACATCTATGTCTTCTTTCGCAAAATTGTATCTGTTAAATGTTGCGGTCAGAGGAGTTTTTGTTTTTGTCGAAAATAACAATGTTCTCCTATTCCCCGTTCAGAACTGGGCCTCATTTCATCACGTTTCCAACTTAAGTGTCTCTCTTTCAGTCAGCTTGGCAACTAGTGGGCTCATGTAAGTAAATTTTCAATTTTACCTCACTTTTTTGCCAGGCTGGCAAGGCAGTAATATTTGCATTTGGCGATGGTTTTTCCTTAGGCATTTTGAAATAATGTACATTTGTACATAGTAGGTTTGTTTGGCATCTTTTATACTGGACTGCACCATCCCCATTCAGTGTGTATTACAAAGTTTCACTGTACATATGTAATATGTGACAGAGTGGAGAGATAGTGTCAATATGATTAAGAATGTTCAGTTATGATGCAGCCTTTGTTCTCTGAGTGAAGAGATCTCTCCACCTTGAAGCAGTAACTCTTTATAAGGCACTAATTGATTAACCATGACTGGCATAGCCGGAATGTCATAAAGAGTGTCCATGTCACCTGACTCAATGGGTCATTTCCCGCAAATATGAAATATATAACATGAGGAAAGATGTAAAAAGTCTCTGAAACATTGTAACCGAATAGTCTTTAAATGACTGTCAATCACTGTTTTGCATTACTGAACTATCATTGCTATCATATGATTGCATTACTGAAGGATTGTAGTATTGCAGTATTCCTCACAGGTGTTGACAGGAGGGCAGAGGTCACAAGGTTTACCCCACGCTCGTCCCAGAGAACAACAGCAGGACGAACGACTAACTCCAAATCCCGCCTCAACGTTACACGTCAGCCTACCATGGCCAAGATACGCCACCTCTAGAAAACAGTTTCCTGCTCTAGTGTCTGTCACAGAAAGAATTACACAGAACCACAATGAAAGAATACATGAGTTTTTTATTGTTTACACACTGAATGCTTCATTAAAGAGAAGAGTGCTGGATTTATGCTGTGTTTCAGACATCTTGGAACCTGGAACTAATTCTCCCACCTCTGATTTGAAAATAACCATTGGTAGGATGCTTGAGGTCGGCAAATCAATCAACCGTGACTTCAGTGAGAAGCGTCATTTGCTGTCATTTACAAGATGGTGGCGAGGATAGAGCTGGGTTATGTCTAAGTTAGTTTTGACTGTAATTATCATTCTTACCAACACAGACGATTCCAGTAAGGTTGAGTTCAAAGTCAATGGGACAGTTACACTGATAAGAGCCGGCCGTGTTCTCACAGTGACCATTAACACAGTTGATGGGATCAAGACACTCGTCCACATCTGACATAACAACAACACAAAATATGATCAGTCAGATCACAGTGAAGAAAACTGTAGAGTCTGTTACTGTAGAGTAATACCATGTTTACCTGTGCAGTTCCCTCCTGTCTTGTCCATTTCATAACCATCATCACAGATACACCGGAACATTCCCGGCATATTCTGACATGTGCCGAACACACAGATGTTCTGGAAAGAGCACTCATCTATATCTGTAACACACATTTGATTTAAAAGAAAAACATCATGCAAACATTTACACTTGAATGTAAACTTACATTTATTTTATTGATCATAACAGGCCATACACTGTACAACAATAAACTTTTCAAACAATCACACACTACTACATAGTGCAAAGCAAGGCTACTGTTAATAAAGACGATAAATATATTTTCAGTGTATTTATCTTGGATTATATTAAAAAAATAATCACATGATTTAGTTTGATTGGCTTACACAAAGCTATATGATTGGCTTTGTATTTCATTTAGCTCTGTGCTTTTACTTTGCACAATGACAATAAAGTTGAATCTAATCTAATCATTTTTGTCCAAAAAAAAAAAAAAAATAAAAAAAAAAGGACCGTCACTTGAAATCACAGGGCACGGGACAAAAGTTTGTGGGTTGGTCGCCCCCTTTCCCTGTTGCTGACAAGTAGAGGACCAACCTACCTTGACAGGTTTTGCTGTTTGCAGTGTGTGTAAAGCCGATCTCACATTCACAGCGATATTCACCAGGAACATTCAGACACTGGCCATTTTCACACAGATCTACATCATCTGCACACTCATCCATATCTGTAGGACATCCAAATCACACCAGTGAATTATGTTTTTAGGTATATTCAAGAAAGCTTTATTTGTGATAATGTGGATGATCGATGGATGTATAGGGGAACAGAGGGAAAGACTGATAGATTGCATGTATCCACAGTTTTCCTGACCAGCCACTAGGTGGGGCCTTGATTACTATGATTGCTGCTGGACTGTTCCCTATCTGTCACTCACTCGACGTTGATGTCGATGTAGTGACACTAGGGGTCACTCTTGGGAGCCCGAGACACCTCTGGTCTTTGATAAAAGGTCAATGAAAATTGGCGAGTGGTATTTGCCTGCCACTCCCCCGGACATACGAGTATAAAAGGAGCTGGTATGCAACCACTCATTCAGATTTTCACTTTGGAGCCGAACGGTCATGCTCATTGAGCTGAATACTACTGTTCATTCACCTCTGCTGGATCTGACGGCGCATTTCAGCGGCTTCTCCCCCCTCTGCACTGGTGCACTGCAGAGAACGCCCCTGGGCGCTTCGGCAGAAGAACTAGAGAGTATATTTTCTGAAAGAGCATTTTTCCCCTCTAAAAGAGTATATATTTCTCTAAAAGAGCACACACACGGAACGTCTTTTTAAAGACGCGTCTTTTTAAAGATTCTTTTCCGATTGTGTGTTATTCCTGGTTGTACTCATTATCTCTCGTCTTCTAATGGTCACGATCACTGTCTTTCGTGTCTGGGCACTGCTCATGCAGAGACAGTGTTCGTGGATGGTCATGTTCTCATTGCGAGAATATGTCCATGGCAACGTTGCGGTCACGGCTCGCCTTCGTAAGAAAGCGAGCCAACCCAGAGGCTCCCACCTCGGTCCTTTTACCCACGGGTATGAGGCCAGCACGGCTAGCACTGGGGGCGATTTGGGGACCCCGATGGGACCGCCTCCGCTGGGTATCCCCCCGCGGACCTCCCATTCCCCTGCACGCTCGTCTGCCCCGATCGGGCTTCTGGGTGAGTCCGCCGGCTCGTCTCACGGCGAGTTCGACCTCTTATTCGGAGCCCGCGAAAGTGATGAGCTCTCGAGCGCAGCATCGGAGAGTGGGCTCGTCCAGTTGGAAGCCTCAGCTGGGCTCCTCCCTTCGGGGTCGATTGCCCAGTCACAGGCTGACGCGGAGATGACGACATGCTTTCCCGGGCAGCCGCGAGCGTCGGTTAGAGTGGATTTCACCGCTCTTCCCTGAACCCTCGCGGCTCGGTGATTGGTTCCTGGGCTCGCGGCGCCGCTCAAAGCCACGCCCCGCCCCGTTCCTTTCTTCCCGGAAATGCATAAAGAGCTGACAAGGTCGCGGGATGCACTTTTTACTGCCCGGTCCCGATCTTTTCAGCTTCCCCGCCCTCACTACCCTCGATGGTGGGGCGGCCAAGGGCTATTCAGCAATCCCCCGGTGGATAAAGGCGCTCGCGGTGCACCTATGCCCGCAGAGCACCGCTACCTGGCGCGGGTGCCCAAAGCCCCCATCCAAGGCCTGTAGGTTTACGTCGTCTCTGACGGCCAAGGCCTACGGTGCCGCTGGACAAGCTGCCTCCGACCAGCACGCCATGGCTCTCCTGCAAGTCCGCCAAGGCGCTAAAGGAACTGCACGAGGGTAGTTCCACCCCGGGATTGATGCAGGAAGTGCGCTCGGCGACTGACCTCGCTCTCCGAGCAACGGAGGTCACGGCGCAGTCTCTTGGGCGGACGATGGCCACACTAGTGGTCCAGGAGCACCACCTTTGGCTCAACCTGGTCGAGATGGGCGAGGCCGACAAGACACGATCCTTGCTGCCCCCATTTCCCAGGCAGGCCTATTCGGCGACACCGTCGAGGACATTGCCCAGCAGTTCTCGATGGTAGAGCAGTAAATGGATGCTAGCCGGCATATCCTGCCACGATGCGGCTCAAGATCCCGCACCCCGTCTACTCATCGCAAAGGGTGTCCCCCTGCGGTGACTGCACCGGCTCCGCCGCAGCCCGCCCCTTCGGCCCGGCCCCGGCATGGAGCCCACCGCAGGAAGCGGACGCCACCCATCTCGCGGCCGCCCAGAACCCGTGAAAGGCTTCAAAGCGCCCTTGAGATGGGCGACCCAGGGACAATGAAACCCGCTGCTCTGGAGCTGGTAAGCAGATCTTCATCTTTTTTTTACCTTTTGCATTTTGCGCTGTATGCCCAAGTGGCTGCAGTACTCAAGAGCTCAGCAAGAGCGGTTTCCTTGTTCCCTGGGTCACGTATCCGGTGTGTATGGCCGTCATCACGACCACCGTCCACCACTCCATTTGGCAGGTTTGGCGCTCCAGCGGCGGTCTCCCGCCCCTGAGCGCCCAGCTGTGGCACAAATCCACCCCCGATGTGACATGGGGATGTCTTCACAGGTCACGAGGACAGGCCTCTTCCTCCCCCGTTGCAGCCGCCGGCCTCTGGACGGGTCCACGACTGCATTGACACATCAACTGCCTTGAGTTGTTGGCAATTCTGCTCGCCCTGTGGAGGTTTTGGCCGTTGATCCAGGGCAAGCATGTGTTAGTTCAGACAGACAACACGACAACAGTAGCATATGTCAACCGCCAAGGTGGTTTGCGCTCTCGTTGTATGTCACAACTCGCCCGCCGTCTCCTCCTCTGGAGTCAGCAGCACCTCAAGTCACTGCAAGCCACTCACATCCTGGGCAACCTCAACACTACGGCGAACGCGCCATCACAACAGGTTACCCTCAGGGGAGAGTGGAGACTCCACCTTCAGGTGGTCCAGCTGATTTGGAGTCGATTCGACAGGCACAGGTGCACCTGTTCGCCTCCCAAGAATCCTCCCCACTGCCCGCTCTGGTACGCCCTGACCAAGGCCTCCTTCAGCATAGACGCGCTGGCACACAGCTGGCCCCCTGGCATTTGCAAATATGCGTTTCCCCCAGTGAGCCTGCTTGCACAGACCCTGTGCAAGGTCAGGGAGGACGAGGAGCAGGTCGTCCTGGTAGCACCCTACTGGCCCACCCAGACATGATGCTCGGACCTCACGCTCCTCGCGACAGCTCCCTCCTGGCAAATTCCCCTGAGGAAGGACCTTCTTTCTCAGGGAAGGGGCACCATCCGGCACCCGCGCCCAGACCTCTGGAATCTCCATGTCTGGCCCCTGGATGGGACGTGGAAGACCTAAGCTGTCTCCCACCTGCGATGGTAGACACGATCACTCAGTCTAGGGCTCCCTCTACGAGACGCATGTTTTTAAGTGGCGTCTGTTCGCTAAGTGGTGTTAACTATGGCATATCTCGCCCAAAACATGCCGCCCCCAGTAGGGCTACGAGCCCATTCTACTCGTGGTGTAGCGGCTTCTTGGGCCTTGGCCAGAGGTGCCTCTCTAACAGACATTTGCAGAGCAGCGGGCTGGGCAACACCCAACACCTTTGCAAGGTTCTACAACCTCCGGGTGGAACCGGTTTCATCCCAGGTAGTGGCACGCAACACAAGCGGATAAGCCCAGGATAGCCAGCCAGGTGTATCGCTTGCACATAGTGCCTTCCACCTCCTTTTGAGCTGAAGACGTGCGCCGTTAATTCCCAGTAGTGTTCACAAAATTTGTTCCCTGGTTGACTTCCTCCGAGCCCTGTAGCAGTCGAGTTTTCGGAGAGACTCGCTGCCGGCCCAGTACACGCGCTAGCTAAGAGCCCGGTTTTGGGGTAGGTGCTCCGCATGTGGCGGTTCCCTGTAAGGCTAACCCCATGCAATCTATATCTCCCGCTAATTCGTTTCCCTGCTGGCAAACTGCATCTTCCTTGGGCAGAGCCCCTCTGCCCCAGTCTCCATGTTTGTAGTAACTCCTCCCCCATTGGGCAGGATCTACCTTGAAGGCTCTCCACATGGTTGGAAAGACCATGTGACGTATTCTTCCACTTAAATATCCCCCCCTCTCTTGGGGCGAGGTGTGGTCTCCGTGGTGTCCTCCCCTTGGGAGGGACACCCCCCGACTAGACCTGGCGACCCAGTCGGATAATACTCCTTCTTTTTTAGGGAGTGGAAAAAGAGAAGGGGAAAAGAGGCCACGACTGGGTTAAGCCTGTCTCTATCTTTGGGTAGTCGACTTGTCCCCAAAAAGGGCTGTTCGACACTCATAACTGTGTTGGGGGAGGTTACGTGTCAACCTGGTGTGCTGGCTATGAGGCACACAGCAAGTCTGCCCACCACACACCGCCAGTTCATGTAACACAGTTCAGCCTTGTGGCGTTTTGTATAGGGACCCCTAGTGTCACTACATCGACACCAACGTCGAGTGAGTGACAGATAGGGAACGTCATGGTTACTGGTGTAACCTCCATTCTCTGATGGAGGGAACGAGACGTTGGTCCCTCCTGCCACAATGCTGAACTACCCGCTGAAATGGCCGGACCTTATATCGGCTCCTCAGCGTAAAACCTGAATGAGTGGTTGCATACCAGCTCCTTTTATACCCGTATGTCCAGGGGAGTGGCATGCAAATACCACTCACCAATTTTCATTGGCCTTTTATCAAAGACCAGAGGTGTCTCGGGCTCCCAAGAGTGACCCCTAGTGTCACTACATCGACACCAACATCTCGTTCCCTCCATCAGGGAACGGAGGTTACACCAGTAACCATGACGTTTTCTGGTTCTGGTCTCCATGACTAAGCAATGTCAAAATGAGCCATCCAGATGGAGAACAACAATCATTTTATATGTTAGTTTTTAATTCAGGCTCAACTTATACAGTTGTTGGCTGTCATAACAACTCAAAGGTGTTCATGATATCAATATAACTCACCTCAGGTCATCGATTTGTCATCTACACACTCTTTAAGCTTTGACAAGTGAGGCACTGTCAAAGGACAGCCATCACGACCATCATCATCATCTGTAAAGCATCGGCGCAATGGAGCCACATGCTTTTTTTAATTTGGAAGCTTATACAAATATAATACCCTAAACAACACATTATCCACTAAAAACATACGTCGATGTGAGTGAAAAGACTGGAGAGCAGAAAACAAAAACATGCTTCCTGAATGAATCGGGGGACACCTGCGTTCAGGAAAAAGGTGGATGGATAGATGGATGAATGCTGGACCTGAGCAGGTGAATCCATCTCCAGTGAAACCGTCAAAGCAGATGCAGTGGTAAGAGCCTGCTGTATTCACACACTGAGCATCAGAGCTGCACACCTGAGTCCCGTTAGTGCACTCATCCACATCTACACATTCAAATATACAATATATCATACAAAATGTGATAACCATGGATTTGATTACAACTTTATATAATTGAGAAGGAAATCTTTTATATTTCTAATTAAATTACTATCAGGTGATCTCTCTCTCTCTCTCTCTCTCTCTCACTCGCTCTTTCTTTCTCTCTCAGAACTATTAGCAGAATACTATTACATGCCTTCCCAGTTTGAGTTGAGGGTAAAAGACACTATTGTGATGTGGAACACTGCTGAACACTAGGAATGGCCATGAGTACTCAAGCATTCAGAAGTGACAGCAGTGATCATGCTTGAAAATACATCAATTGCATGACTTCAGCTTCCACGCTGATCTAATGTTGTGATTGTTACAGTGGTATTTTATACATACAGTAAAGGTGGTTAAAAAACATGCTATGGTTTAAATGTTTTTCTTTCTTGTATTTTATCTGTCAAAATGACAGATAAGTCAGTATTTTTCAAATGTGGAAAATACCAGAAAATGTGTGTTTTAAATTATTTTAAATTTGACATGGAGACACTGAAAAGACAATGTGATCAGTTAAAATTTTTTACAAATGGAACTCACCCTCCACCTCAGAATACACCCAAATCAACACCTGGTTGATTTATTTGTTGAATACTTGAGTAGTCGAAATCACCAGAAGACTCTTAAGACTGATTAACAAAGAGCATCCACTTGGGACTGTTTGGGTTTTTTTAGATTGTTTTTTTTTTTTTTTTTTTTGGCTTGTCATTGCATTTACATTTCTATTACAGATGATATTTCCACAAAACAAACATATATGTCCTCAACAGAACATTTTCAGTGTTCAAATGAAACTGTGTATTTTAAATTTGGAAAATATAAAGGAGACAGTTGGAATTCAATAAATCATCTACTGCATCCACTACATTCAGCAACATACTAAGTCTCACAGTCGCATCCAGTTTACCTGTACTGTTACCAACACACCTCTCTAGCAGTAACATGGTAAATGTGGAATTTCACCCACCAGCACATTTGACTCCATCACCTGCCCATCCGTCTTTACAGGAGCAGTGGTAATGTCCAGGTGTGTTGATACAGGTGGCGTGTATGTCACAGTTATAAGCGTTAATATCACACTCATCAACATCTAGATTAGAGCATATGCAAATATTTACAGCACTTCAGAAAAGTACAGAACTACAGAATACCAATATAAAAGCTCATGTGTTTTTCTGGTCTCACCAGTGCAGCCAGAGGTTCCTTTCTTCACCAAGTAACCCATCTCACAGTGACAGATAAAGGAACCCTTGATGTTCTCACATTCTCCAAACATACAGATGTTAGCGTTGAGTTCACACTCATTCACATCTAGAGACATAAATTAGAAGACATACAGGTGCATCTCAATAAATTAGAATGTTGTGGAAAAGTTCATTTATTTTAGTAATTCAACTCAAATTGTGAAACTCGTGTATTAAATAAATTCAATGCACACAGACTGAAGTAGTTTAAGTCTTTGGTTCTTTTAATTGTGATGATTTTGGCTCACATTTAACAAAAACCCACCAATTCACTATCTCAGAAAATTAGAATACATCATAAGACCAATAAAAAAACATTTTTTGTGAATTGTTGGCCTTCTGGAAAGTATGTTCATTTACTGTATATGTACTCAATACTTGGTAGGGGCTCCTTTTGCTTTAATTACTGCCTCAATTCGGCGTGGCATGGAGGTGAACAGTTTGTGGCACTGCTGAGGTGGTATGGAAGCCCAGGTTTCTTTGACAGTGGCCTTCAGCTCATCTGCATTTTTTGGTCTCTTGTTTCTCATTTTCCTCTTGACAATACCCCATAGATTCTCTATGGGGTTCAGGTCTGGTGAGTTTGCTGGCCAGTCAAGCACACCAACACCATGGTCATTTAACAAACTTTTGGTGCTTTTGGCAGTGTGGGCAGGTGCCAAATCCTGCTGGGAAATGAAATCAGCATCTTTAAAAAGCTGGTCAGCAGAAGGAAGCATGAAGTGCTCCAAAATTTCTTGGTAACCGGGTGCAGTGACTTTGGTTTTCAAAAAACACAATGGACCAACACCAGCAGATGACATTGCACCCCAAATCATCATAGACTGTGGAAACTTAACACTGGACTTCAAGCAACTTGAGCTATGAGCTTCTCCACCCTTCCTCCAGACTCTAGGACCTTGGTTTCCAAATGAAATACAAAACTTGCTCTCATCTGAAAAGAGGACTTTGGACCACTGGGCAACAGTCCAGTTCTTCTTCTCCTTAGCCCAGGTAAGACGCCTCTGACGTTGTCTGTGGTTCAGGAGTGGCTTAACCAGAGGAATACGACAACTGTAGCCAAATTCCTTGACACGTCTGTGTATGGTGGCTCTTGACGCCTTGACCCCAGCCTCAGTCCATTCCTTGTGAAGTTCACCCAAATTCTTGAACCGATTTTGCTTGACAATCCTCATAAGGCTGCGGTTCTCTCGGTTGGTTGTGCATCTTTTTCTTCCACACTTTTTCCTTCCACTCAACTTTCTGTTAACATGCTTGGATACAGCACTCTGTGAACAGCCAGCTTCTTTGGCAATGAATGTTTGTGGCTTACCCTCCTTGTGAAGGGTGTCAATGATTGTCTTCTGGACAACTGTCAGATCAGCAGTCTTCCCCATGATTGTGTAGCCTAGTGAACCAAACTGAGAGACCATTTTGAAGGCTCAGAAAACCTTTGCAGGTGTTTTGAGTTGATTAGCTGATTGGCATGTCACCATATTCTGATTTTTTGAGATAGTGAATTGGTGGGTTTTTGTTAAATGTGAGCCAAAATCAACACAATTAAAAGAACCAAAGACTTAAACTACTTCAGTCTGTGTGCATTGAATTTATTTAATACATGAGTTTCACAATTTTAGTTGAATTACTGAAATAAATGAACTTTTCCACGACATTCTAATTTATTGAGATGCACCTGTAGACCAAACTAAAGAAAAATCTGATACTGGCAAAAATACACTACTTAAACTGTATGAATATGACACTATGTAAGACTCAGACCTGATACAGACAGACATATTACAAATGTGCATCACTTGCTTGCTAAATTATCTTTACATTAAAACATGAATGGAATCAACAGAAGTTGCCATATTTTGTTCTTATTTTGAAATTTGTTCATATTTTATTTAGTATTCTGAAAATATAGGTCTTAAATACACAATTAATGGCCATAAAAATGCAATGCTCTATCATAGGTATGCACATTTTTAATTGTACCTTATTCCTCTTCAAGGAGGCAAGGGGAACAAACAAAGTAAGTAATCTCAACAGGACAGTTAATCATCTAGGTTTTTCAGCATGTGTGAGTTGAACTGTATAAATCACTGAGTTCAACTCAGTCCTTCTAAAAATTCAGCATTTCTCTTCCGAAGAAATAAGCAGTATACCGATTCATGCCCTCATGTCCACAGAAACCATGAATCCTTCATAACACAGACAATGATATTCTCCAGGGACATTAGTGCACTGACCACCCTCACAGATGTCAACATACTCCTCACATTCATTCACATCTGGAGACAGAGTGGGAGAGAGAGAGATAAATATGAAGGACTGCTTCATGTATTGAGGGAAGCCACTGCAGTCTATACATAGAGAAATGTCACTGCTGTTTATCAGGTTTATTAATAGATCAGCAGATGTTTTGAATGTACCTGCACATGTCCGCTGGTCCAGCATCAATGTGTAACCCTTACCACAGCTGCAGAAGTAACTGCCCTCTGAATTATTACAGTAAACTTCACATCCTCCATTCTCTATAGTGCACTCATCTATATCTGAAGAATACAAATTAGATTATACAACAGTTAGTTCCAGTCCTCTAATCTGACTGGCCAACTGGCGTTTCAAGAGTGCTGATATTCAGTATAACAACACTGGGTCACTTCACTGTTTGTTTCACTCCACAGCAGGGAGGAGTGGCATTGGAGTGGGGAGCAGAGTTTTTTTTAAAAGTCGAAAGTATAGCCACAAGATGCAAACATTATACAAGTTAACATGATTTAAATGTAATAAAATTGTTTCCTAGCCTTATTAGTGTAGTTATAGCCAATATTACAACTTTGTTCCTATGACAACAAAACTCCAAATTAAGATTTAAGATACACTTTTGACTAAAAAGGACATGAAGACTTTGTGAAGCTAAAATGTCTGAGCTTTGTGTGTACTTCAATCCTTACCTGTGCACCCTTTTCTATCAGGTGTTGTTTGGTAACCAGAGTTACAGGAGCACTGGTAGGTCCCCACCACATTCACACAGCTGCCATTACGACACAATGTGGCACTCAGCTCACACTCATTCACATCTGAAGACACACAGTATCAGAGATCAGATCCAAGAGAAGAATCAATCGAGATACAGAAATGCCACTTTCAAAGGGCAGAAGATTCCAACTAGAGGCCTTAAGCTTCAAAGAGGACATAATGTATTTTGGTTAAAACTGCTTGTAACATTTAATTTCAAAAGGTGGTCCATGTATAATACAGAGTGTTACACAGCACAAAGATTATGATGTGTTTAAGTTAGTTCTCACCTTCACAGGCACTACTGTCTATGGACAGTTGATGACCAGGTGGACACATACACTTATAGCTGCCATCAGTGTTTTCACAGGTTCCGCCATGGCACAGTGAGGGATTTATCTCACACTCGTCAATATCTGCAGCATTATATTCACATACACAAACTGATACACTATAATAATGGCCTGGCTTGTAACCACAGTTCTATGAACTGAGGGAATACTCATGGCAATTCTTTCACTCTCCATGAAAAGTACTACATTAGGGGTAGTAAAGGCAACATTTGGGGACACAACCCATAGACACCCTTAAGTTGGCATGCCTCTGCATACACTGTAAGAGTGGATGTAGCCCATCTAGCTTTAAACAACGATAGCATAAACAGATAATCCCTGGTGACTATACCATTGAAAAACAATTGCAACTGTTTATCATAAGAAGACCTGTCATGGTCCTGTCACTTTGTCAGGTTGGGTTTTTGTCTGACGGGACCATGGCATCATCGCCCCATGTTCTGTCTTGTGTTTCGTGTCCTGTCTTTGTGTTGAGCGCACAGTTCCGGGTGTCAGTTACCATCGCGCGCTCTTCGGTAATGTCATGGTCCTGTCACTCTGGCAGGTTGGGGTTTTTGTCTGATGGGACCGTGACATCATCGTTCCCTGTCTGTTTTGTATTTTGTGTACATTCTTTGTGTGAGCACACGGCTCCGGTTGTGAGTTACTGCCATGCGCTCTTTGGTTAGTCTTGTTCGTGTCCGGAGCATGGTGTCTGGATCCTAACTTCCTGTCTGGTTCGGTTTCGGTCTGTGTCGGGATCCGGACACTCATGCTCCATGTTCTGTTTGTTTTGGTCTAACTGTGTTGACGTTTTCCTCATGTTTCAGGTGCTGCTGGCACATGGAATGGCACGCGGAATAACTAAGCTCAGAGAAATAAGGTTAAAGAGTTTATATATTTCATATAGCACTTAATTTGTTTATATTGTATATTTGTTAACTGCGCAATAGTTAGTAGTATTAGTACAATGTTAAAAGATCGCAACATATAGAAAACCTCATCAGTAAAGCGTTACTCACCTATGCAGTCCTTCATCATCATAAGGCCACTCTCATAGCCGGAAAAACAGTCACAATTAAAACTGGCCAGTGTGTTCACACATGTGCCATGAGCACACACATCTGGAGAGATCATACACTCATCAATATCTGTCACACAAACACACACATCAGGAAAGATTTTCTGTTACAAACACACATGAAAGAGGAAATATTAAAACAATACTGTTTACATACATGGATCTAGGAAGGCAATACATGAAATGCTTTGTACATTTTCAGGTGAATGCATGTGCAACTCAGGGGACTGGGGTTATTAAAAGACCCCTATATCCATTATTTATCATTATTGCCATCATCTAAATGTAAAGATTTTTCTCTAGTCTTTCAATCATTGTTTATGAATGATTTTCGGGTGTTTACAGACACTCATCATCACCTGTGCAGTTCAGCTCATTTATTTATCCAACGCAAAGCCACTGTCACAGCGACATCTGAAGCTTCCAATGGTGTTCCGGCATTTTCCATGAGTGCAAATGCTTGGGAACACTTTCCACTCATTGATATCTGGGGGAATTTAAATCATTAATTAGACATAAAGCATACTTCATAAAAGCAGACATTACATACTCCAGTACAACCATCTTTATTTTACCATTATAGACATCTTTGCCGGTGAGCATGTCTCCTTTGTTGGCAAAGCCTGGTCCTCTCGGGCACAGAGCATCATACTGGCGTGTGCCAGGCTCTGGGCATAACTCACACTCTTTGCCCCAGGCCACACCCACTGTACAGCAACATGCATCCATATGAAACCGTCCAGACACCAGCTGTGTGCACATGTCTTCATCATACGTCAGGTAACAGGGCTCCAAACGTACGTCTAGAGAAATCAAAAAAGATATCTAATTTCTATCTGCTGTTCTGGCCTTCACATTTGCTGTACATATTAATAATACAGTAACATGTTACAAGTGCTGTGTTTATACATTCTGTTATTGGGTTGATCTGGCGAAGACTGCATAATCTACTGAGCTATATAAATCAAAAGGTATACACTTTTGACAGCTAATTTTGACAGCAGCATAAACATTTTTACAAATAACTGCATAAATTGAACTGATCTGAGTATTCATTAGGGGTTCATTATAATAAACAGTGAGACACTAAACTCACTTAAGTGATATTGACTATAGTGAAGGTGAGTGTACCATAACACAGGGCTGAAAAGGGTTAAATACTCCAGTGTGACTCACCCACACAGAGACGTCCGGTAACATCCAGTGTAAGACCCTCTGGACACTGACATTTAAAAGACCCTCTAGTGTTCACACAGTATCCATTATAACACACACCAGGAAACACCTCACACTCATTCACATCTACAAACACACGCAGACACACACAGAGTGGAAGTGGATAAAATAAGTAGGTTAAAAAGTACATCTAGATAGTTTAACTATGTCAAATAATTAAATAAATACTTTAATGCTGGTAATGCATTTATTAAATTTGACAGTACTGTTTATTGTGTTCTGTGTGATTTCCCTAGCAGAGCACCAATTTATCAATAAATGATAAAGAAAGATCCTCTTAATGGGTTATTTATGTATAAATCAAGATGTCTCGCAGACAAGACATTTAAAGGAATAGTTCACCCAAAAATGAAAATTCACTCATCATTTACTCACACTCATCATGCAGATACAAATTTCTTTCTTCAGCATAACACAAATTAAGATTTTTAGAAGAATATCTCAGCTCTGTAGGTCCATACAATGTAAATAAATGGGTGCCAACATTTTGACGCTCCAAAAAACCACATGAAGGCAGCATAGAAGTAACCCATAAGAATCCAGTGATTAAATCCATATCTTCTGTAGTTGTCACATATTCCCTGTTTTTTGCATTGACATTTATGTTGAAATTTTATCGTTTAATTTTATGATTTGTTTCCACAGGTGTTCCTCGTTCCCTTGTTTGCCCCTGTGTATTTAAGCCCTTGTTTTCCCTGTTTCCCAGTCTTCACGTGTATTGTCATGTTCTGTACCTGGTTCCCTGTGTTTTGTGAGTTACTTTGTTCATCTTTTGTTTCCATTAAAAGCTGCACTTAGATCCTCCATCCTCGCCAGCCTCGTTACAGAAAGACTGACCAAAAAATGGATCTAGCGGCCGTCAGAATTCTGCTCCTTCAACAAGGGGACTGTCCAGTTGAGGATCATGTCCATGAGTTTTTAGAACTGGCAAATGTAGTGCACTATCCAGACCACTCTCTGGTGGTTTTCTTCCGGGCCGGTCTGAATAGTGCACTGAGGGAACTGATGCCTCCGGCTGATCCTCACTGGATGCTCGGCGAATATGTGGAGAAGGCTCTGGAACTTTGCGGTTCCCTTTATACAGTGGATTATGGCGAGAACCCCAAAACCTGCGTCTTTGGCTCCCTTGTCCAAGCCTTCCATGGCCTCTGTCTCGAAGCCTTCCACAGCCCCTGTCTCGAAGCCTTCCACGGCTCCTGTCCCGAAGCCTTCCACGGCCCGTCTCCAAGTTGTATGATCTGCCACTGATGTCGGTGCGTAGGTCCATGAAGATCCTACCTCAAAAATTGTCTGCGCCCACACCTGCCATGGTCAACGAGCCCGTGCCCACGCCTGCCATGGTCAACGAGCCCACGCCCATGCCTGCCATGGTCAACAAACCGGCGCCCACGCCTTTCACGGCCAAAGAGTTGCCAGCCTCGTCCGTCCCAGAGCCAGTGTTGCCAACTTCGGCCATCCAGAGGAGGAGGAAGAGAAGAAAAGTTTCTGTTCCCAAGTCTTTTCCCATGTACACAACCACGGAGGTTGTTTCCGAGTCTCTGCCCATGTTCACGACCACGGAGGTTGTTTCTGAGTCTCTGCCCATGCCCACGACCACAGAGTTCATTCCCAAGTCTCCTCCCATGCCCACAACCACAGAGGTCGTTCCCGAGTCCCTTCCCATGTTCTCTACCACGGAGGTCATTTCCCATTCATCCAGGACTCTTTGTCTCGAGCCTCTCACGGCTCCGCCTTCCATGGCTTCGCCCCTCGAGCCTCTCCTGGCTCTGCCCCCAGAGATTATTCCTCCAGTGTTGTTTCTATACAAATTTTGTGAAACAGAATTACATGGCAAAAGTCAATCTATAACTCCAGCCAATAGGTGGAATAAGCACAAAGAGCGTGCAGATTCATCCACAAAACTGTCCCGAAGGTGTGTTACTCCACAAAACAAACTCCAGCTGCTAGGCGGAGCCAGCATAAAAAGAGAAATAAAAAGGTGCTCAGTTTCCTCAAACAGTCAAGTGAATGATCAGTGAGCTGGTCCACTCGGCTGCAACGTGAGTACCACAAGATAACTTACTCACTCCACTGACTTTATGAAGGACTTCCCTTGCTGTGGGCATGTGAATGTTTTATGGGCATCCTTAACATCTATTCTCAATTTGGCCAGGAATATCAGTGCAAAAGCGACCTTCCGTTGATGTAACAGTTCTCCATGTTCTCCACCCTGGTCGCTAGCGGATTAGCAGCTAATTCCATCTCCGATGACTCCAGATAATCGATCCATTTCTCGACATCCCCCACTCTTGTAACCACATCAGTAAATTTCACCTCCAAGGTGGTGATCGATCGGCATATCACAGCAAGATCCTCCAAGTCAGCAATGACCTTCGTCAGCATTGCCGACATGTTCAACATCTCTCGCAGCATTTCCCGCATTTCCCCGACTAAATCGACTCCCTGGCTTGCTGCCTGCTCAGGGGTTTCAGCTTGAGCTTGTAAGTGTCTTCTAATGTCTCCAGAGCCCGAGGATTTTGAATTCTTTGACATATTGTCATCCTAGAACAGTTATGGAACAGAGTGTATTGAATCACACCGGTTTATATCATTAAAAGTGTTAAAACTAGCAAAGTGCGCAGAGATCACCTTTCACATGTCCGATCCTTGCAAGGTGTCACGTGACTCTCCCATGAACTATTTTTTTTTTATGGGTTATGGAGCGTCAGGAGCCACTCCTTAGTTGGGGGGCTCTGTAACACTTGAGATATTTGCCCTAGCAGCCACTAGAGGTCCCTAGGAGAACTAAGACTTTTAGTTTGAATTTCTGTGTTTTCCTTCTTGTGTCTCTGTTCCTGATTCCTTCCCTGATTTCATCCCAGTTTCTTTATGCTTATTTATCAAAAAAGTTTTTTTATTAAAAAGCCTGCATATAGATCCTTTTTCTCTCGCCTCATTCCTGCAATCTTTATGGTATTTCAGTGTGGAATGCTTGTTTTTTCGGCTCATGTCAACATGGATTGCTTGTGAACCAGTAATAATACGATTCAAGCTTTGCAAAGCAACTCTTATTGAAGGATGGGGCAGTTAAAATCACTTGGACACAATGCAAAACAGTAAGTAAACAGTTTCATTTATGAATATTTCACATGTCATGACTGTTTGATAGTTTATGGTGCTGAGTGTTAACAGCTGTGTTTGAGATGAACAGTTTAATATATTTGGATGCAATGTTTTGGATGTGTGTTATGTGAAAACCATGACATTTATATTTAAAATACTGTGGGGTTGTTCATTCCTTTCTAATTTAGTTTTAAATACGGCCGATTTCAAGGGGCTGCAAGTTGTTAGCCAATCAAAAAAAGTTGCATTTTCATTGACATTTTAAGGAGGTGCCAGAACAGAGCGTTTCAGACAGAGGCCCAGAGACAGGGTGATAAAATGATCATATATTACTAAATTATAACAGTTTTTGTGCAAAAAACGTTATCAATCATTATCAGTGGACCTCAGGGAAGATAAAAAATCGTCATGGTTACTGGTGTAACCTCCATTCCCTGATGGAGGGAACGAGACGTTGTGTCGATGTAGAGACACTAGGGGTCACTCTTGGGAGCCCGAGACACCTCTGGTCTTTGATAAAAGACCAGAGAATGAAATGAAAATTGGCGAGTGGTATTTGCATGCCACTCCACCGGACATACGGGTATAAAAGGAGCTGGTATGCAACCACTCATTCAGGTTTTATGCTGAGGAGCCGATATAAGGTCCGGCCATTTCAGCGGGTAGTTCAGCATTGTGGCAGGAGGGACACAACATCTCGTTCCCTTGCACAGGGTCTGTGTAAGCAGGCACACTGGGGGAATGCACATTTGCGCATGCCAGGGGGCCAGCTGTGTGCCAGCGCGTCTATGACGAGGGGGGCCTCGGTCAGGGCGTTCCAGAGCGGGCAGTGGGGAGGATTCTTTGGAGGCGAACAGGTGCACCTGTGCCTGTCAAATCGACTCCAAATCAGTTGAACCACCTGAGGGTGGAGTCTTCACTCTCCCCTGAGGGTAACCTGTCGTGACAGCGCATCCACTGTAGTGTTGAGGTTGCCCGGGATGTGAGTGGCTTGCAGCGACTTGAAGTGCTGCTGACTCCAGAGGAGGAGACGGCGGGTGAGTTGTGATATACAACGAGAGCGCAAACCGCCTTGGTGGTTGACATATGCTACCGTTGTCATGTTGTCTGTCTGAACTAACACGTGCTTGCCCTGGATCAACGGCCGAAACCTCCGCAGGGCGAGCAGAATTGCCAACAACCCGAGGCAGTTGATGTGCCAATGCAGTCGCGGACCCGTCCAGACAAACAGTGCCCCAGCCCATTTTGGAGGCGTCTGTCATGACCATGACACGTCTGGAGACCAGTTCTAGAGGAACACCTGCCTGTAGAAACGAGAGGTCGGTCCAAGGGCTGAAAAGACAGTGACAGACCGGCGTGATGACCATGCAACATTTTCCGTGGTGCCATACCCATCTCGGGACTCGAGTCTGGAGCCAGAGCTGAAGCGGCCTCATATGCATCAACCCGAGCGGGGTGGCCACCGCCGAGGATGCCATATGCCCCAGGAGCCTCTGAAAAAATTTCAGCGGAACCGCTGTTTTCTGTTTGAATGCCTTCAAACAGGCCAGCACCGACTGGGTGCGCTCGTTCGTAAGGCGCGCCGTCAAGGAGACCGAGTCCAACTCCAAACCGAGAAAAGAGATGCTCTGAACCGGGAGGAGCTTGCTCTTTTTCTAGTTTACCCGAAGCCCTAGTTGGCTGAGGTGTGAGAGCACCAGGTCCCTGTGTGTGCACAACATGTCTCGAGAATGAGCTAGGATTAGCCAGTCGTCAAGATAGTTGAGAACGCGAATGCCCACCTCCCTTAATGGGGCAAGGGCAGCCTCTGCGACCTTCGTAAAGACGCGAGGAGACAGGGACAGGCCGAAAGGGAGGACTTTGTACTGATACGCCTGACTCTTGGATGCAAACCGCAGGAAGGGTCTGTGTTGAGGAAGGATCGAGACGTGGAAGTACGCATCCTTCAGGTCTACTGCCGCGAACCAATCTTGATGCCAGACGCTCGCCAGAATGCGTTTTTGCGTCAGCATCTTGAACGGGAGTCTGAGTAAAGCCTAGTTCAGAACTCACAGGTCCAAGATTGGCCGCAACCCACGGCGTTTTTTCGGTACGATGAATTAGGGGTTGAAAAACCCCTTCTTCATCTTGGCTGGAGGGACAGGTTCTATCGCACCCTTCCATAGGAGGGTAGCGGTCTCCGCGCAAGGTAGCAGCGTTTTCGTCCTTCACTAAGGTGAAGTGGACACCGCTGAACCTGGGTGGATGCCCGGCGAAGTGAATTGCGCAGCCGAGTCGGACGGTCCAGACCAGCCCTCGCGACGTATTGGAAAGCGCAAGGCATACGTCCAAGTTCCGCACAAGGGGGATCAAAGGGACAACATCATCGGACGTACCGGCAGGTGGGGCCTCGTGGTGGGGAGGAGTTCGAGGTGCCACACCACATTGTGGCCGTGCTGAGTCTAAGGACATCGGGCGGCCATGAGGTGGGTGGTATCTGCTTCCTGCGGTGGGCTCCACGCCAGGGCCGGGCCGAAGGGGCGGGCTGCGACGGAGACGGTGCAGTCACCGCAGGGGGACGCCCTTGGCAATGAGTAGACGGGGTGCGGGATCTTGAGCCGCGCCGGGGCAGGATATGCTGGCTAGCATCCATCTACTGCTCTACCATCGAAAACCGCTGGGCAAAGTCCTCGACGGTGTCGCCGAATAGGCCCACCTGGGAAATGGTGGCAGCAAGGAATCGTGTCTTGTCGGCCTCACCCATCTCAAAGGTGGTGCTCCTGGACCACTAGTGTGGCCATCATCCGCCCGAGAGACCGCGCCGTGACCTCCGTCGCTCGGAGAGCGAGGTCGGTCGCCGAGCGCAGTTCCTGCATCAATCCCGGGGCAGAACTACCCTCATGCAGTTCCTTTAGCGCCTTGGCGGAGTTGCAGGAGAGCCATGGCGTGCAGGGCGGAGGCGGCTTGTCCAGCGGCACCGTAGGCCTTGGCCATCAGAGACGACGTAAACCTACAGGCCTTGGACGGGGGCTTTGGGCACCTGCGCCAGGTGGCGGCGCTCTGCGGGCACAGGTGCACCGCGAGTGCCTTTATCCACCGGGGGATTGCCGAATAGCCCTTGGCCACCCCACCATCGAGGGTAGTGAGGGCGGGGAAGCTGAAAAGATCGGGACCGGGCAGTAAAAAGTGCCTCCCGCGACATGTCAGCTCTTCATGCACTTCCGGGAAGAAAGGAACGGGGGCGGGGCGTGGCTTTGAGCGGCGAAAGCATGTCGTCATCTCCGCGTCAGCCTGTGACTGGGCAGTCGACCCCGAAGGGAGGAGCCCAGCTGAGCCCGCTCTCCGATGCTGCGCTCGAGAGCTCATCACTTTCGCGGGCTCCAAATAAGAGGTCGAACTCGCCCGTGAGACGAGCCGGCGGACTCATCCGGGAGCCCGATCGGGGCAGATGAGCGTGCTGGGGAATGGGAGGTCCGCGGGGGGATACCCGGCGGAGGCGGTCCCATTGGGGTCCCCAAATCACCCCCAGTGCTAGACGCGCTGGCCTCATACCCGTGGGTAAAAGGACCGAGGCGGGAGCCTCTGGGGTGGCTTGCTTTCTAACGAAGGAGAGCCGTGGCTGCAACGTTGCCATGAACATATTCTTGCAATGAGAACATGACCATCCACGAACGCTGTCTCCACTTGAGCAGTGCCCAGACACGAAAGACATAACGAGCGCAACCAGGAATAACACACAATCGGAAAATCATCTTTAAAAAGATGCGTCTTTAAAAAGACGTTCCGTGTGTGCCGCTCTTTTAGAGAAATATACTCTTTTATTTCTGCTGAAGCGCCCAGGGACATTCTCTGCAGTGCACCAGTGCAAAGGGGGGAGAAGCCGCTGAAATGCGCCGTCAGATCCAGCAGAGGTGAATGAACAGTAGTATTCAGCTCAGTGAGCATGACAGTTCGGCTCCAAAGAGAAAATCTGAATGAGTGGTTGCATACCAGCTCCTTTTATACCCGTATGTCCGGGGGAGTGGCATGCAAATACCACTTGCCAATTTTCATTGGCCTTTTATCAAAGACCAGAGGTGTCTCGGGCTCCCAAGAGTGACCCCTAGTGTCACTACATCGACACAATGTTGAGTGAGTGACAGATAGGGAACTATATATATATATATATATATATATATATATATATATATATATATATATATATATAAAGAGCATTTCATAATACCTTTAAAACAGATTTCTCTTGACTTAGTGTTGCTCAGATGATGGTAATATGCAAAACCATCAGAGAATTTAATGAAAATGAGCTCATGTTTTAAACTCACAGCAGTTTTCACACAACATTATGAGACTCTCACCTTCACTTGAAACACCTCTTGATCGAGCAAATCCTCGTTCACATACAGGATCTGTGTGCATGCACAATCACTGAAGTATTAATAATTAAAATTTAAACAAAGTGAACAACACCCAAAAAGCACTAATGTGTTCGTCTCTCAGTATCAACAATAGTTTTCATTTTCATAAAATAGAGATAAATACAGTTTCTCTCTCAATAATGGACATAAAAATAAAGCATTCTGACATGGAAAAAGGTCATACTGACAGGTTCTGACAGAAGAAAATAAAATGATTCTATTGTAAAAACCTATCTATTTAACCAATACATTGTAAACATTTTCAAGCGTATGTATAGCATGATGGGCAAATTTTAACTGGGTCAAGTTGTAACTCAAACATATAGATCATTTACAGTAGTACTCTTTAGTAGTGCTATTTTTAATAGTGTAAAGTACTCCTACTACTAATAGCAGAGTACAGTAGGCAGCACTGTATATAGTAGTGTATATTTTCATACCGGTTTGACATGGTTCACATGGACTGCCCCAGGCCACTCCAAGCGTAGCACAACACTGTGACCTGAGTGTACTGCCATTTATATTGACTTCACAGCGGCCATTCTGAAGTGTTAACCAACATGAGCCCTTCAAATTATCTGTGAAAATAAACCTTCCCTCAACACACACAACTAACACATCATAAAACAGACAAGAAAAGAACAAAAGACACTTTCCTTGTTTTTTTCTGGAAAGGTACTTAAAAAACTTGGTAAAGTATTTCCAGCATAAATATTGTAGTGCAAAGGCAAAACACAGTAACAAAATTTTTTGTACCTGCAGAGTTGCTGAAGTTACTGTGTTTTGCCTTTGTAGAACACATGCATGAAACATGAAATTAAAAGAAATGTTTTGCAAAAAAAATGGAAAGCAAAATTATACATTTCATATACATACATTTATCATGATTTTTTTCTCCATTCTGGTTTCCATGTATGCATGTATTTATTTTAACATGTACATTTACCAACACATATAAGTCCAGTGAAGTCCAGTTTACTTCCTAGTGAGCACTCGCAGGAGAAAGAGCCTGCGTTGTTCTTACACACTCCATTAATACACGGAGCGCTCGCACACTCATTCACATCTGAAGAAAAACAACATTGAAATATAGCTTAAGAGGTCAGCAATATAAAAATCTATATTTCTTGCTTCAGACACAAACAAATATGATCATTGTTCAACACTGAATCACTGACTCTCAATCTTCACTTGACATGCTTGGACATGTGAGGTCTTTTATGATTTCAGCTGGAATACTGTAAACACCTGCCTGTGGAATTTCCACATAAATACACTGAAAGCAGTGCTGATCGATTGCTTTAAGACTACACAGGAAACACAGCTTCCCCGTACAATTTCATCCAAAATGTGTCATGACGTGTACAAACAAATAATCTACAGTGTAAAAATCCTGAAAATTACTCTTGGTACATTTCAAGATTTTATTGAATAAAAGTGTAAAATATCACACATAATCTGTATTTTTTTCTATATAAATAGGTCCCTAGAAATCAGTGGATGCAAGGCCCATAAAGCGTGTTTAAATGGGAGTCTATGGCAGATATCTGTACTGTACCATTAGATTTTCTGAGCTGGGAAAATAATTGTAACTTTATTTAAATTATAACTTTTAATACATTTTAATTTTAATGAAAAGCAATTTCACTTTTTTTTAGTAGTTTAGTAGAGAAACAGCTTTTAGGAGCATCACTGCAAACACCAAAATAAAGCGCCCACCCCTCTATGACTGCTGCCACTGACAGCAACTGCTCAAATTATTCAGACATAATCGCCTCGTACTTCTAACTGGATCATTTGCAACACATTTTATGCGTCAAACTTCAAATTTACATGTACATTCTTATTAGACACTATGAAAACTTTTTCAGGTGCTTTATCAGGTATCACCTTCTAATGTAAGAACATAAGCTGTAATATGTGATAACTGACCCTGACAGGTCTCTGTATTATGTCTGAAGGAGAATCCAGCAGGGCAGGTGCAGCTGTAGCTGCCTGGAGCATTCCGGTACAGTCCATTATCACAGAGAAGACTGTTCACTGCACATTCATCAATATCTGCAGACCACAAACACACCACAAACACTGAGACACAGAAATGTGTTTAAAGCACAGTCTTATAAGAGCCAACTTTATATTCATGGAAAACAAAGGCTTCTGAAAGGGATTTTTACTAGGAATGGTAAATTCCATGTTTACTCTAATACAGTAAATTCTGGTGTTAGACAGAATAGGGACAGTGGTTAAACATCACTGCTATGGAATAGCAGACTATTTTTCAGATTATTACAATAAAAAGTAATAATATTGATGTACATGACAAGTGAATAAATGTAATGCAAACATGACATTTCTCTTCATAAACTCAAAAAATGAAAGGGGTCATGAAATGGAGAATCAAATTGTCCTTGATATTTAGACATATAAGAGGTAATTGTACTATAAAAACATGCTGTACATTTCAGAACTCAAAACTTCCTCCACAGTCTAAAAAGAGCATTTATAGTTACCACCCAGCTGAAACGTTTCGTTTTGAAATCTGTCTGTTCGTGACATCACAAAATATTGCTCATTTGTATTTACACATCCCACAACATGCGTCATGGCCCCGCCCACTGGCGCAGTTCAAATAAGAGAGCAGGACTTGTGTGGCTAACTATTCCTTAACACCAAAGAGGGACCTATCTGGACTATCTTTAATTATTTTGTATATAAACATGAACTACACAGACTCACTGCCATGTATCTCACCGCTTTTAAAAGATGCGGTGTCAAGTTACAACTCTGAAAGGGAGAAGCAATTTTCTTTCATTCAGCTGCTGCCTCTTGTTGTTTTGAGCACAAACGTCATGGACCCGTTCTTTCGCCCATCTGCACTATATTTAATTGTTGGTGTATATAAACATGAACTAGATGGACGTCTTTGACCGTTTCAGTGTGTTTCCGGTGATGTGCGCCTCAGTGTGCCTACAGTATGTGTGTACATTTTGGCTCATGTCAGCGTGGATTGTTTGTGAAACATTCATAATACGATTCAAGCTTTGCAAAGGAACTGTTATTGAAGAATGGGACAATTAAAAATGCTTCAAAAACCTAAGTAAACCTTTTCATTCATGAATATTTCAAATGTCATGACTGTTTGATAGTTTATGGTGCTGAGTGATAACAGTTGTGCTTGAGATGAACAGTTTGTAAACCCTGAAATGTAGTTTTATAATGTTGAGGGGCTTGTTCTTCCAATTGAGTTTGCTGAATTTGAGGGGCTGCATGATGTTATCCAATCATAACAGTGGACGTTGTGTTTTAAGGAGGTGCTTAGGCCAAAACATTTCAGACAGAGGACCAAAAACAGGGTGGAAAATGATCATATATTACTAAATTATTATCTAAATTATGAACAAAATTTTGTGCAAAAATACTTTTCTAACATTATCATTGGACCTCAGGGAAGATAACACAATTATAAAAATAAGCCCTTATTGACCCCTTTAAAAAATAATTCCAATATGTCTTTGTCTTTTGTAATTCTACCTCTTATATCTCAGTGATGTATATTATTAAAGATGTTCTCACCCACACAGTTCCTGCCGTTCTTCACACTTTCATATCCAGCGTGACAGACGCATCGGAAACTCCCTCTAAGATTCTCACACACTCCATTAAGACAGATATCAGCATCCTGTGTGCACTCATTAATGTCTGTTCCATGAGAATATTATCAAGTTATAAACCTGATTAGTTTAAAAGGTAAAGACAATAGTGTGAACAATACAGGAAACACTGACTGCAGCTGAACTGTTCTGTGTTCGATAATTGTGAGTAATGATTAAATGAACACAAAGAGTTAATGACATAATGAGAACACAGTCATACTGAATATATAATAATAATACAATGAAATCAAGAGTAATGCATATGTACACAGTTGTTGCTGTGATTTTGTGATCATCACTGTTTTTAAAGAGAACATAAGGCTCTGATTCACAATCACCTTTTCCATCAGCGGAGAATCCAACTCCACTTGGACACAATGTCTGAAACTCAACTAGAACAGCAAGAGAGAAAAGAAGAAGAAAAAAAACAATGCAGCAAATTATAATAAAATGTAAAAGTCATTTGTTTAATTATATTACCTTGTCTATCAACATGACAATGCAGTATCTGTATGTCATAATATGTTGAAAAAAAAAAAATTATGCTTTTCATGGAGTGTACTTACTTTTTTCACAACACTGTAACTTAGGACAAACACTTCTTCAATAAAAGATAACAAAAAAGTTACCTCTTATCTACTGTGAAATTTAAAGTATTTAGTCAACAGGTTTGACACTTAAAGACTTAAACTTGTTGATGTTTGATCAGACTCAAAGGGCTTGTTAACACCAGTGAAAGAGGGGAAAAAGGGGAAAATTTATGGATAAATTATATGCATGCAGTGAAATTACAGAGAACCAAATTACAAATGAGAAAATTATCCCCATCTCACGTTTACATTTATGTTCAACTCACCTACAACTTAACATCATTTACAAGTGAAAAAGGAAGTCAAATAAATATCAGGTAGAGGTATGTATAGCTCTGGGGAAAAGGTTCATTTCAAAGAAAAAGATGAACTTCTTGAGTATAAAGATATTATGTAGTAAAATAGTTCTCTACACAGCTGGATTATGATTCTCTCAATTTATGTTTGGCCTTTTATTACCATTCACTAATATTTTTTAAGAGATATTCATTGTAACACTAGAGAAAATAAGATCAAGGCTATATACAGTAAGAATAAAAATGAGGGCTTTATTTTCATGACTGCTACAGGTGCAGCACTATGCACAACGTCTGTTCTTATCTAATTTTCATGAGAATGCTAATTCTAAGAAAAAAAGGGGAAGAACCTCTATATAAAATAGCATTTGACCTAACCCATTCAAGTTTTGCACAGGATATTTTGCCAATCCACTAACTCAGACTTAGCGCATACATTCAAGAAAATACCAAAACTGTGCATGCTCTTTGCAGGTCACTTGCATTTGCTGTGTTTAGAAAGTAATCACTTCACCCCTCCCTTACCTCACATACTGCCTGCTCGCCTGCTTGAGGAGTGAGTGAGATACACATGCATGTTCTTGTATATCTCGCTTAAAAGGTTTTACACATTAACATAGACATTTATCTTAGGTAATGTTACTCTTGACAAGCTCAGATTTCTGAGACGTGCACAGTAAACGAAGACTGCAACTGTAATCTGATTAAAACTTAAGATCACACCGTGCACATTTTAATTCATAAAGTTTACACTTTAGCTTTATTAAGTTCACAGACTCATCATTGCGTTGTAAATTTAGATCTGTTTGTATAAAATATAGCTTTATACTTGAGCTGGTTGAATAATGATAATAAGTCTAACAATTATTATTTTCCTGAGCTGCACACAAGTAACAGAGACTGCAACATGGCCATACGATTTAATCTTGAAATCACCGTGCACATTTTTATTAATAAAGTGTATACCTAAGTCATACTGGCTTAACAGACTCACCATTGCATTGTCATTTTAGATATGTTTGTTTAAAATATCGGTCTATCTCTGTGCTTGTTGTTGGATAATCAGTCTAACAAATATTCTGAAGCCATTATTCGTGTTTTCCGAATAAGGGCACATCCCTAATGGAAAGCAACAGTTTAGCTAAATTATTTTACTTTCAGTGCTTGATCTTATGACAAATCTTATATTTGTCTAAAATAAAAGCTAATGACTCACCCTTTGTGCTTTGTTTTATGCAAATTAATTAATAATTTGCTAGATACCATGCATTAATAAATCATATAGGTCATATAAAAGTGATGCAGGTGAATCCACTTTTACTTATTCACCAGTACAACAGAAAAAAAAAAAGAAAAAACGTTTGCCTTTGTTGATTGTGTATTTGTTTTAGTTTGGCTTCTTCCGTATTTTGTCTCCAACTTTAATATGTGACATGTCATAATAACGAATGCCCTTCTTGCCCGATTCAGATGTAGGCCTTCACATGCTATTTATCGTAAATGCGAGATTCCTTCTTGGAAGTTGCAAATGAACAACCTTCAAGTCATCATTACTTTTGCTTTTGAAAACTACTGCATTTGACTGATGTGGGATCCATGTACCTAGGTGTCAGTGTAAGTCCAAGATGACAAAAACAAAAAAATACTGAGTGCAACTTTAAAGTATTCTGTTAGCGTGTTGGTTAGTGAGAAACCACTCCAAATTATTCAGTGCTTGCATGAGAAGTGGGAGTCATTCAGATTGAATCACAAACTGATTCAAATAATTTTGCTATCACATGTGACCAATTCGAGAACTGACTCACTGATTCAAAACCACCGACCCTAAATACTAGATACTGTATGCGGCTTGATGTGAAATACACCTACCTACTTAATAAAATAGCTTCGCTACTGAAAATCTACTTGATTTAAAAACTACCAACTCGCTAATTAGAAATGTAGTAAAGCTAATAGCTTTGCTATTTTAAGTCCATTTGGATAAAACTGTAATCAGTCTCTCATTTCAAGATTGTTGTAAAAACCAGACTATGAAGCCTACATATTCCAGTTAATACAACAGCAAATTTTGATCCCCATAAACACAGTCTGTTTGATATGTCCCATGGCCAGTGGAGCTAGTAGTGGAATTTGATGTAGCTCTGCCTAAGCTGAGTGGTATCAGGCAAGTGGTAAAAAGAGGCAGAGCAACTTAAGCCCCAGACCCGAAAGGGACACCCTATAGGTTTTTTAAGAAGTGCCCCGTGGTTCTTAAACTGTTATGGAGACTTATAAGAGTTGTTTGGAAGAAGCAGTGCATACCCTTGAAGTGACGAAGAGCAATGGGCATCTTTAAAGGCAAGGAACAGGAATCCACCAACATTATTCAGTTTAGGAGAACTGCTCTACTGAATGAGGAGGGAACGTTGGTAGCAAGGAAAATGTCTGACTACCTCTACAAGAATGGATACATAGACACAAGCTGCCAGAAGGCAGGTGTCCTAGGTTTTCCTGGGAATGTGGAGCATGAGTCAGTAATTTGGGAGAAGATCCAGTCTGCAGAAGGAGACAAGAAAGACCTCAATGGATTCGTTTCACACCAGCTGATCAGCTATGCACTAGATTTTTTTCCATTTACCAGAGTGTATTAGGAGCTTGGTAGACAGTTCCAATGGAGACCTGAATATATGTCACACAACACAGGAGTACAAAACTGGTTGGCAGCAACTGGAAAAAGGAATAGTGATGGGATGTTCTCTGATGATCTTTCCCATCTTGTTCACAGCAGCATTTGAGGTCATTTGGTGCAAGACAGACGGCCCAAGGAATACCTGCTCAGTCTGGGTGAGATTGCCAGCTCTGTGCAGCTATATGGATGATGTCACAAGCATCCTCCAGACTGCTGCATGTACAAACCGAATCTTGAAAAGGCTCGAAGAGCTATTGGCATGAGTCAGTATGAATATTAAATCAAAAACAAAACAAAACAAAAAAACAAAAAACAAAAAAAAAAAAAAAAAAACATATTTCTTATTGTCAGGGAGTTAAGAATGAACAAATGTCTTTTAAGGTGAATTAGCCTTTTCGAAGTTGAGAGAGAGAACACAGTAGATCTTTCAGATGAACACTTGGCAGGGTTTGTCCTAAAGCAGCTAAAAAGGGGGCCTGGATAAGATAGATCATTGTCATCTCCCAGGCAAATGTGTTACCAATTTACATTTAATGTGTGAGATCACTGCAGCGGCAGTGGCAAGGTTGAATAACAAGGTTTAAGGAAGTGGCTGGGCTTGCCACATTGTCTTTAAAGTCAGTAAAGTCTATCACCTCAGTCTATCACTCTGAGCTACAAGAATCGACAGACCAGTCTGTGAAGGCTGGTCAAGCCCAGGACCGAACTGTCCGCACTTGGGAGGCAGAGACAGTTGTAAACCAGGCAGTTTCAAGGCCGAAGCATCAAGAGATTTTTGGAGGAACCCATTCAGAAGGATCAGGCCTTGGAAGGAGGGTGGCTCCCAAACTGTTGTCAGCAGTCTCAGGAAAGCAGAGGAAAGCGATAGTAGTTACAGACATTTCTAGGATGGAAGAGGAAGAGTATATGATTAGAGCAGTAAGCCAGCAGCAGCGATGGTGTGTGACAGTATGGGAGTATATCTGATAGAACTTAATGGTGGGCTGACCTGTGCAAGGTACCCCAATCCAGGCTTAATTTTCTAATAAGATCCACTTATGACACCTTTCCAAGCCCTGGAAATTTGCCTCAGTGGTATGGCACAGAGGACAGTTCTCCCCTTTGTGAGGCTTCTAGAGTGAATCTGCAGCAGAAGTTGGCTGGTTACTGGACCTCCTTACAGGAGGTATAGTTGGAGGTACAGTGGGCAGCATGATTAGGTCCTGCACAAGCTGGCAGAGATCCTAGAGCTGTGTAAAGGCAAACAAAGGCCACCATGCTTCTCAGAATCAGTTTATTGATTTTGTTAAAAAGGTAGGGGCCATGCTAGGCAGTGCATGGAGGGAAGCCAGATCAATCCTGGAACCTGGAAAAGAATGGATAATGGAAGTCGACCTTGGCCAGCCTGGCTGAAAAACAATTCTAAGGTCGCCATTACCTCTTTGAGGTCAGATGTAGTGTTATGGTCGACATCAGCCAGAAAAGTCATGATGATTGAGCTTACCATCCCATGGGAAGAGGGACTGACAGCAGCCAATGAGAGGAAGAAGTTAAAATATGCTGATCTGTCCATCGAGTGCAGGAAAAATGGATGGAGGTCTACCACTTACCCTTGGGTGGTTGGGTGTTGGTATCTCTGGATCAGCGTAGTAGAAGTTGCTGAAGGAAATGGCAAAGGAAGCTGACAAATGGAGCTTCTGACTATGGTTCCTGACTAAGGAAGTGGGGGATGCAGAAGTAAGAAAGGCAATAGGGAGAAAGTAGGAATAGGGAACATTTTTGAGGTTTAAAATTATGTGTTGTACAATTACATAGGGGGAAGGAATATTTGGGCTTGTGTCTGTCTAGTATTGGAGAGGTTGGCACGAAGGGTTGTATTGTTAAGTAGTATGCCATATGGAACTGGGGGCACTGAGCATGCATTATGGGATTCCTGTAGCTCAGCTGATAGAGCATGGCGCTAGCGATGCCAAGATCATGAGTTCAATTCACAAGGACCACACAAACTGATCAAATGTATACCTTGAATGCAATGTAAGTCACTTTGGAGAAAAGCATCTGTAAAAGGCATAGAAATGTAAAATGTAAGTTAATGATGCCAGTGGGGCTAGCGTAGCCTTAGAACTGGGTTGGCACGTATGGTCGGATGGGCGGTTAAGCCAAATGTATTATGGGGCACTGACCATGCATTAATGGTGCCAGTGGGGCTAGCAGAGCCTTAACCACCGGGTTGGCACCTATAGTCATATGGGAAGTTATGCCATACAGAACAGGGGGCATTCGGGCAGATGGCAGAGGTGTAAAGAGTCCATGTGAGGTTTGAAAGGGGTCCTGAATGACACTCATGTCTTTTTGTATGCTGCGTTTGTTAAAGAGGCTCTGGATAGAGGGGAAAGGGTTTCTAGTAATGTGCTTTGCTGTTCTCACTATCCGTTGCAGGGACTTACAATCTGAAGCCGGACAGTTCCTGTACCAGATAGTGATATAGCTGCTCAGAACACTTTCTGTAGTGCATTTAGAATGTGGTCAGGTCAGGATGAAGAGGGGGTAGTTGTGCCCTCTTCAGATGTCTGAGGAAATATAGTCGTTGCTGTGCTTACTTGGGTATGGCGGCAGAGTTAAGACCCCAGGTGCAGTCCTCCGAGATATGAACACCAAGGAATTTAGTGATAGACACTATCTCCACTGCTGAACCATTGATGTGCAACAGGGGGTGGTTCACCCAGGCTCTCCTGAAGTCGATCATGAGTTCTTATATTTTTTGGACATACAATGTTGTAGTTAAAATACCAGGGCCTGTATTCACAAAAAAAAAACAAAAAAACTTAAGGCTAAAAGTAGCTTCCAACACGGAAAATATACGAGCAACTCTTAAAAAAATGGGCGTAACATTCCTCATTTTAGAATACTTGTACAGTTTTCATTTAAGAGTTATTAATGGAGCATTTTAATGCTAAAAGTAGCTCTTAAACATACAACAACTTAGAAGAGAATCACAAACAATCCTAAAAATAGCTTTGTGTATAAATACAATCACTGTATTATGAGCAAACACTCTAGGCAAGGAACTTTTCTGACCACTAGATTTCCTAGTGGTCAGATACAAATTTTGTGAATACAGGCCCAGGCTTCTATCTGCTCCACCTCTTCTCTGAAGGCTGCTTAGTTGTTGTTAATCATACCTACCACTGTTGTGTCATCAGCAAACTTGATAATATAATTTGAGCAGTGCCTCACAGCACAGTCCTGAGTAGGCAGAGTATAAATAGCATCCTCTGTGGAGCAATTTGGTGGTAAGCGAACTGCAGAGGGTTGAGAGTAGTGGGTTAGGTGGCGTTTATGTGGCCCATCACGATTCTTTAAAAGCACTTCATGATAATTGCTGTGAGTGCCATGGGGCAACAGTCATTAGGGAAGACTATAGCTGTTTTTATGAGCTTCTATGCAGGGACATTTTCTGTGCCTCAAACTGTGCATAAAAGTTGTTTAATATGTCTGGCAGAGAGTCATTACTATCACATACCTGAGGTACGGGTTTGTAGTCTGTGATGGTCTGTATGCCCTTCCAAATGCTATGTGCATCTTGGATGTCAGTGAAGTGGTTGCATATTATCTTTGCATAGCTGCGCTTTACTGTTTTGATGGTGCGGGACAGACTGGCTCTTGCTGACTGGAGAGCTGTCCTGACTTTGGCTCTAAAGGCTGCATCACAGCACTTGATTTATTTTCTGATCTCTGTGGTGAGCCATGGTTTTTGGTTTGCTCTAACATAGTCTTGCAAATGGTGCAGCTTATATGCATTTTGAGATATATCCTGACACCGCTGAAGTATAAACCTCAAGGTTAATTTGTTAATCATCACAGGTGGCGGCTTTCTTAAATATGTCCCCAGTTTGTGCGCTTAAAACAGTTCTGAACGGCAGAGGTGGCTCCCTCTGGCCACACTGTCATATGTTTTAGAACAGGCTTGGTCCATTTGAGCAGTGCTCTGTATTCTGGGAAAAGAATTGCAGACTGGGGGAGGGGGACAGCCTTGTGGTATTTTATGAGGAGCGGGGAAGACTACCATATTCTCAAATCTCGTTTACTTTCACACATTCAACAAAAATAGTGACAATACAAGCAAGAACCAATGTGTGCAATTTCTTTTCCTCCACCTTTTCTCCTTGAGGCCTTGTTGAAATTTTCCCCTGGCACCGCAGCGTGAATTGCGCACATAGCTCTCGACTGCCTAAAACGTTTATGTGGTATCAGATGCGCTTACTGCTGTGCATATGTATATAAAGATCTTCTTGCGTGCGTGTCAGTTTTAAATGGGTGAAGAGATTAATTAACACTTAAATTTTGGCCTGTTCCTCACGCAACACTATCATATGGGATCACATTCTTCTTTCTTCATTGTTCTTCACATTGTTCTTGCATATCACCACCAGGGGCAGGGATGAGAATTTATAGTAAAAAAGGACTTTTTATCTGTTTTTCTATCAGCACGGAAGGATGTGAATCAGCTTATCTGGATGACAGAGTTCAGGATATTTGTATGAACCCACATTTCTGTAAAGACTAGGATGCAGCAGTCTCTCATCAATGGTCGGGTGATTAGTTCAGGGCTAAATTAATCCATTATATTTTCTAGTGAGCAGACATTGGAGAGAAAAATGGAAGGAATTGCTGGTCTGGTTGGCCTTGTTCTGAGCCTAGCATTTAGGCTGCCCATTTTCCATGCTTTTGTTTCCTTTCACAGTGCTTGCGACATCTCCTTGCTGGGGTTGCTGCAGTAGGCTTGTCTGCAGAGTATAATCTTTGATATCAAAGCAGACTGAGGTCCTTTAGCAAAGTGGCTAGCTGAGAAAATAATTGCCCTGTATTACATCAATTTCCAATACACAACAGTTTCTGCCAGTTATAAATCAGTGCAATTGTGTTTCACACATTAACAAATATCTGAGGTATTTGTACATTTACATTACATTCACCATTTTTACTCTTTATTCCCACCATAGACATATAAATACATAGACGCCTCATTGGCCGCTGGATCGTACATCAATGTCGTCACCATATTGCACCAGGCAACTTGCCATAACTCTCAGGCAGCTGTACTGGAGAAAAGATGCCTGACTCTTGTGCAGCTTGGGGCTGTACAAACTTTTGCACAATCCAAACCAGATCTCGGGGAATTACCTTTCATAAGTAAGACTGAACAGTTGTTTCTGGTTGTATTTGGTCATTATAACATTGTTGAAAGCTAACTAGTTGGCCACCAGAGTCAGACTATTAATAGCTAGTGATAACGCTAGTTAGCTATGAAAGCTGGGACTTATAAAGTTTACATGAATTCTTATAAAGTCTCAGCTTATATTATAGTTTATATTATAAACTAAAGTGCCCATAATCGAGATTTTATCCAAACCGACTTTAGTGACAAGCTACTTGTTTCGGCTGAGAGACTGACATATTGTGAGTCTGACTGTAGTTAGTTGGCTAGCTAACTTTTCTCAAACTTTTTGAAGGTTTCACAGAGAGAAACAGTTGAGGAGGCAGTGGGAAGTAGGTTTTTCCGCCAGTGAGTCCTCTTTGCTATGCAGTGAGCATTTCAAGCCGGAGGACTTTGACAGGACAGGTCAGACTCTCAGGATTAGAGATGGAGCTAAGTCTTCAGTTTCCCGACTCATCTCCAAAGAGTTGGTGTATCGATAGGCTATAATGATTTGATCGCTTGTCATCAAATCGTGGCTCATTTATATATATTTCTTTCCATTTTAGCCAGTGGCAACCAGGACAACACAAGCCTCAAGGAAGGCTGAAGAGAGCCTGTTAGTGGACTGTTCTCTACATTTCCAAGAGACTGTACCCCCTCTGCCTAATATTGTGAGTATTTTTACTAGTTAATCCCCGAACAACTGTGAGAATCATGGCTCTGGTTATATTCAAATATCTCTCTCTCTCTCTCTCTCTCTCTCTCTCTCTGTCCCCTCTCTGCCACTATTTTCAGACACATTCATTGAAACAAGCTGGTGTTGAATATGCTTCCCTGACACACACACAAACCCACGGTGATGGCAGTGGGATTGAGGGGTGATGAGATTAAAGGATTATTATATGTATGATGTTTGTTGTTCATCTGAACACAAATAAAGATTTTTAGAAGAAGTTTTCAGATGTGGAGGGACTTAGAATGGAAGGAGACAGCAACCAACACTTTCAAGGTCCATAAATCACATTTAGGCAGGATAACAGTAATCCATATATATGGCTTCAGATGCTTCCATTCTATCGATTTACCCATCTGAAAACTTATTCTAAAAATCTTAATTTGTGTTCAGATCAACAACAAAAGTCATACACATCTGGGATGGAATGGAGGCAAGTAAATGATGAGATAATTTGCATTTTGGGGAGGAATAATCCTTTAAGAATGCAATCAGCTGATAATACATTGTACTACCTATGCACCAAACAGCTGAGACTGTGAGTGGTGTGATATAAACATTACTCAAAACATTTTCAACCTTCTTTCTACTAGGACCACTCCTATGCATTGCCTGCATCTCCCAGTGGTCTAAAGGCAAGACTCCGTGAAGACTTGGTTAGGGTTGAGAGTCTGGAGCGAGAGATGAGGAATGTGAAGGACCGAGAACGGAGGGCAAAGAACACAGTGCATGATCTTCTAGAGGATCTGAAGGGGAAGAACCTCATAAATGAAGAGGCGAAAAGAGTGGCTCAATTTCTACTCCGGTAAAATTTAAATAAAACTTTTAACTTTATATATATATATATATATATTATGTTTACACTTTCCCATCTTTTTAGACTTTCTAGTTATTATTGCAAGAGCATTTACTAGTTAGTCTGTGCTAACTGAATTTCAGATCTTCCGATAGACCTCCTGTCAAAACGGGGCCATGAGTACACAAAAGACCAGAGGGAGTTTGCCCTCAGTTTCCACTTACATGGTCCAAAAGCATATAACTATTTGAGAAAGTCTCTCCATCTTGACCTCCCACATCCACATACATTACAAAGGTATTCTTCATGTCATTTTATTGCACTTTTACAAAATACTGGTTCTAATACATTAAATAACTACTTTTTCATTTTACAAAGGTGGATGAGTTCTATAAATCTATCGTCTGAAAAGAGCAAATATCAGTATTAAAGGAATAGTTCACCCAAAAATGAAAATTTGCTGATAATGTACTCACCCTCAGGCCATCCAAGCTATATATGACTTTCTTTCTTCATCAGAGCAAAAAAAAATCTTCATCTTCATCAGATGAAGAAAGAAAGTCATATATAGCTTGGATGGCCTGAGGGTGAGTACATTATCAGCAAATTTTCATTTTTGGGTGAACTATTCCTTTAAGTGTTGTGTGTCTCTATGTGTTTGTTTTTTAGGGAGCTGGAACAACAACCCTTCTGCAGGCCGGTTCCAGGGCATTTTCTGCCATCTTATGGTCCGGTGCGGTGTCTCTCCAAGCACTTCAGGAAACGTGGCAGCACAGGAAGAGACCGTGTCCCTGTCTGCTGTTGAGATGTCCTCTGCTCTAGCAGCAGAAGAAACTGAAGAGCTTCCATCCCCTTTTGTTAACATCTCTGCAATTGTGTGTGGCCATAGCTACCTGCCAACCCGCTTTGGTAGCCTTGTGGACAATGCCCTTGTGTACATATCAGGGTTTGTCGTTCGACAGATTTTGAGAAATAATAATAATTATTATTATTGTTATATATTATTATACTATTATATTATTGTACTATTCACTACTCAATATTTTATTTACTATTTCTATTTTGTTATTGACTGTATTATACTACTCTTTATACTACATATACTATTTGCTATTATCAATCTATTATATTATTATTATTATTATTATTATTATACATATACTATTTATTATTATCAATTATTATTGTTATACTATTGTATTATATTATACTAATTATACTATTATTGTACTGTTCACCACATACTATTTTATTTACTATTTCTATTTTGTTATTGACTGTATTATACTACTGTTTATACTACATATACTATTTGCTATTATCAATCTATTATTGGTATTATACTATTGTATTATATTATAGTACTATTCACTACTCACTATTTTATTTACTATTTTCTTTTTTATTGACTGTATATTCTACAGTTTCTTTTATTGCTATAAAAATATAGAAAGCAGACTGACTGCCAGTGTCTCACTATTTGATTTGTATTTGCCAGTTTTGTTCCATTTTTCTCAATGATGATCAATTATTAGTACTTAAAGATGCACTATTTCTATTTTTTTCAGTATTTCAAAGTGAACAAGCTGTGTTCTGACCTGGAGCACAAGAAAAGCTAAAATGATTGGGTGGAAGACAGAAAAAGCCATTTCCACAATGAAAAAACTTTATTCACATTTCATGTACATTATATTATATTAGGCACGTCTCCACAATTATTAACCAAGAAAAATAAGCTAAATCTATGCTTGACAAGCTTGAGTTTTCACAATTCCTGATGATAATGAATAATTTTCCAAGTCTAACTGTCGAGATTCTAAGTAACTGGAGACAGAACTTTTTTGTACTCCACATAGATCATAAACCATTGAAATCGGTTGAGAAATGTAAACGTTATTATGCTTTTTATCCAGTAAAACCACAGCTCCCCCATTTACTCGTATTTGTTTGCAGTGCAGTCTTGCCTGGTCCAATATGGCGGACGCGTTGACGTATCACAGTAACGGACCAAAGCGGCCAATGAGGCATCCATGTATTTATATGTCTATGATTCCCACCACATTTATATCCATCTCTTTATGGATGTGTGGAGCCCAAAAATAATTCCCTGCAGGAGCTTAAAATTCTGACATTCTCTATCACAAAAGAATTAAATTTAATCTCCATTCATATTATACTGTAAAAGAGAAAATATATTCTGTCAGACACTGGGTGAGCATAAAATTATGATAAAAACAGCAACAAGACCAATGACAGAAACATTATATATATATATATATTGTTTGAGATTCATGTTCTTTCTTATATTTGTGAATTCATGTGAATTTGTGAATTTGTGAACACTGTAAAAAGTGAATACAGGCATTACTATTAAACTATTTCTGCCTGATCTGACCCTTAAAAATTACTTTCAATGGTAACCTAATGTGTTCAGTCTGATTCGGTCATATTAAATAATGTTTTTGACATCAATAAATTCAGATTTTTTATATGTTAACACATGATTTTTTTTAGGTTACTTCAAAGCATTTTTTAAATTGTAGAGTGCATATAAAAGACTACCAAATAGAACCATTTATTATACATTTATTTGTTTATAGATCCACTAATTAAGTATGGCTGGTCTAAGCTGTGGTTATTTTCAATATGTTCCTAATTTTGGTCACATTCTTCCCTAAAAAAAAAAAACATTCTCAGTGAGCAAAATAATCAAAAGTCTCCTGAATGAAAACATTTAAGTCCATGTTCAGGAAACCTGTAAACTTCAGTGTGTTGTTGTCTATGTGCTGTGCTCCCATATGCTAGAATATATGCACAATACCCTAAAGATGCTTACATATACCCATATATTTCCAAACAGACTTACACCCTTTGTCTTATCTACCCTGGACATTAACACGTCAATAAATCCCTTTTCAAATGAGGTCCACATCTCTGTCAATCTCTGTAAACCTCCTCAACAGAGTAACAGATATCATCACACCAGGGTCTTTACCATCAGAGATATAAAGAAATAAGTTGCAAGATTGAAATAAAAGTTTCCTTAGTGGTTTATAGATCAGAGAGAACTTCATTCAGATCAACAGGTTTCTATATGAAACACTTCACATTAAGCTGTCCATGTTATACATGTCATACAGTACATTAGCAGAATGAATTATAGTAACATAAACAATAACAATATGCACTTTAACAAGCTGTTCTAAAAAAATTATAACATACCATAATTCAGTAATGCACATGTATAGAGTACCTGAGTTTTTTGCAGGGCAAGGGTGGCACAGCTCACCAAAGGCATAGTCAGGGTTGGCACAGCAGCACTGTGATTTGGTAACGGCATGTTGGAACGGCCGTAAACACAAGCCTCTCTTTACAGCCCCATAACAGGTGCTGTGCATGTGTGTGTCTGCAGCAGAAATATGTTCGGAAAAATGTTAATGGAAAACTATACCATACTGCTGCAGGAAACACTACAGTATGTGCACAAAACACAGTCCATGGGCCACAAAAGCTATAGAAAAAACATAGCATGCAGATTTCAAACCATTTATTAGATACTCTACTCATACTCTTGTGCATTTAATCCATAATATATCATTGCACCACTTCCTGTCGTGAGACATTTGTTCAGTTTTTGCTTGCGCTTTGAGTTATTTCTTTCTGTGCTAAGCTACCAAATCATTTCAGAAATTATGTGGGGAGGTTTTTTGCTCAAAAGATTATTACAATCCAGAGTAGACATGAACAAAGAACTAAAAAAAATTCAAGATAGAAAATTTGTCCTAAACAGATTCCAAAAGAGACACATAACAACTATAACAGCAAATATGACATAATAAGATATCAAGACAATTATTGGTATTGCTTAAAACTTCCATTGAGAATGAAATAGGTGACCCTCTTTGGGCACAAAACACAAGACCCTTTACAGTGATAGAATTCCCATTAAGGAAAGAAGTACATAAGGAGGTATTAACAGTACTCTTGGTCACTTAATGTGAAAAGACCAAGTGTGAATGCACTCCAAGACGCATTGGAGACGGATAGCAATCCAACCACTCAAATCACCTAAGTAGATATGATTTGAGATGCACAACAGATGTGACTCGACGAGAAATGACTCAAAGAAAGCCTGAGAAAAATCAGCGCACTGTTTATCCCAGATACACTTGATATTTAATCTGTGAGTGTGACATTTCGAGCAGAATCTCTGTCACTGTATGTTGATATCATACATATATTATTATTTTAAATAAATGCCTCTCTGTGGCCTGATGCCACACCCACTGTGCCTGTCTCTTGCTCACCCCGACACTATCTTTAATAGTTGTTTAATTAGTTTTTACATCCGTTTGCAGTATCTTTGTCCTCTTCATTCTTAAAAATCGAGCGACCCTGCATCAACATGTGTGGACATTGTATTTTGGCTTCACTATATGCAACGCATTATTTAATTTCATTTAAACTGACTGATCTCAGTTCAGGAGACTCTGTGCTGTCAGTAAAGGGTTAAAATGTTGATTCACTGAGTCATGTGACAAAACAACAAGGTGGCGATCACAGCGGAGTTTGTGTTTGGTTGAAACACCAACAAAATACATCTGGTAAGAAACCTAATTTTTACATTAAAACCTGTTTGAGTCAAAAGATTAGAGTCTCTAGTTTCATACGATATGCCACACTAAATTTGAGCGATTTATTGAGAAACGGCATGCTGTTAAACACAATGACCACATATGTGGACTGTATGCTCAGTTTCAGTTAAATATCCTATATTTACTGTGTATTATCACATTGAGAATAAATGGGTTCATCAAAAACTGGAAAATGTTGCTTTCAGAGGCTTTATATGGAGTTATGATGAAAATAAGGTGCATTTCAAACTGTTCTGAGACCAATGCAGACAGACAGCACACTGGAGGTTAACTCATTCACTAAATAGGGAGCAAGGGATTATAATATAGCTCTCTATGCAGTTAAGTGCAGTCACTCCTAAAATCTAATCAAAAGTTCAGTTTCAGGCTGCAGATGATGTTTGGATCACTCAACATGTTTGACAGACATGGGACAATGATAATCAGTACATAGATTCAGAATTTATAATGTATCATTTTATTTTAACATGGTTGGCAGTGATTGGATGATGCTGGACATTACTTTGAATCAGAATTAATTATGCTAATTTCTGATGTAATGTCTGTAACATCTCAAAAACATGAATAACCAACACTCCTGGAAACATAATAAACAATTTGATAAAAAATAAATGACTTTCTATAACTTGATATTATTTAAAAATTCACAACTTAGACCCCAATTTACTAAAGGTTTGCGTGTATATAAATGTGCAAACTTGATAGCACTCAAAGAAAAGGTCCGCGCTGATCTACTAACGTAGTCTTTTAAAGACTGCGTCTTTCAGATGCGCAAAATAGCATGTCTTGGTAAATTGTTTTGTTTCCCCAAAATAAATATGCAATTTAGAGGCGTGTCTCCAAATGCGCATAATAAAGGGTGGTCTAGATGCAAATTAATCAAACTGAACCTGCAAAGTGTTATAAAGCCTGTAAGTCATTTCAGAATCGGAAACTACGAGAACAAATTAATACGAATGAAAGGCAAGTATTAATCTGATTTGCACTGTGTATCATGCTGTCATTATCTATGTTTCCATCAAAGCTGCGAATTTAATTTATGCGAAAAACCATATTATCACAAAAACAATCTTCGAATAAAGCCGCATTTCCATCCAAGGTGTTCAAAAAAGATGAATTCGCCAATTCCGGAGAAATTGTAGCCACTGTGAGTGTTTTATTAATAAAATACTGGCGGTTTAGAGCATGCAGACAAAACACTGTAAAGAACTTTGTCTCATGTTTGGGAGTAACAGCGCGTCACACACTTCTGAGCACAATATACAGTTGCAATCGAAATTATTCAACCCCCCTAGACAGTAAGGATTTACAAAGGTAAGATTTTCTGATGACCCAGAATTTTTAAACTTTACATCTATATCAGCTGAGTGACACATTCAAAGTCATAGTGTGAATATATAACCTAATATTTGTAAATAGCAGGATTTTTTTTAAAAATACAGCCATGTTATAATTATTCAACCCCTATTGCATGTAGCTGTTTCTTAAATATGTAAGGCTACACAAGTAATTGTTTTAAAACAAAACTAAGTCATCAATCTGCAATGGCACTTAAGTTTTAATATGTAAGTTTAGCGTTGTAAGCAAAAATGTATTTCTATGCAGAATTTTTTTAAAAAATAAGCTGTCTCAAAAGCTAATAGAGGAGATTATTTCATTACACAAGAAAGGTCATGGCTAAAAGTACATTTCCAAGGCACTTCAATTTCCAATAGACAAAGTTCACCAAGGGAAATGTTGACTTGAATTTTCAAGAAGTAATAGGAAAGAAGTAGGAAAGACCTGTGGAGTCCTGGAAGAAGGTTTTATAGACGTATGACACTAAACTGAAAATGAGTTTTAGACCCATGGGTCAGCAGTACATCTGGAGTAAGATGACAAGGTGATGATAAGAATGACACCATCCCCACAGTCAAGCATGGAGGTGGGTCAGTCCTGTTGTGGGGATGTTTTGCGGCTGCAGGAAACGGCTATCCTGACTATGTGACTGACACCATGGATTCTTTCAGGTATCAGGCCATTTTGGCATGAAAAATGTGATGCCTTCAGTGTGTAAATTGAAGTTCGGTGATCACTGGACTTTCCAGCAAGACAATAACACCAAGGATACATCCAAGTTGTCCAAAATCTGGTTCAGGGATAGGTCGCGGAATGACCCTCTGGGGTCGACGGATGCGCCGGTGCGTCCTGCTGGATTTTTTCCGCATATTAGCGGAAACAACTTAAAATACTCCGTCATTTTTGGGCATACAGATAAGTGTAAGACATCATTACAAACTATAAAGGGTCTACTTTTATTTGTGTACACTCACAATAACAACAAAACCTTGTGCTTTTGTAAAATAAAGAAAATAAACAGGGTGCGCTTTCAGCCGTCTCTGTCTCCGTGAGCATCTTTCTGAAACACGTCACAAAAATGAACTGAAACTCAGCGAATACTTATCACACAAACATGAAACATATGTCTAAAGAAAGCTTAAGATGTCTACTTTTAAATAAAACTATTCAAATTTAAAACAAATATTCTCCTGCAATGTAATCTGTATGAAACAAAGCGATGTACAGTTTCTCCAGGCTCAGCTCATTATCGCTAATGTGATCACACCCACCAGCAGAGGGCGCTATTCATACGGTAATGAGCTGAGGCGATCAACGCAAATGGTAAACGCCCCCAACAATGCCTTAAAAAGCATCAAGTTCATCATCAGATTCATTCCCTTTCCCTTTCACTCTACACAGGTGAGGAAGCTCTACAGATGGTCCTGGATAGTGACAAAGAGTTCACATTTTCCTCAGAAGAAGACCGGGAATCCGATGAGGAACGTTTGCATTTTGAAGAGCGTTTTGATCTAGCCGAGGATACAGTTTCAGATGAGTAAGTCATTTAGTTTTACTTACATATTAGTTGACATGCTATTTTATATAAACATGCATATTTTACTAGCTGGACTATTTCCAGACTTGCCAGCCAGGATTCAGAGTACTGAAATTTCAAATATGTCCTAATAGGCAAGTTTTATTTACATTTAAATGTTGTTTCGGCTGTATGTATGCTGTATGATATAAATATGATATGTAATATGATATAAAAATAATATGAATGTTTAGATTATATTTTAACTAGTGTTTAAGCTGCCTCATTATCATCAACGAAGCTTGTGCTTGCAAATATCTGTTCGGGTGTAAATATGTAAAATGTGCTGTAAATATGCCCATATTAGAAAATCAGCATATTAGAATGATTTCTGAAGGATCATGTGACACTGAAGACTGCAGTAATGATGCTGAAAATTCAGCTTTGATCACAGGAATAAATGGCATTTTACAATATATTCAAATAGAAAACAGTTATTTTAAATTTTAAAAATATTTCACAATATCACTGTTTTTGCTGTATTTTGGATCAAATAAATGCAGCCTTGGTGAGCAGAAGAGACTTCTTTTAAAAACATTAAAAAATCTTACAGATCTAAAACTTTTAAATGGTAGTGTAGGTATAAAGTCTTTATGTAAAGAAAATGTATAGTCAGATAATACATTCAATCATTAAGTCTCCTCACATTCATTCTCTCTCAGGGGAGGGGTCTTTGTCTTCTCAGGTGTGAATCACATCAATATTCATGATCATCCACGCCTCCTCACATATGGCCTTTCTAACACTAAAAGTGTCTTACAAAAGTTAAATGACTATATTGTTTTGTATGAATGAGTGATCAGGATGGTTTTCACATCATTTTTGTAGCAAAAAATCTAGGCTACAAGATCCAGTTCTCTAAAGTCTTGTGAACAAATGTTTAGTATGTGTTATATGGCCTTATTTCAGTGACTTAAAATTTTTGTTTTTTATAAAACCACGCATAAACGTTATTTTCTCAAAAATACAAACATGTACATACATGTTGTTCGCATATTATTGTAGCCCAGTTTGTGCTGAATACAGTGTTATCAGACTTTAGCCATTCATATGTTTTTAAGCAACTGAAAAAAGCACAAATGTCAAGGCATGTCAAAACTTCTCAAAACACCCTCAGACCCCAGAGGGTTAAATGGTCCTTTCAGTCCATCATTAAAATCCCATTGCAAACCTTTGTTGGGATTTCAAGGAAGCAGTGGCAGCACAGAAACCAAAGTATGTCAATGAGCTGGAAGCTTTTGCTCATGAGAAATGTGTAAAAATTCTAATAGAGAGGTGTCCGAAGCCTGAGAACACTTACCGTAAAACATTTATTTGCTGTTATTAAGGATAAAGGATGCTCCACAAATGACTGACTTTAAGGGTTGAATATTTTTGACATGACATTTGTGGAGAGAATTAGTTATTTTTTTATTTTAAAATTTGGGTAAACTGAACTCTTTGTTCTCAAAATCACTCAAATGTGTATTAAAAACTTACTTTGACTGTTTACTGAGGTTTTAGTTGATGTGTTTTAATACACATCACCAGAATGTATTGCTGGTCAGGGGGGTTGAATAATTTTGATTGCAACTGTATGTGCTTTGATCCATCCTTATGACTATACCGTGCGGATCTTTAAGATATTTTTCAAAAGTTTCAATAAACCTTCTGTTCCATACAGTTCAAGTTTGTTTTAGAATTATTTGCTCTGCAAACTCTTTGTAGCCTTTGGATTTTCAGGACACCGTTATTTCAGGATGACCGGAGGAACATTTCAAATGCGATGATTGGCCCGCTGGTTAGTCTAGTAATGAACAAGTTTTTCAGTCACATGACCTTTTTGTTGCACATCTTTTATTCCTAACAAATTCAATAGGAGTTTATTCTGTAAATGTGTTTCCATCATAGTTTATGCACATTTCTTCTTATCTGATTAAAAATGTATCCACCTCAAGCGAGCATATAAATTTTTTATGCACATTTTGGAGATTTATTCACATATTGGTGTTCCCTGTCTGTCAGTCACTCGATGTTGTGTCGATGTAGTGACACTAGGGGTTCGCTCGAGAGCCCCAATCACCTTTGCTTTATTCAGAAAAGGCCAATGAAAATTGGCAAGTGGAATTTGCATGCCACTCTCTGCCCCGGACATACGGGTATAAAAGGAAATGGCATGCACCACTCATTCAGACTTATTCTTCGAGCGCATGTGTTATGCTTCCCCTTATTATGGCGCATATCAGTGTTCACCCTCGCACGATCGAGTGTTATGCTTCCCCTGGGCGCTTCGGTGGCTGAGTCCACAGGTGTTAATAGAGTATATTTCAAAAGAGTATATTTTCTCTAAAAGAGCTCGCACAAACGATTGCCGTCTTTTTAAAAATGTCCTTTCGCCTTTGTGCTACTGGGTGTGGCCGTTATCTCTCCCCACCAGATGGCCACGAAGGCCGAGGCAGCTTTTGTGGAGGAGTCATGTTCTCACTGCGAGAACATGCCCATAAGAACGTTGCGGTCACGGCTCTCTTCCTTCGTGAAGCAGAGAGCCACCGCGGCTGCTTCCCGACCCGGTCCGTCCTGGGTTGAGACTCAGGTGGCTGTGTCGGTGAGCACTGCGGGCAATCTGGATGTGGATATGGGAGCGTTTCCACCGGCTCAGTCCCCGCGGACCTCCCATTCACCAGCACACTCGTTCTGCCTGGTAGAGTTCACAAGCGAGGCAGGCGGTCCACCTCAGGGCGGATTTAATGTCTCGTTCGGGGCACGTGACGACGATGAGTTATCGATTGCAGCATCTAAGGGAACCCCTGCCCGCAGAAATGCCAAATCTGACCAAGGGCTGAAAGTTTGGCGGCACCGTGGCATGATAGTCACGCGCTGGGTGCTGTGGCACCATGCCCACCTCTGGACTTGAGTCTGCAGCCAGTGCTGGAGCGGTCTCATATGCATCAACCCGAGGGGGAGTACTGCTGCCGAGGATGCTATATGCCCCAGGAGCCTCTGAAAATTTTTCAATGGGACCGCTACCTTCTGCCTGAAGGTTCTCAGGAAGGCCAGCACCGACTGTGCATGCTCGTTCATAAGGCGTGCCATGGTCCAACTCCATACCGAGAAAAGAGATGCAAGCTCTCTCCTGCGCAGAGCATCTCTTTTCCCAGCTGACCTGAAGCCCCAGTCGGTCGAGGTGCCGAAACGCAAGGTCCCTGTGCTCACACAATAGATCTCGCGAGTGAGCTAGGATCAGCCAGTCATCGAGATAATTGAAGATGCGAATGCCCTTCTCCTTTAGCGGGGTCAGGGCAGCCTCTGCGACTTTGGTAAAGACGTGAGGAGACAGGGACAGACCGAAAGGGAGGACCTTGTACTGGTATGCTCATCCCTCGAAGGCAAACCGAACAAAGGGTCTGTGTCAAGGAAGGATCGCTACCTGAAATTACGCGTCCTTCAGGTCGATGGCCGCAAACCAATCCTGATGTCGTACTGACAGGATGCGCTTCTGCGTCAACATCTTGAACGGAAGCCTGTGTAAGGCTCTGTTCAAGGCACGCAGATCCAGGATTGGGTGCAACCCCTCTTCTTGGGCACGATAAAATAAGGGCTGTAAAAGCCCTTGTGTGACTCAGCTAAGGGAACGGGCTCTATCGCTCCCTTCGCCAGAAGGGTGGCGACCTCCGCCCGAAGGACCGAGGCATCCTCGCATTGCACCGTGGTTGAGAGGTCACCACTGAACCTGGGCGGCTGTCTGGCGAACTGGATCGCATAGCCAAGCCGGATCATCCTGATGAGCCAACGCAACGGGCTGGAAAGCGCTAACCAGGCTTCCAGGCTCTGTGCTAAAGGCACCAGGGGGACGATTGGATTTATCATGCCTGGGGTGGGTGGTTCGCGGTGAGGCAGAGCAGACGCCCCACCAGGAAGATCGTCCAGGGGAGGCGTGCTGCCCCGTGAGCCAACAACGGTGGCCGGTGGCAGGTGAGCAGCCCCAAGAACCACTATACTTACCTGTTTTCCAGCTTAATTTCGATGGAAAACAAGAGAACGTGAGATACTCGCGTCCCGCTCATTGACCGGAAAGAGTTTCAGCACCTGGCCATCGTGAGCATGAGGGCTGGAGGGGCTGAGCATTGGAGAATGACCCAGGGAATGAGGAAACTGCTCTTTAATTGACAATTTGGTTGCGGGGCCCAGAAGGCACCCGGCGATGTTACGAGGGTACTCATCTCATGCTGGCCCAGGGGTGGGAGTGGGGCACGTGCGCACACGTGGGTCAGGCCAGCCAATGAGAGTTGCCTCATCCCTGGGTTGCCTGTCTCAGGACCGCTTCGAAGCCCATCCGGGGTTCTTCGCAGCCGGCTGATGGGCAGGCGGTGCCACCTTCCTGTGGGAGGCTCTTCTTCTCAGAGGCCGGTGTACGGGCTCAGATGGTGGGGGAGATGGGGCCGACACCGCAAGAGGATGACCCTGGCGAGAGGTAGACGGGGCACGGGACTTCGGAGGCCTGTAGGCGGCCGAGTCGCACCATGGCAGGATATGTTTGATGGCCTCCATCTGCTTCTTCACTGTCAAGGACTGATGAGCAAAGTCCTCGACAGTGTCGCCAAAGAGCCCCCCTTGGGAGATGAGCACATCGAGAAAGCAAACCTTCTTGGCATCACACGTCTCCACAAGGTTGAGCCACAGGTGCCACTCTTGGATCACCAAGGTGGACATCATCCATCATTTCATCGCCTGTAGAGCGAGGTCGGTTGTGGTATGCAGTTCCTGCATAAGCCCTGGGTTGGTCCTACCGTCGTGCAGATCTTTAAGCGCCTTGGCCTGGTGGACCTGCAGGATAGTCATGGTGTGCAGGGCGGAGGCGGCCTGATCCGCGGTGTTGTAAGTCTTCACCACGAGTGATGAAGAAAACATACACGCCTTGGAAGGGAGCCTTGGTCGGTTCCTCCAGGTGGCTGCGCCCTGTGAGCATAAATGGGGAAGCTTGATGTATCCCTTAGCCGCTCCACCGTCGATGGTAGTTAGGGTGGACGAGCCGGCAAAGCGTGTACAGGCAGAGAAAGGTGCCTTCCTCAAATTCGTGAGCTCCTCGTGCACTTCAGGGAAGAAGGGCACCGGGGCGGGGCGTGGCCATGAGTTGCACTCTGAGCCCAGAAACCAATCATCCAGCCGTGAATGCTCAGGGCAGGGTGGAGGGTTCCACATCGTCGTGGTCATGATGGACCTGGGGCGCTGTGTGCAACGGGCAGGCAGTATTGGGGTTCTGGACAGGGCCCCGCCTGCAATGGCACATCAACTGCCTAGAGTTGCTGGCAGTATTGCTGGCCCTGTGGAGGCTTTGGCCATTGATTCAGGGCAAGCATGTGTTGGTCCGGACAAACAACACAGCGACTGTGGCGTCATAAACCGCCAGGGCGGCGTACGCTCACGTTGCATGTCGCAACTCACCTGCTGCCTCCTCCTTTGGAGTCAGCAGATGTTGAAGTCTCTGTGAGCCACTCACCTCCCAGGCATCCTCAACCATGTAGCGTATGCGCTCTCATGGCAGGTAACGCTCTGTAGAGAGTGGAGACTCCACCCCCGTGCAGTCCAGCTAATTTAGGAGAGATTCGGGGAGGCACAGGTGGACCTGTTCACCTCCCAGGAAGTACCCTTTTGGTACTTCCTGTCCGAGGCTCCCCTCAGCACAGGAAGTACCCTTTTGGTACTTCCTGTCCGAGGCTTCCCTCGGCACAGATGCCTTAGCGCACAGCTGGCCTCAGGAGCTGCGCAAGTATGCGTTTCCCCCAGTGAGCCTTGTTGCACAGATGTTGTGCAAAGTCAGGGAGGACAGGCAACAAGTCCTGATGGTTGTGCCATACTGGCCCAACCAGACTTGGTTTTCAGACCGGATGCTCCTGGCAGTAGCCCCTCCCTGGCGCATTCCCCTGAGGCAGGACCTTCTCACTCAGGGGCAGGGCACACTCCGGCACCCGAGGCCGGACCTCTGGAATCTCCATGTCTGGCTCCTGGATGGGATGTGGAGGACCTAGAAGGCCTTCCACCAGTGGTGGTAGACACGATCACTCATGCCAGAGCCCCCTCCATGAGGCAGCTGCACACTCTGAAGTGGCGTCTCTTTGCAAATTGATGTTCTTCCCACAGGGAAGATCCACGGAGATGCGCGGTCAGGTCTGTGTTGTCCTTCCTACAGGAGGGGCTGGAGAGATGGCTGTCTCACTCTACCCTGAAGGTGTACATGGCTGCTATAGTAGCATATCACGATACACTGGATGGAAGACTCTCACGGCTGCACGACCTGATCACCAGGTTCCTCAAAGGTGCGAGGAGATTGAATCCCCCTAGACAGCGCCTGATTCTCTCTTGGGATCTCTCTGTAAGGCAGGTAGGACCATAGAGAGCCCCCTTTGAGCCCCTGGAGCAGGCCGAGCTCAGCACTTTGTCGCTGAAGACGGCGCTCACTTCTATCAAGAGGGTTGGGGACCTGCAGCCGCTCTCTGCCACCAGCGAATGCCTAAAGATCCCACCACTCCCTACCAGGATCAGGTGGTGAAACTGCAAGCGCTCCCTTCAGAGGAGGAAGACCCGGCCTTGTCGTTGCTGTGTCCAGTTCATGCCCTGCGCATCTATCTGGACTGCACGCAGAGCTTAAGATGCTCTGAGCAGCTCTTTGTCTGCTTTGGAGGGCAGCAGAAGGGGAAAGCTGTCTCCCAAACAGAGGTTGTCCCATTGGATTGTGGATGCCATTTCTCTGGCTTACCAATCACAAGAACTGCCATGCCCTTTGGGAGTCTGGGTGCACTCCACCAGAGGTTTTGCGTCCTCTTGGGCACTGGCGAGGGGCGCCTCTCTAACAGACATATGCAGAGCAGTGGGTTGGGCTACACCCAATACATTTGCGAGGTTCTGCAACCTGCGCATAGAACCGGTTTTGACCTGAGTGTTACGGGGTAACAACAGGTAGGCTGGGTAACCGGTCAGGTGTATCGATTGCACCTTTCCCCTTTTAAGGTGATAATATGTGCTATCTTGTCCACAACAGTTCCCCGCAACTGGTGAACACTGGACGCCTCTTTAATTCCTTAAGCACTATTCGGTGGTGAACTCGGTGGAGGAGTAATGCCACCAGGCCCAGTACTCGTGGTATGCCCCTTTTCAGGTGAGCCCGTGTACTTGGGCTCAGTGCTCCATACATGGTGATTCCCCTCTTGGTAATCCCTTTTGATGCGTTTCCACTGTTCGGTTTCCTCTCAGGTAAACCCTGTATATGCGCGATTTTTCTTAGTAAATCACCCACAAAATGCCCATATGCGCACACGCAATTTGAAAGATTGCACAAGCAAATTAGCACCCGTTATTTGAGATCTTAGTAAATCTAGGCCTAAGTCTCAATTTATTTTATTTTTTTGCATGTTTATTAGGTGTTACTAGTTACAAATCTAAAAGGGGAATGGAAAATGCATGCAGCAGTCACACGGGGGTCTCAGGAGGTTAATACTGTACAGCCAGTCAGAATTAATACCATAATAACTCTTCAAAATGGGCACCTTAATATTTATAAACATTTTTCAAACAAACCACCATATTCCTCTGAATTATAGCATGTGTGAAAGTGTAAATTCACCCTTAGAATTGCAAATAATTCGCCCTCTAGTTGTTGCAATGCCATGCTTCAATTCAAGGTGCTCATTCATTAAATTAGCATTCTGTGATTTCCTGCATGCTGTAATTAAAAAAGATTGGCCCTGAATCTAGGCATGAACAAGTATAAACTTTGAAAGTGAATGCAAAGCGCTCTGGTTTCACTTTAAACCATCATGAAATGGCGAATGTGTTTATGACGTGCAGTGTCAAAGAGGAGGAGATGCACACTTACTCTATTTCTGTGGAGTGATCAAATTATTAAACGAAATCTTAAAGGTTTTGCTTCATGACAAATAAGGGCTTGTGGGTTTAATCAGAGCATTAAAATAACTAGGAAATTAGGAAAGAAATAATTTACTATTGCATAATATAATAAAATATATATAAAATGCATATTTTATTTTGTATTAAAGAAATTATCAAATATGAGTTCAAAAAACAAGTGTAACTGTAAAACTGACCAAAACTAAAGTTGACCAAAAAGAGAGACACACTATTTAGAAATAATTTGATATTTAAAACATTATTTTTCATGTCATTCATAGTTTTTAAAGCCTTAAAAGGAAATCATAGTTTATTGTACAGATGTATTATAATGCATGTCAGTGTGTTAGTTTTACTAGTTCTTACCTACACATGTGTGTCCATCTATTCCAACAGTAAGATCTGCAAAACATTCACACCTGAAAGAACCATGAGTGTTCACACAGCGTCCATTCATACACACACCTGGAGTCTGGCACTCATCCATATCTGTAAAAGAGACACACATAATGTACAAAACATGAGTATTCACAAATAATCGCAAAACTGTGTCTCTTTATTTCTTTTGAAATATAGGTCATTTTTAAATCACTTTGGATAAAAAAGCATCAGCTAAATTTATAAATCTAAGTGCCTATTTACAGTACTTTATATTGCTGGCATTTGATTGAGTATGCACTTCCATTTACACTTGCACATAAATGTCTTAAAAATACACAACCAGTTGTTTCAAAGAATCTATTGATCAAGGGAGAATTAATCCAGATTACAGACATTACACTAAACTATATGTTAGGTCACAGAAAATCCTATATTAGACTGGGTCAGCATCAATGTATTGTTTAAAACAATGAAGATGGTTGACAGTAACAACAGTATGATGTCATCCATCAACACAATACAGTCAGGGATCAAATCATCATACAGTAAATGCATTTTAAGCCAAAACCAGAAAACAAAACATTACTTTAAAAAAAAAAGGTTTTTAGAAAAGGGAAAGGGGGTTCACATGTACAGTAGCGTTCGCTGGGGTTAAGGGTGAATCCAGGTTTACACACACATTTAAAGCTGCCATCTTCATTGATGCACATGCCATTCAGACACATGTTTGTGGTGGCATATTCATCATGATCTAAAGCAGAACAAAAACTCTTTGAATCTGACATTCTTACAGACAAGGTCAGACTTAAGCTGGGTTCACATTGTGTGATTTTGCAGTCTGAGACAAATTTCGGAGATCGTAAAGGATTTTCTCTTATCATAGGGTAAAATCTTTGATCGCTTTAGTGTGCCATGTTTACCAGTGGTCGATTAATTGCCTTAGCAATGAATCTCCAACGCAATTCTGGCAGTGTCGTATGCTCCCACGACAACCAAATGAGATAACCTGCTCACTGTGTTGAGAGAAACCCCGCTCAGAATTCATTCACTAGCAACATTTGCACCCAGTTAACACTCCACTCATGCTCTTTTTAATGCTAAAAATGCTAAAAAAAAAATCACGTTTTAATAAATAATCATACAAATTTTTTATCATAAATTCAACACTTATGAAAGCATATTTCCTAAATTAAATAAATTACAAGCTTACTAAACAAAAATAAATAAATGATCTGATTGATCACACTTAAGACTGATGACTGGGACCACAGTCTTTGCTTCAGTGTGTATTGTAAAGCATAATCTCGCACAGTGTGCCATGGCTTTTACCCAAGATCTCAACATGTTCATAATGTACAATCTGACAAGCAACAATCGTAAAGGACCGTACAAATTGCACAGAGTGCACCCAACATTAGAGAGCAGGGGACCCTGGGCTGAACTATTTTTATGCACATTTTGAAATTGCGCATTAAAATTCTGAATGGAAATGCTTGATATGTGAATAAACTCTTAAAATGTGCTTAAAAATGTATGCACTAAGCAGAGGTGGATTTTCTAGAGTTTCTCATTAGTTAAAACGTGCATTAAGGTAATGGAAACAGTTTATTCGCAAAACGATAATGTGTTTTGACCATTTGTGCACATGCCATGAGTGTGCTATAGCTTGTTGTGACTGGCCCGACCTTGGCACACAAATCTTCAAACATAGCCCTTGACATTCGAAAATGTTTAACCCACAGATGATCGTTAAAGTCAGTCCTCACAATCTGCCAGAACAGTTTTGAGAGCAGGTGCTCCCAGGTATGCGGGGTCTGGCAGCGTATGGGCATCGCAGACATTTTAGCCCTCATTATATCAGATATTACACTTATTCTGTGGCATCTCCTGGCAACATTTAACAAAATGAGGTACAGCTGCTCCAGCATGACAAGGCGGCTCCCTCAAGATAATGCACATGATGTTGTGGATGGAAACGTGCAACGATTCATATTTAAAACAAATAAACTCAAATTAAAAGCTTAATAAATGAAAATAAATAAATTTGACATATTCTCTACATATCTCAAAACTTCTTAACTAGTAATTTACTTTCAACTACTTTAAAATTCTTTACCACTTATTTAAAGTTACAGCATATTCAAAAACGTCAAATTGCCTAATCGCCCAATGCTGAGTTCACTTTCACAATTTTTTGGCTGGATTCAAGTCCATATAGCCTCCTTCTACCAGCTGAAACACTACTTGACAAGGAATTGCCATTTTAAATTATTGAAAATGTTAATATCGGCTAAGACATTAAATGTATATACATAAACAGAATGGCATATCTCTATATAATTATCAGGAAAATAAAAACAAATATGATTTATAAAAATAGACCATGACTAAAATTTGTAGTGCAATGCTATATAATCATATTTTCATTTTCATTTAAAATGGTAAGCATACAGGGAACATTTTAATTCAAATCAGCTGATAACACTGGATACAAATATAGAAATATATCAGGTGCGGTAGCCACAGTGACAATGGACAGGTGAACTTTTTCCTCAATAGAGTGTGCAGGCAATGACAGAACAGCAAGTGGTGTAATTCTGAAAATTCTTTTGTCTTTGGTTTCATGAATAATCTTTGGAAATAAATAATAACATTCTTAACTGATTACCAGCATTTTTTGTTCTGGTTTTCCGTCATGTTCTGCAAAACAATTTGCATTTTTGGTCATTTCTTGAACTGTTTCTAATACCTCATAAAAACTGATAACCTTGGTTGTTGTTCAATTTTTATAGTTAAATTTAATGTACAGTTGAAAAACATGTTTGTGCAATTTTTGCAAGGGAGATCTATGATGACGTTTTTTTTTTTTGTTTTTTTTTACTTTAAATTGGGTACTAATCTATAATAGGAGAGAAAGAGACATAACCCACCTTTAGTTTTTTTTTTTTTTTTTTTACTTTGTCCTGTTTTCTGGCCACATGTCTTTTTAAATTCCACAATTACTCTTTTCTTGAGGTAAGTAAAACCTCCCTACACTAGTGTTAACCCTCACCACATGTTATTTTCAGTAAGCATTTGTATTTGTGTTTGGTCTCTTTCTTATAATATTTGACAAAATCTGTCTTTCTTTCTGACCATTCAATTAGGTTGACATACGTTATGCTCGTCATGGAGCAGTATCAGAGCTGTCTTGGAGTGACAGAAAACTCCTCCTTCCACCAGGCAAATTCGCACTGCGCCACTCCCTGCTTTGTAACACTCCCCGCTCCACACCACTCACATACATTGTTTGGGACCCCACCCATACAGATCAGGGCACTAGGCTTCAGCCCAGGTTAACCTTTGCATAAGTCTGGCACTCACAAAGCTGTAGCAACTGTTCCCTATCTGTCACTCACTCGACGTTGTGTCAATGTAGTGACACTAGGGGTCACTCTTGGGAGCCCAAGACACCTCTGGTCTTTGATAAAAGGCCAATGAAAATTGGCGAGTGGTATTTGCATGCCACTCCCCCGGATATACGGGTATAAAAGGAGCTAGTATGCAACCACTCATTCAGGTTCAAATTTTCTCATCGGTGCCGAACGGTCATGCTCACTGAGCTGAATTCCCACAACTGTTCATTCACCTCTGCTGGATCTGATGGCGCATTTCAGCGGCTTCTCCCTCCTCTGCACTGGTGCACTGCAGAGAATGCCCCTGGGCACTTCGGCAGAAATAAGAGTATATTTCTCTAAAAGAGTATATTTCTCTAAAAGAGCAGCACGCATGGAACGTCTTTTTAAAGATGCCTTTCCTTTGTGTGTTATTCCTGGTTGCGCTCGTTATCTCTCGCCTTCTGACGGTCACGATTACTGTCTTTCGTGTCTGGGCACTGCTCACGCGGAGACAGCGTTCACGGATGGTCATGTACTCATCGCGAGGACATGTCCATGGCAACGATGCGGTCGCGGCTCGCCTTCGTAAGAAAGCAAGCCACCCCAGAGGCTCCCCGCCTCGGTCCTTTTACCCACGGGTATGAGGCCAGCGTGGCTAGCACTGGGGGTGATTTGGGGAACCAAATGGGACCGCCTCAGCCGGGTATCCCCCCGAGGACCTCCCATTCCCCAGCACGCTCATCTGCCCCGATCGGGCTTCCGGATGAGTCCGCCGGCTCGTCTCACGGCGAGTTCGACCTCTTATTCGGAGCCCGCGAAAGTGATGAGCTCTCGAGCGCAGCATCGGAGAGCGGGCTTGTCCAGTCAGACGCGGAAACCTCAGCTGGGCTCCTCCCTTCGGGGACGATTGCCCAGTCAAAGACTGACACGGAGATAGCGACATGCTTTCCCGGGCAGCCGTGAGCGTCGGCTAGAGTGGAACCCTCTGCTCTTCTCTGAACCCTCACGGCTCGATGATTGGTTCCTGGGCTCGCGGCGAAGCTCAAAGCCACGCCCCTCCCCCATTCCTTCCTTCCCGGAAGTGCATGAAGAGCTGGCAAGGTTGTGGGAGACACTTTTTACTGCCCGGTCCTGATATTTTCAGCTTCCCCACCCTCACTACCCTCGATGGTGGAGCAGCCAAGGGCTATCCGGCAATCCCCCAGTGGATAAAGGCGCTCGCGGTGCACCTATGCCCGCAGAGCGCCGCTACCTGGCATGGGTGCCCAAAGCCCCCATCCATGGCCTGTAGGTTTACGTCATCTCTGACGGCCAAGGCCTACGGTGCTGCTGGACAAGCCACCTCCGCCCTGCACACCATGGCTCTCCTGCAAGTCCGCCAAGGCACTAAAGGAACTGCACAAGGGTAGTTCCGCCACGGGATTGATGCAGGAACTGCGCTCGGCGACCGACCTTGACCTCCAAGTGACGGAGGTCATGGCGTGGTCTCTCGGGCGGACGATGTCCACATTAGTGGTCCAGGAGCGCCACCTTTGGCTCAACCTGGTCGAGATGGGTGAGGCCGACAGGACACGGTTCCTTGCTGCCCCCATCTCCCAGGCTGGCCTATTTGGCAATACCGTCAAGGACTTTGCCCAGCAGTTCTCATGGAGCAGCAGATGGAGGCTATCTGGCATATCCTGCCCCAGCGCGGCTCAAGACCCTGTGCAAGGTCAGGGAGGACAAGGAGCAGGTCACCCTACCCGCGGTGGTAGACACGATCACTCAGGTTAGGGCCCCCTCTACAAGGTGCCTGTATGCCTTTTAGTGGCGTCTGTTCACTAAGTGGTGTTCTTCCTGACGGGAAGACACTCAGAGACGCGCAGTCGGATCAGTGCTTTCCTTCCTGCAGGAGAGGTTGGAAGGGCGGTTGTCCCCTTCCACCTTGAAGGTGTACGCTGCCGCCATAGCAGCACACCACGACGCAGTCGACGGTAAGTCCTTAATGAAGCACGACCTGATCATCAGGTTCCTCAGAGGCGCCAGGATGCTGAATCCCTCCAGACCATGCCTCGTTCCCTCATGGGACCTCTCTGTAGTTCTTCGGGGTCTACAGAGAGCCCCCTTTGAGCCTTTGCAGTCAGCCGAGCTTAAGGCACTCTCCTTGAAGACTGCCATCCTGACTGCGCTCACTTCCTTCAAGAGGGTAGGAGACCTGCAAGCGTTCTCTGTCAGCGAAACGTGCCTGGAGTTCAGTCCGGGCTACTCTCACGTGATCCTGAGACCCCGACCGGGCTATGTGCCCAAGGTTCCCATGACCCCTTTTAGGTACCAGGTGGTGAACCTGCAAGCGCTGCCCCAGGAGGAGGCAGACCCAGCCCTGTTGTTGCTGTGTCCGGTGCGTGCTTTACACATCTATTTGGATTGCATGCAGAGCTTTAGGATCTCTGAGCAGCTCTTTGTCTGCTTTGGTGCACAGCGGAAAGGAAGCGCTGTCTCCAAGCAGAGGATCGCCCACTGGCTCATTGACGCCATAACTATGGCATATCACACCCAGGACATGCCGCCCCTGGTAAGGCTACAAGCCCATTCTACCAGGGTTGTAGTGGCCTCCTTGGCCCTGGCCAGGGGTGCCTCTCTAACAGACATTTGCAGAGCAGCAGGCTGGGCAACACCCAACACCTTTGTAAGGTTCTACAACCTCCGGGTGAAACCAGTTTCATCCCAGGTAGTGGCACGCAATACAAGCGGATAAGCCCGGGATAGCCGGCCGGGTGTATTGCTTGCACATAGCGCCTTCCACCTCCTTTTGAGCTGAAGACGTGCGCCATTAATTCCCAGTAGTGTTCACAAACTTTGTTCCCTGGTTGACTTCCTCCGAGCCCTGTGGCAGTCAAGTTTTCGGAGAGACTCGCTGTCGGCCCAGTACACGTGCTAACTGAGAGTCCTGTTCTGGGGTAGGTGCTCCGCATGTGGTGGTTCCCTGTAAGGCTAACCCTATGCAATGTATATCTTCCACTAATTCGTTTCCCTGTTGGCAAACTACATCTTCCTTGGCCAGAGCCCCTCTGCCCCAGTCTCCATGTTTGTAGTAACTCCTCCCCCATTGGGTAGGATCTACCTTGAAGACTCTCCATATGGTCAGAAAGACCATGTGACGTATTTTTCCACTTAAATATCCCCCCCTCTTTGGGTGAGGTGTGGTCTCCGCGGTGTCCTCCCCTTGGGAGGAACACCCCCCAACTAGACCTGGCGGCCCAGTTGGATAATCCCCCTTCTTTTTTAGGGAGTGGGAAAAAAAAGAAGGGGAAAAGAGGCCACTACTGGGTTAGCCTGTCTCTATCTTTTGGGTAGTCGACTTGTCCCCAAAGGGCCGTTTGACACTTATAACTGTGTTGGGGAGGTTACCTGTCGACCTGTTGTGCTGGCTACGAGGCACACAGTGATCTGCCCGCCCCACACCGCCAGTTCACGTAACACAGTTCAGCCAGTTGTGGGGTTTCGTTTAGGGACCCCTAGTGTCACTACATCGACACAACGTCGAGTGAGTGACAGATAGGGAACGTCATGGTTACTTGTGTAACCTCCATTCCCTGATGGAGGGAACGAGACGTTGTGTCCCTCCTGCCACAATGCTGAACTACCCGCTGAAATGGCCGGACCTTGTCTCGGCTCCTCAGCATAAAACCTGAATGAGTGGTTGCATACCAGCTCCTTTTACACCCGTATGTCCAGGGGAGTGGCATGCCAATACCACTCGCCAATTTTCATTGGCCTTTTATCAAAGACCAGAGGTGTCTCGGGCTCCCAAGAGTGACCCCTAGTGTCACTACAGTGACACAACGTCTCATTCCCTCAATCAGGGAACAGAGGTTACACAAGTAACCATGACGTTAATTCAGATAATTAAGGGTTCACCCTTCAAGATAATCATGATTTTCTCTGCAATGGGGTCTGGATCAATGATAACTTCCCACCCTGATTATCTACATGTTTATTTGGCCCTGTTCATTTTAAGACTCAGTGTCTTAGAGGTTGAGTGTATGCTGGATCATGTCTTACCCACACAGTTTCTCCCATCAGGTGTGAGCTTGAATCCTGCATTACAGATGCATTGAAAACTGCCCTCTGTGTTCAGACAGTGGCCATTCTTACACAGCATGCCATTCTGAAGACACTCGTCAATATCTGCAAGCAATTAAATGACAAATCTTCATAAAAGCTCACTTGAATTTTTTTTCTTATTATTTACACTCACTGAGCACTTTATTAGGAACACCTGTACACCTACTTATTCATGCGATTATCAGTCAGTCATGTGGAATGCATAAAAGCATGCAAATATGGGTCAGGAGCTTCAGTTAATGTTCACATCAACCATCAGAATGGGGACAAATGTGATCTCAGTGATTTCGACTGTAGCATGATTTTTGGGGCCAGAGGGGCTGGTTTGAGTATTTCTGTAACTGCTTGTCTCCTGGGATTTTCACGCACAACAGTCTCTAGAGTTTACTCAGAATGGTGCCAAAAACAAAAACAGTTCTGCAGATGGAAACACCTTGTTGATGAGAGAGGTCAATGGAGAATGGCCAGACTAGTTTGAGCTGACAGAAAGGCTACAGTAACTCAGATAACCACTCTGTACAATTGTAGTGAGCAGAATAGCATCTCAGAATGCGCAACACGTCGAACCTTGAGGCAGATGGGCTACAACAGCAGAATTCCATGTCGGGCACTTTAGTGTTCCTAATAACACCATAGTATTCCTAATAAAGTGCTAAATGAGTGAATATTAACCATATGCTAACCAAGCTTCTAAATATTTATGCAGTTTCTTCCATTGTAATTTTTGGTAGTACGGTGAGCCACCTATGCACAACCCAGCATCGCCCTTGGAAACCACAGTCACACACACACACACACACATACACACACACCACCAGTACTTGGCAAAGGTGAGCTTGGACTCCACTTAGATGCTTACCGACTGTTCTCTCTGTGTTTCCAGGAAGCGACTGACTAGTACTGGTGGTGTGTGTGTGTGTGTGTGTGTGTGTGTGTGTGTGTGTGTGTATGACTGTGGTATGCTGGGTTGTGCAAAGGTGGCTCGCCATAATACCAAAAATTACAATGGAAGAAACTGCATAAATATTTAGAAACTTGGCTAGCATATGGATAATATACACTCACTTACCACTTTATTAACACTTAACACTATGGGCCTAATAAAGTGCCCGAGCTCTGCACATCCTTCCTAGCACATCCACACATTAATTCACAACATTCACCTTTCCTGACACCTCTCATCTCCTCTTGACTCCTTCACCTCTAAAATATTTTCAATAAAGAGCCCATCTGGGTTAATTTAAAAAGCATCACTTCATCTGTTCCTCAGTTACCCATTACAACTGGTGGAGAATGCAGGTATCTTTAGTGAGGCCAGACCAACCTTCTTCTCACTTCTGCAGACCCACCCATCTCTCAATATGGAGTATCTTTTTCATCAGTTTGCAGACCTCACCCTTCGCCAGCCCATTTGATTTAGTTTGTTCCCATCCCTTATGGTCAGCAACCAAGTGGGCCCACATTATTGCACCCTTTGTTATTGGGAAGCCCAATCAGGTCCAGGTCAACAAGCGAGTTGTGATGTGTCACAAAGCAAACCAATGAGGATGCGGAATCCTGAAACCCCAAGCAAGCTCATTGAGGAGGTGGAGTTGGCAGAGGCAACACGTGCACAAGGCATTGAGGAGAAAGATGCAACATATCCTCGGAGGAGTCTCCCAGAGAGGTGATTGATGGAGGACCAAATTTGAAAGTCAGCCGGTCATCACAAAGAGATGAACCCATGCCAATATACCTGAATCCTCTAGAAACGCTTGTGGTTTGTGGGCTGCATAGTTCACCATTCTCTTCCATCTGATTAACTGGAGAAGAAGGTGAGTCTAGACAGCTGACATACTAAAGCTGTCCTGGATTCAAGGAGTTCAGTCAGCCTCGTTCAAACCCTGGGGTGCTGGTAACAGAGAAACCAGGAAAACACTGATTTCAATAACCTGTGTATACAGCGATACTTGCTATGTGCCAGCCAGGGCAGTCACCATCATGGCCAGATTCCTGGATATTGGATGCTAGCTTGGTTTAAGGATATGCCAGATCCCCTGTTAATAGGAAAGGATTGGCCAGGGTTCATCTGATTACTTTTGATTACCATGCAGCCTGCGACCTGGAGAAGAGGCAGAGCCCCTGTCCTGTGTATAACTCTACTGTACACCAATATCAAGAAAGATGGTGAGTATAGACAGAAACCATTAAATGTGTATTCTCATTCATTTCAACAGGTTACAGTTTGGGGTTCCTGTGCCAGAGAACAGCATGAGGAACAGCTGGACTCAGGTTTAAGTGGTCAAGGGAGAAAACAGACAAGTTGGCCCTCAGCCTGCTTCCTACTTTTCTGTCAATAATGGCCTGTTGTACTGCATGGTAACCATGCAGGGTGTTGAAAGAAGGCTGCTGGTGGTACCACAGACAAAGACGAAGATGGTGATGATGGTGGCACACTCCCATCCCCTCATTAGGCATCTGGGTGCTCAAAACACTATCCATTACATCTATGATCAATTCCATTGCCCCGGGCTTGTTGGAGAGGTGAAGTAGTTCTACCAATACAATGAAGTGTGTAAGTGGGAAAATTTCTGCCCCCCAAGCCCCCTTGTTCCACTGCCCATCAAAGAGTTGCCTTTCAAATGCATAGGAATGGGCATGGTTGGTCAGCTGCCAGAGTCTGCCCAGGGTCACAAGTATATTCTGTCGTTAGTCAATTATGCTGCATGCTACCCAGTAGCTGTTCTGTTTCACAGTCACATTAAAATTTAGTCATTTAGTAGACACTTTCAATCAAAGCAACTTATATATGAGAAACATAAGCAATTTGTCACACAAAATTCAACAATATCTGCAGTATCGCATTGCCAAGTTCCAATGGTAGCAGGAGTAGTATAGAAGCCAGAGCAGAAGAGGAGGTATTTTTTATTTAATTTTTATTCATTTATTTAATATATATTTAATATTTTTTATATTAAATGGTAAGTGCCATTATGCTTGTGGACTGGTTAAGTGCTTGTGGAAAAGATGTGTTTTCAGCTGTTTCTTGAATGCTGAAATGGTTTTGGCAGATCAGGTGGAGGTTGGAAGCTCATTCCACCACAGAGGAACAGAGAAAGTGAATGACCGTGAAAGAGTTTTTGTGTCTTGTTATGATGGAACCATCACGATCCAGGATCCATCGATTTCAAAGAGGGGACATAGACCTGGAGGAATGAGTTGAAGGAATGAGTTGAAGTCAGTGATGTTTAATTGGCTGTCTTGAAGGCAAAAAACAAAGCCTTTAATTTGATTCTGGCAGCTTCAGGTAGCCAGTGGATTAAAATCAAGAGGCAGATGACGTGAACCTTCTGTGGTTGATTAATGACCAGACATGCCACTGCTCTCTGGACCAGCTGTAGTGGCTTGATTGTGCTAGTTGAAAGGCTGACCAACAGAGTGTTGCAGTAATACAGTCTTGAAATAACAAGATCTTGGACCAGGAGCTATACAGCATGTTGTAATGCAAGACTGGGTGATTGATGAGATGCAGGCAGTGAATATTAGCTGGTCATCAAAGACCACTTCCAGGTTCCTGGCTGTCCTGGTTGCCGTCAGCCTCTGGGCTTTTGAACATCACCAAAAATGCCTGGGAGCAACAATTTTCACCCCACCAATTGGTGATAGAAGATGTGTGGGACATAAGGGTGAGGATTGACAGAGTGATGTCCCTTGTACATGAACATCTGTTCCAACCTGGTGATAGAGAGCTAGTGTTAGCTTCTTCTACCACCTCCAAGTTTCTTCCTTTTAGGCAGGGAGAGGACAGGACTTGTGACCTATCGAGTCCATCAGCCAAGTCAGAGATGTACAGAGCAAACCACCTCATATGCTGGGTGGAGCCCATGGCCCAACATGGCGACCAGTCTTGCCATGGAAGATCAGCTCACCCTGATGCAGAAACACAAGTTGGAAGCCCCGGTCAATCAGGGATTATGAGTTTTCCCGAGACTCCAGGTCAAACAAAAATAATCTCTCACAACACTCTAACCCCATCTGGAGTCACATATCTGCAGGCTCTACAAGCCTAGGTACCAGAGGCTCGTCAAGAGGCTATCAAGGTAGAGGTTAAACAGATGCTGAAAATGGGTATGACAGAAGAATCACAAAGCCCATGGTCCAGTCCTATTATAATATTCCAGAAGAGCTTTGTCAACTTCCACTCCTGCAATGACTTTCAGAGGCTGAATGAATTGTCCACCTTCGATGGATATCCCATGCACATTGAACATCTTGGGAAGGCCTGGTGCATTCGGAAAGCTGGGAGGACTATCCCATCTGCCTCAGGAAGGTGCTGTCAGATCTCTGTAGGACTGAAATACCGCTAAAACTAAGGAAGTGTAACTAAGTCTCTCTCATCAAGCCTTGGAGATATAAACGGCAACAGCACTTGGCAAAGGGGAGCTTGGACTCAGCTGAAATGCTTACAGACTGTTCTCTCTGTTTCCAGGAAGCGATTGGTGCAACTACTGGCAGGATCTCGGCCCCAATCTCTGCACACCTTTTCTGGAACATCAAGCTACAGCAAATCCTGGGTTATTCGCAGCTCTTACCTTCCCCAGTGCCTAAACTCCTCTTCATTTCTTCACATCTGAATTCTCTAAAAAAGAGCTTCTCAGGGGTGACTTAGAAAGCATTGTCTTGTCTGTTACTCATTCACCCCATTACAGTAAGCAATGGGCATTTTCGTGGGATACCAGGGATACCAGCCATTACATCTGCACAAAGGTAAAATCTACTATATCTGATAGAATGCTAGTTATGTATTTAACTGTGCCTCTCTGAATTCCAGATAACCCCCAGAGGTGGTGCTGAGCATGAGTGGATAATCTCAGCCCCAGCAATATGGAGAGGACTGGACGTCTTTGTCTTTGTAAACCACAAGTGACAGTGAGATCCATCTCCCCAAACCACGGAAAGAACTTCTGCACAACATTCCAGTGTAGCTTCCATTCACCAAGGTGAAGCATGTTCCTGGAGAGTGCATGTGCCACCTGAATTTGTGAAACCGAAATGTGAACCACTCTAAGAGGCCACGTCAGAATCCTGTTGAGAGTTGAAAGGACATGTTGGACTTTGTGCCACCTTCAGGGTTCAGGTGAAAGACTGTTAAGGTGTTGTAAAACCAAATAAGCACATGGAAACTGCAGGGCTTGGTAAACTGCACATAGATCCAATGGGAAATATGATCTAAAGACTGTGCCAGTGACCAATGGCTGAAAATGCCTCTTTGATTCCACATTTTCACAGACTCGACGAGAGAAGTGTTGGTCGTGGTTACTCAATGACACAGGGGAATAATGCCTAGAGGCACCCCTGCCATCAAAAACTCTTGCAATGCACATGTGCAACAGTGAGAAACAAATAATCCAATGGTGGCATGGGTGAAACAACAGAGTTTGCTAGACAATCTAGAGCATTAAATGTAATGGATCGCATTTTCTTATTCATAGGAAGGCTCAGATTTGTAACATGCTGCTGATGCAGTTTGGTGTCGCAGACAGCAGGCTGCTTTGTAGAGGAAAGTGGCCAGTTCGTCCACATAAGGCAAGATTTACATACCCTTGGACCTTACAGGTGCCTACTTGTCCTGCATTTCCAGTACCTCAGAGCAGTGTTTCCCAACCTTTTGTCTTAAGTATCCCCACAGCACCATCAGTAAGGCTCAAGTACCTCTTTATCGACACAAAACTAAAGATGTGTTTCAAAGACTAAATATAATTTAACATTATCATTAAAATGGATTATTATTGATCAATAAATATCGGTTTGATCTATTGACATACCTTCATCAATATCCATTATTGATAAAGATTTCCTGATTTGATTTGATTCTGATTCAATTCTGATTAATTTGTGTATATTTCAGTTATAATCTACATTTTGCTTGAAACAAAGTTTCTCTCAGATAATGCTGTTAATTATAAAGGGGACCTTCTAACTTGGTACATTAAAAATATACAGTAAACGTATCAAATTGTATCTTTAGTTTGATATAACTTTGGTCACATTTTAGCTTATTTTTTATTTACAAATTCCATTAATTCCACACTTTGTTTTGTGGTTAACATTTTTATTAATTTTCAATACAAAGAAAAACAAAACATGTATACAGTGATTCAAAATTAACACCCACTACTTCCCCTCCCCGATCAAGAACCCCACCCCAAACGAACATCCCAGTGGTCTTACATAAGTACACACATTTACAGAGAATAAAATAATATATATATATATATATATATATATATATATATATATATATATATATATAGATAGATAGATATATATATATATATATATATATATATATATATATATATATACACACACATATACATACACATACACACACATACACCTATAATAAACATACAACTCTAAACTATACCTCTCTCTCCAAAGTCCCACTGCGAGAGCCCCCCAAAAACGTCAAATATCTACCCCATTTCCCAATAAAAGAATCCCATATCCCCAGCCTTCTACATGATACCTCTTCGAAGGCTGCCACCCTTCCCATCTCTTCGCACCACTCCCGAATTGAGGGTGCTCCCACCGACTTCCAACCTCTTAAAACAATCTGCCTGCCTATCATCGCACTAGTGAGGATCCAACTGTTTATGTATTTATCACTTACGTCGATGACCTCCCCATCACCCAAAACACAGAGTCTGGGGCAAAATGAAATCCGAATGCCCAACACGTCATACAGAACACTCTGTACCTTCAACCAAAATTCCTGAATCTCAGCACACCACCAAAAAACATGGGCCATGTCTCCTTCCTCTGACTGGCATCGCCAGCAGGTGGGTGTGCTTTAAGGCCAAGCCTATACAATTTAGAGGGTGTCCAATAGAACCGATGTAAAATCTTGAATTGTATAAGGCGCACCCTTGCATCTCTCGATGCAGTTTTTATGTTTTTTAAAATCCTAGCCCATTCTCTCTCCTCCAATTCCAGGTTTAAATCTTTCTCCCATAATCTCTTGAGAGTGGTTGAGACTCCGTCCCCCAGACTCTGAATTAATAAGGAGTAATACACTGATGCCTCATGGCCCTTTCCAAAAGCAGAAATCACCACTCCTAGAGTATCTGCTGCTTTAGGGGGGTGTATGCTATTCCCAAAAATAGTACAGAGCAAATGGTGTAACTGAAGATACCTAAAAAACTGAGATTTGGGGATCCCAAAATATTGAACCAGATTTTCAAAGGATCTCATCACACCGCTCTCGTAAAGATCACCGAGTGTATAAACCCCCCTCGCAATCCACTCTGACCAACAAAAAGGTGACTTATTAATGCATAGTTTGGGCTTTAGCCATAGGCTCGAGGCAACATTTAGATAAATATCTGAATTAAACACTCTGGACACTTTTGTCCATACTGAGTGTAAATGTGAAATAACGGGGTGTGATTTAACTTCTCTATTTAGTTTGATGGAAAGGCTGTGCAATGGCAAAATAGGGGTTAGGAGTTCTTGTTCAATGCAGAACCCAGGAGGGGCTCTTTCAGGTGGAAGCGACCAATGAGCCAAATGTCTGAGACCGCATGCATAATATTAAAACAAAATCTTGGGTAGGCCTAGCCCACCTTTGTCAATCGGCCTATGTAATTTACTGAAATGTAGTCTGGGGCGCTTAATGAAAGACTTCGCTATGCTATCAAATTGCTTGAAATAAGAGAGGGGGACGTCTACCGGGAGAGACTGTAGCAAGTAGTTAAATTTTGGAATACAGTTCATTTTAATAACATTAACCTTCCCAATCATCGATAAATGTAATGAAGCCCACCTGTCTACATCGCTCGAAAACCGTTTTATTAAAGGGTCAAAATTAACTCTGACTAAATCAGACAAATTTGTTGGGAATAAAATGCCCAAATACTTAATGCCCTGTTTGGGCCACTGGAAAGCGCCTGGCTGGAAGGCCATTACTGGACAGTATGCTGTCAAAGCCAAAGCTTCAGCAGTTGACTTTGTATCCTGAGAACTTGGAAAAGGAATTAATAATTCTGTGAAGGCAAGATCTAGTGGGGTCGGAGACGAATAATAAAATATCATCTGCATAAAGCAGAAGCTTATGTGCCACACCTCCTGCCACCACCCCTGGAAAATCATCATCTTTTCTTATAGCGGCTGCTAATGGTTCCAGGGCAAGACAGAACAATAATGGGGAAAGAGGGCAACCCTGACGGGTGCCCCTATCCAGAGTAAAATAATCTGAAATTAATCCATTTGTTTGTACCGCTGCTACAGGGTGTCTATAAAGTAACTTGATCCAACCAATAAATGTACTCCCAAACCCATACATTTCCAAAATCTTAAAAAGATAATCCCATTCTACCATATCAAACGCCTTTTCGGCGTCAAGTGAGATGGCAGCGACCGGAGACTGATGATTCGCTACTGACCACATGATATTGATGAGACGCCTGATGTTATCAGAAGAGCTACGACCCTGAATAAACCCCACCTGATCTATATGTATAAGAGATGTCATAACTTTACTTAATCGGTTAGCCAAAATTTTAGTTAGAATTTTTACATCTAGCTGGATCAGGGAAATTGGATGGTAACTTTTACACTTGCTTGGATCTTTGTCCTTTTTAAGAATCAGACTGATCTGGGCTTGTGTCGTGGTTGGTGGAAGCTTTCCATTCTTTAATGATTCAGTATAAACTTCTAACAAAAGTGGAGCCAGTTCTGTAGCATAAGATCTAAAAAATTCAGCAGCAAAACCATCTGGCCAGTAGGGAAGTAGTAAGGATGGGAGGTCCTCGGAGCGCTTATTCGGTAGCTCCGTGGACGCTGGTTCGTGGACGCTGCGCGACGCACCCTAGATGATTTTTGCCGACGCGCAGCGCTGCTCTGCATCAACCGGCGGGTCCCCCGAAGACGACCAGAGGCGTCCCCGAGCGTCTGCGCCCCACGGTGGCCGCGCTACGAGCGTTCAAAAACGGAAAGCATTTACATGCAGTCCTGCAGCCGACCGCTGGGTGGCGCCACCATGTCCCAACTCAGGCTTATTGCAGTGGGATCCCTCCCCATTCAAATAAACCACAGCTGGGCTCTTTTTTGGGGGAAGGTGGGGGCTGACCACGAAAACCCTATAGGGCCAAATGCCCACTTTATTGCATCACTTCCCCCTCGGGGTGCCAAGGACCGCCCCAACGACCCACGTAGCCACTAAACGGCCCCTTACAAGCTATTTTGGGAAAAGCCCACGGAAGCGAGCCTTTGATTGGCCGACAGCTGGGGCATGTCCGGGAGGGGGCGGGGATGACCACAAACACACTATTTGTCCACATTCCCACTATATTACAGGAGTTTGTCCCTGGGGGTGCACAGACCGCGGGGTTGTGTCCCGGAGGGGGCGGGGCTGACCATGAACACACTATTTGTCCACCTTCCTGCTATATTACAAGACTTTGTCCCTGGGGGACCACAGGCCCCTGGAGTGTGTCCAGTAGGGGACGGGGCTGACCACAACTACTTGTCCATTTACCCACTAAATTGAACCACTTTCTCACTGTTGTCTGAGGACCCTCTGTGTGTGTCTGGGAGGCAGTGGGTCTGTCCATGGACAAATGATTTGTCCCCTTTGACCAGGTTAAAATATGTATGACTTGCAAGTGGGTGTAGTAGCAATTTAATTCACTTGTGACGCGACAGTGGTAGATCTAATCAATGACAATTACGAAACAGCCTAAAGAGAGGAGGTGACACTCTGACACGCTGTCACCACCAACATACTAAATGTCCATTTACAATTTATTGTATTGGTCTATTACCCCTGTGTCCACCAACATGCTAAATGTCCATTTTCAATTTATTATAATGGTCTATTATCCCTGTGTCCACCAACATACTAAAGGTCCATTTTCAATTTATTGTATTGGTCTATTGTGTCCACCAACATATTAAATGTCCATTTCAAATTTATTGTATTGGTCTATTGTGTCCACCAACATACTAAATGTCCATTTTCAATTTATTATAATGGTCTATTACCACCAACATACTAAATGTCCATTTCCAATTTATTATATTGGTCTATTACCCCTGTGTCCACCAACATACTAAAGGTCCATTTCCAATTTATTGTATTGGTCTGTTGTATCCACCAATATACTAAATGTCCATTTTCAATTTATTATAATAGTCTATTACCCTACGTCCAACAACATACTAAATGTCCATTTCCAATTTATTGTATTGGTCTATTACCCTACATCCAACAACATACTAAATGTCCATTTCCAATTTATTGTATAGGTCTATTACCCTTGTGTCCACTAACATGCTAAATGTCCATTTCCAATTTATTGTATTGGTCTATTGTGTCCACCAACATATTTAATGTCCATTTCCAATTTATTGTATTAATGAATTTAATCTAAGTCCACCAACATACTAAATGTCCATTTCCAATGTATTGTATTGATGTATTTAATCTAAGTCCACCAACATACTAAATGTCCATTTCCAATGTATTGTATTGATGTATTTAATCTAAGTCAACCAACATACTAAATGTCCATTTCCAATTTATTGTATTAATGTATTTAATCTAAGTCCATCAACATATTAAAGGTCCATTTCCAATTTATTATACTGGTCTATTACCCCTGTGTCCACCAACACATTAAATGTCCATTTCCAATTTATTGTATTGGTCTATTGTGTCCACCAACATATTAAATGTCCATTTCAAATTTATTGTATTGGTCTATTGTGTCCACCAACATACTAAATGTCCATTTTCAATTTATTATAATGGTCAATTATATTTATTATTAATTTATTATAATGGAAATGGACATTTAGTATGTTGTTGGACGTAGGGTAATAACCCTAAGTCCAACAACATACTAAATGTCCATTTCCAATTTATTGTATTGGTCTATTACCCTTGTGTCCACTAACATACTAAATGTCCATTTCCAATTTATTGTATTGGTCTATTGTGTCCACCAACATATTTAATGTCCATTTCCAATTTATTGTATTAATGAATTTAATCTAAGTCCACCAACATACTAAATGTCCATTTCCAATATATTGTATTGATGTATTTAATCTAAGTCAACCAACATACTAAATGTCCATTTCCAATTTATTGTATTGGTCTATTACTCCTGTGTTCACCAACATATTAAATGTCCATTTCCAATTTATTGTATTGGTCTATTACCCTTGTGTCCACTAACATACTAAATGTCCATTTCAAATTCATTGTATTGATGTATTCACTCTAAGTCCATCAACATACTAAAGGTCTATTTCTAATTTATTATATTGGTCTATTACCCCTGTGTCCACCAACATACTAAAAGTCCATTTCCAATTTATTGTATTGGTCTATTGTGTCCACCAACATACCAAATGTCCATTTTAAATTTATTATAATAGTCTATTACCCTACGTCCAACAACATACTAAATGTCCATTTCCAATTTATTGTATTGGTCTATTACCCTACATCCAACAACATACTAAAGGTCCATTTCCAATTTATTGTATTGGTCTATTGTGTCCACCAACATATTTAATGTCCATTTCCAATTTATTGTATTAATGAATTTAATCTAAGTCCACCAACATACTAAATGTCCATTTCCAATGTATTGTATTGATGTATTTAATCTAAGTCAACCAACATACTAAATGTCCATTTCCAATTTATTGTATTAATGAATTTAATCTAAGTCCACCAACATACTAAATGTCCATTTCCAATATATTGTATTGATGTATTTAATCTAAGACCACCAACATACTAAATGTCCATTTCCAATGTATTGTATTGATGTAATCTAAGTCAACCAACATATTAAAGGTCCATTTCCAATTTATTATACTGGTCTATTACCCCTGCGTCCACCAACACATTAAATGTCCATTTCCAATTTATTGTATTAATGTATTTAATTTAAGTCCACCAACATATTAAAGGTCCATTTCCAATTTATTATACTGGTCTATTACCCCTGTGTCCACCAACACATTAAATGTCCATTTCCAATTTATTGTATTGATGTATTTAATCTAAGTCCATCAACATATTAAAGGTCCATTTCCAATTTATTATACTGGTCTATTACCCCTGTGTCCACCAACACATTAAATGTCCATTTCCAATTTATTGTATTGATGTATTTAATCTAAGTCCACCAACATACTAAATGTCCATTTCCAATGTATTGTATTGAAGTATTTAATCTAAGTCAACCAACATACTAAATGTCCATTTCCAATTTATTGTATTAATGTATTTAATCTAAGTAATTTAAGTCCATCAACATACACTATATTGCCAAAAGTATTCGCTCACCCATCCAAATAATTGAATTCAGGTGTTCCAATCACTTCCATGGCCACAGGTGTATAAAATGAAGCAACTAGGCATGCAGACTGCTTCTACAAACATTTGTGAAAGAATGGGCCGCTCTCAGGAGCTCAGTGAATTCCAGCGTGGTACTGTGATAGGATGCCACCTGTGCAACAAGTCCAGTCATGAAATTTCCTCGCTACTAAATATTCCACAGTCAACTGTCAGTGGTATTATAACAAAGTGGAAGCGATTGAGAATGACAGCAACTCAGCCACGAAGTGGTAGGCCACATAAAATGACAGAGCGGGGTCAGCGGATGATGAGGCTCATAGTGCGCAGAGGTCGCCAACTTTCTGCAGAGTCAATTGCTACAGACCTCCAAAGTTCATGTGGCCTTTAGATTAGCTCAAGAACAGTATGTAGAGAGCTTCATGGAATGGGTTTCCATGGCCGAGCAGCTGCATCCAAGCCATACATCACCAAGTGCAATGCAAAGCATCAGATGCAGTGGTGTAAAGCACGCCGCCACTGGACTCTAGAGCAGTGGAGATGCGTTCTCTGGAGTGACGAATCACGCTTCTCCATCTGGCAATCTGATGGACGAGTCTGGGTTTGGCAGTTGCCAGGAGAACGGTACTTGTCGACTGCATAGTGCCACCTGTGAAGTTTGGTGGAGGGGGGATTATGGTGTGGGGTTGTTTTTCAGGAGCTGGGCTTGGCCCCTTAGTTCCAGTGAAAGGAACACTGAATGCTTCAGCATACCAAGAGATTTTGGACAATTCCATGCTCCCAACTTTGTGGGAACAGTTTGGGGATGGCCCCTTCCTGTTCCAACATGACTGCGCACCAGTGCACAAAACAAGGTCCATAAAGACATGGATGAGCGAGTTTGCTGTGGAAGAACTTGACTGGCCTACACAGAGTCCTGACCTCAACCCGATAGAGTACCTTTGGGATGAATTAGAGCGAAGACTGTGAGCCAGGCCTTCTCGTCCAACATCAGTGTCTGACCTCACAAATGCGCTTCTGGAAGAATGGTCAAAAATTCCCATAAACACACTCCTAAACCTTGTGGAAAGCCTTCCCAGAAGAGTTGAAGCTGTTATAGCTGCAAAGGGTGGGCCGACGTCATATTAAACCCTATGGATTAAGAATGGGATGTCACTTAAGTTCATATGCGTCTAAAGGCAGATGAGCGAATACTTTTGGTAATATAGTGTATTAAAGGTCCATTTCCAATTTATTATACTGGTCTATTACCCCTGTGTCCACCAACACATTAAATGTCCATTTCCAATTTATTGTATTGATGTATTTAATCTAAGTCCATCAACATGTTAAAGGTCCATTTCCAATTTATTATACTGGTCTATTACCCCTGTGTCCACCAACACATTAAATGTAATTTCCAATTTATTGTATTGATGTATTTAATCTAAGTCCACCAACATACCAACATACATACATGGTCCATTTCCAATATATTTTATTAGTGTATTCAGTCTAAGTCAACCAACATACTAAATGTCCATTTCCAATTTATTGTATTAATGTATTTAATTTAAGTCCACCAACATACTAAAGGTCCATTTCCAATTTATTGTATTAAATGACTGTCCACGAAGCATGTATTTGCCACCATTCAAATAAATGGTACGTGGGCACTTCCTAGAAGACGGCACAAAAGTGCCCACATGCAATTTATTTGAATGGTGAGAAATACATGGTTCGTGGGCGGTCATTTATATGGCTTTTCTTGCTATTTTTATGCAAAATTATCAATAAATCATCAAGTATTTCACTCAAAATAATCAATGGATCCCATTTATGCAAATTACATCTCAAAATATTGTATAATTCGCTAAAAAATGACTGTCCATGAACCATGTATTTGCCATCATTCAAATAAATTGTACGTGGGCACTTCCCACAAGACGGCACAAAAGTGCCCACGTGCAATTTATTTGAATGGTGAGAAATACATGGTTCGTGGACAGTCATTTATATGGCTTTTCTTGCTATTTTTTATGCAAAATTATCAATAAATCATCAAGTATTTCACTCAAAATAATCAATGGATCCCATTTATGCAACTTACATCTCAAAATATTGTATATTTTGCTTAAAAATGACTGTCCACGAACTATGTATTTGCCACCATTCAAATAAATTGTACGTGGGCACTTCCTAGAAGATGGCACAAAAGTGCCCACGTGCAATTTATTTGAATGGTGAGAAATACATGGTTCGTGGGCGGTCATTTATATGGCTTTTCTTGCTATTTTTATGCAAAATTATCAATAAATCATCAAGTATTTCACTCAAAATAATCAATGGATCCCATTTATGCAACTTACATCTCAAAATATTGTATATTTTGCTTAAAAATGACTGTCCACGAACTATGTATTTGCCACCATTCAAATAAATGTTACGTGGGCACTTCCTACAAGAATGCACAAAAGTGCCCACGTGCAATTTATTTGAATGGTGGAAAATACATGGTTCATGGACGGTCATTTGTATGGCTTTTCTTGCTATTTGCATGTAATATTATCCATCAAACACCCTGTATAGCACTCCACATACTCAATGAAACCCATTTGAGCAAGTTACAACTCATAATACTGTGTAATTTGCATTAAAATGATTATCCATGAACCCTGTATTTGAATTCCATTAAATAAGCTGCAGATGGGACCTTCCTTTTGGACTTGGACATTTTTTGAGGAAAAATTGCTACACTCTTTATTTATATGACTTTAGTAGCATGTATATGAAATATTATCAATAAAACACCCTGTATAGCACTCAACATACTCATTGGAACCCACTTATGCAACATACAACTCTTTAAAATGTATAATTAGCTAAAAAATGACTGTCCACGAACCATGTATTTGCCACCATTCAAATAAATTGTACGTGGGCACTTCCCACAAGATGGCACAAAAGTGCCCACATGCAATTTATTTGAATGGTGAGAAATACATGGTTCGTGGACAGTCATTTATATGGCTTTTCTTGCTATTTGCATGCAAAATCATCAATACATCATCAAGAATATCACTCAGAATCATCAATGGAACCCATTTATGCAACTTACATCTCAAAATATTGTATATTTTGCTTAAAAATGACTGTCCACGAACCATGTATTTACCACCATTCAAATAAATTGTACGTGGGCACTTCCTAGAAGACGGCACAAAAGTGCCCACATGCAATTTCTTTAAATGGTGAGAAATACATGGTTCGTGGACGGTCATTTATATGGCTTTTCTTGCTATTTTTATGCAAAATTATCAATAAATCATCAAGTATTTCACTCAAAATAATCAATGGATCCCATTTATGCAACTTACATCTCAAAATATTGTATAATTCGCTAAAAAATGACTGTCCACGAACCATGTATTTGCCACCATTCAAATAAATTGTACGTGGGCACGTCCTACAAGACGGCACAAAAGTGCCCACGTGCAATTTATTTGAATGGTGGAAAATACATGGTTCGTGGACGGTCATTTGTATGGCTTTTCTTGCTATATGCATGTAATATTATCCATCAAACACCCTGTATAGCACTCCACATACTCAATGAAACCCATTTGAGCAAGTTACAACTCATAATACTGTGTAATTTGCATTAAAATGATTATCCATGAACCCTGTATTTGAATTCCATTAAATAAGCTGCAGATGGGACCTTCCTTTTGGACTTAGACATTTTTTGAGGAAAAATTGCCACACTTTTTATTTATATGACTTTAGTAGCATGTATATGAAATATTATCAATAAAACACCCTGTATAGCACTCAACATACTCATTGGAACCCACTTATGCAACTTACAACTCTTTAAAATGTATAATTAGCTAAAGAATGGCTGTCCACGAACCATGTATTTGCCACCATTCAAATAAATTGTACGTGTGCACCTCCTTACAAGAATAAGCAAAAAGACAGAAGTGCCCATGTACAATTTATTTGCATTGCCTGAAATAGTCACTTGGTGGACATCTGTTTTTAATGTGTGGGATAGATTCATTCACTAAATATCATATTTAGGTGAGTGTTTGAACCCCCCTGAACAACATGCACCCTTCAAAACCTCAAAATTCAACCGTCCACGAACCAACTACATTTTTGAATGGGATAAATTGTACGTGGGATCTCCATAACTCCAGACTGGGATGACTTAAACACTTCAGACCTGCACTCCTATGCTCATCTCAGTCTCCTCTATCTATGGTATGAATTTCGAGGGGATCAGAGAAAGTCAAAAATTTCGACCGAAAAAACCAAAAGCCTTTTGCCTTTCGAATTTTGAGGTTTTGAAGGGTGTATGTTGTTCAGGGGGTTCAAACACTCACCTAAATATGATATTTAGTGAATGAATCTATCCCACACATTAAAAACAGATGTCCACCAAGTGACTATTTCAGGCAATGCAAATAAATTGTACGGGGCTTCGCTATGGCCCGCACCATATATGATGCCGGATTCTAAGTCCAGCGAGGGTGGGTTTCCAGGGGGCATCCCAGGGGACCGTGCTAGGAGCGCGTTTCTGAGCATTTGGAATCGACTGGTATAGGTGTGTGGGGAGATTTTTGGGGGGCCCATGGCAGGCTTGGGGTCAGGCCTTAGAGATATAGGGATAAAAACCACCACGCTCATGTGGGATTGCCATAACCTTTGCCGGGAAGGTGGCAGAGGCACAAAACCGAGTCCTACGCCCCCATTTTCGAGGGCGCTCTTTCCAATGGCGTCTCTCCGAGGTCGGCAAGTGCCTCAACCTGATTGGCCCTCGTAAGAAGTGCTATGTACATCTTAGAGACTCGGCACCAAGTCGATTGGTACTGGCCTCTATATGACTTTAGTAGCATGTATATGAAACATTATAAATAATACATCCTGTATAACACTCAACATACTCAATAGAACCCACTTAAGCAACTTACAACTCTTTAAAATGTATAATTAGCTAAAGAATGACTGTCCACGAACCATGTATTTGCCACCATTCAATTAAATTGTACATGGGCACTTCCTGTGTGACCTGGTGAAAATAACCTTCAATTTTACGATAAGAACTAGGGGCTTCGAGTACTTCATCTTTGTGCTCTCATAAACAACTTATTTAAATTTAGTGTCCCTCAGATATTGGGAAGTAATTTAAAAAATATCAAGAACAATATTAAGGAAAAATAACTGTCACTTTTCATTCACAAGTCATCCAATTAAGCACTTAACAAAGTCATTCAAACTTCAAACTTTGCACACTGTCTATGGAGCCCCTGAGAAGATATAGATTTCAAATTGGAGTCATTTGGAACTTTCTGGAGGGTGTCCACGAAACACCTATAGAAATGAATGGAATAAATTGCTCGTGGGATGCACCCTGGCAGCGTGCCCAGAGGTCCCAGAGACCCCAAATGTCACACGCTGACACGTCGCGTGCCCCTTATCGACATACTAAGGGGACTAAAGCCTAGGCTGAACAACAATATTTTTCATTATTTTCAATAGATCTCCCTGCTTGTCATAGGAATCAATGAGACAGCCTGCCCTGTAGGCCCATGTGCATCAGTACATTCATCAGAGGTTTTAATACTTAGCAAGCACCTGTGGCCTCCAAGTTCTAGATCCTGATTTGGGGGCCCCTGACGGTCGAGGATCTCAAATTTCAAGGTCCTGTGACTTTTTGAACCCCCTTTTCTAGATGGCCCACTTGACCATTAAACCAATGCAAGTCCATAGGTGTTTCGTGGACCGCCTTAAATTAGGTGCTAAGACCTGGGGGCTTCGAGTGCTTCATCATAGGGCCCTTAGAAACAACATATTTAAAAGCCATGTCCCTCAGAGTTTAGGAAGTTCTTTAAAAAAAATCAAGAATGTATTACAGAAAAATGTCACTTTTCATTCACAAGTCAGCCAATTAAGCACTTAACGGAGCCATTCAGACTTCAAGCTTTGCACACTGTCTAAGGGGCCCCTGAGAAGCTCTAGATTTCAAATTGGAGTCATTTGGAGCTTTCTGGGTGTTGTCCACGAAACACCTATAGAAATGAATGGAATAAATTGCAGGTGGAACTTTTCTAGAAAAGTCCTGCAGCCCCCAAATTTCACACGGTGGTAGCCCGATGACCCTCGAAAGACATATCGAGAGCACAAGGCTCTAGAAAAGAGTAATAGTATTTTTGACAGTTTATGCCAGATTCACACACACTGGCCTCTTGCACTCACAGCCTCACAGAGCCTTTTGAGTTAGATTAGAGACAACTAGGGTAGGGTTTGGATGTATGCTCAGGAAGGATCTAGACACCCCAAATTTTAGGGCCCGATTATGGGGCCCCTGACGGTCGGGGATCTCAAATTTCAAGGTCCTGAGGCCTTCGGAACCCCCTTTTCTAGACGGCCCACTTGACCATTAAAGCAATGCAATTCCATAGGTGTTTGGTGGACCGCCCTAAATTAGGTGCTAAGACTTGGGGGCTTCGAATGCTTCATCATAGGGCCCTTAGAAACAACATATTAAAAGGCTGTGTCCCTCAGAGTTTGGGAAGTACTTTAAAAAAATCGAGAAAAATATTAAAGGAAAATAACTGTCACTTTTCATTCACAAATCAGCCAATTAAGCACTTAACGAAGTCATTCAGACTTCAAACTTTGCACACTGTCTAAGGGGCCCCTGAGAAGATATAGATTTCAAATTGGAGTCATTTGGAGCTTTCTGTGGGGTGTCCATGAAACACCTATAGAAATGGATGGTATAAATTGCACATGGGATGTGCCCTGGCAATGTGCCCAGAGATCCCAGAGACCCCAAATTTCACATAGTGACCCCTCGTGAGACTCTTGAAGACATACTAAGAGTGCTAAGGATTTCGGTGAAGTATTGGTCGAACGTCAGAAAACGGCTTTAAAGGACTCTGGGCGGGCACAGCAGGCCCCCACCGTGTGCCCCATGATGAAATGTATTAAAAAATGTAACAAAAAATAATTGGTGTCAGGAACGCATAAAAACACACTTAGAGGGGGCGTGTGGGACGCCTGGGCGCTGCCCGGCACGAATTAGGGCGATGTATGGCATCAGGGGCCACACTGGGGGCAAAGGCATGCCAAAGTGGTATTTAGTGGGTAAGGGGACAGATAGTGGTTCTATGGACAACAGGAAGCCCATATAGAAGAATAGTGGATAAGGGGTCACAGGAAGTGAGTTCGTGGACAACAGGAAGCCCCTTTACAAGAATAGTGGGTAAGGGGGTCACAGGAAGTGAGTTCGTGGACAACAGGAAGCCCCTTTACAAGAATAGTGGGAAAGGGGTCAAAGGAAGTGAGTTCGTGGACAACAGGAAGCCCCTTTACAAGAATAGTGGGTAAGGTGGTTAAAAAGAGGCTCGGTGGACGCTGTTTACATTACTAAATGCCCCGTGGGCAGTAGGGGGTCAGTGGACCGACCCCAAAGTGACCATGACAACGCAAGAGTGCCCCAAGAGGTGTCCATACGGCGAGATAAGGGGGAAACCAAACATTACCCCAAAATAATGGGGAAGTGCCACCTGGCCTACAAGCTAGTGGGCAAGTGGGCGTCCATGTAAGGGGTACGATCCATCGCACCAACTATGTGTCCAATGGCAATTTAAATGAATAGGGCTTGATCCCACGAACCGCCTACATTCCCTTACAGTAGGTAGGGATTTGATTACCTCGTCAAGTTCCTCCAGGGTTATCTCAGAATCAAGAGAGTGTTTTTGCTCAATCGTCAGTTTAGGAAGATCTAATGGTTCCACAAAGTTTCTAATATCTTCATCAGAAAACGAAGACATGGAACTACAGAGATCAAGATAGAATTCTTTAAAAGCATTATTAATATCAATGGCCACCACCATGGTGGCTATTGATTTCACCACCATCAGATTTCACTGAGGGAATAGTAGAAAAAGACTCTCTCTACTTTATATATCTAGCCAAAAGCTTCCCTGCATTGTCCCCTGACTCAAAGTATGACTACCTTGCCCTGAACAACCAAAACTCCACTTTCTGCGACAAAATAGTATTATACCTGTATTTCAATCGGGTCAATTCTCTGAGGCCATCAGATGACATACGGCGCTTCAGCTCTGCCTCGGCACTTTTAATATTTCCTTCCAACTCCACAAGTTCTCGTGCTTTGAATTTTTTGATAAATGAGGCATACTGTATGATTTGACCCCTAAGAACCGCCTTAAGTGCCTCCCAAGCCACACCCACAGAGGATACTGAGGACCAGTTGGTCTCCATATAAACATTGATTTCAGTCTTTAACATTTGTTGAAAATCAGGATTTTGCAAAAGGGATACATTAAAGCGGCAATTATATGATTTCCTCTTCTCTGTATGTGGCAATATCTCTAAACTCACCAGGGCGTGATCCGAGACTAAAATATTTCCAATTGAGCAATCAGCAACAGATGAAATGAGGGACTTAGATATATATATAAAAAAAATCTATTCTAGAGTAAATCTTATGAACTGATGAAAAAAATGTATAGTCCCTACCAGATGGGTTCAAAAGTCGCCAGATATCTACAAGACCAAGATTTTTACAGATCTTGTGAAGTGTCGATGTAGCTCTAGGGGGTTTACACACTTTTGCTTCACTGTGATCAAGGACTGAGTCCATCAAAAGATTAAAGTCTCCTCCCAATATTATGTCATGAGAGATGCCAGCAGCTTGAAACATCTCTTCAAGATCTATAAAAAAGCCCTGATCATCAGCGTTAGGTGTGTAAATATTAGCCAAAATCAACCTTTGCCCCTGAATTTCTCCTAACACAACAATGACTCTTCCTAATTTTTCTTTAATCTGTTTGAGACATTTGAATTGTAGATGTTTATTAATCAATATAATGACTCCCCTGCTCTTACTTGAGCCAGCACTAAAGAAAATATTTCCACCCGATATCTTCCCAAATTTTTCAGCTTCTTGCGGGGAAAGACGCGTTTCTTGAAGAAACACTATATCATATTTCTTGCGCTTAAGAACAGAAATAACCTTCCTTCTTTTTATGGGGTGCCCCAACCCATTCACATTCCACGTGGAGAGAGATAACCCATTCACATTAACATCTGACATAATGATATAATAAAAAAATAAAAACAATGAGTGTGTCAAAAACAAAATTATACAGACCACATTCCCCATAAATGCAACAATCAAACCCCGAACTTCCCCCGGAACAAAACAAACAGAAAAAAGAAAAACGTGCGCACGACAGCGCCAACCGGCGACAATCCCTCAAAACTCAAAGAGTCCATGTATGCCTACGAAAGCCCCAGCGACAACTTTGCCATCGGATTGCTCGAGTCCGGTGCTTCTTCACAAATTTTATGAGGCACAATTACAATAACAGAAAATACTTTGTACAACAGACCCCAGCCAACAGGCAGAATAACAGAAAAACATGTAGATTCATGGAGTCTCGAAGGTGTGTTCCTCCACAAAATAAACTCCAGCTGATATAAAGCCATTCAGTTTCCTCGGACAGACAAACAATTGTTCAGTGAGCTGGCTGTTATGAGTGCAGCAGATGAGGTAATCATTCTACTAGGAGGCATAAGCACAAAGAACAAACATATTTAACCACAACTGTCCCGAAGTAGTGTAATTCCACAAAACAAGCTCCAGCCGTCAGGCAGAGCCAGCACGAAAAACAAAACCGGCATCCCGGTTCCTCGGATGATCAAGAGACAAACTAACTCGGAGGCCGAAAAAAAAAAAAAAACACCATAACTTACTCAGCCCGTCAACTTTATAAAAGACGTCCTTTATGTGAGCATATAGATATTTTGTGGTCATCCAAAGTGTCCATTCTCAATCTGGCTGGGGGAAAAAGATCTTCCGTCAATGCAAAAGTTTCTTGGAGTCATGCCATAAAACAAACTCCAGCCGCTAGGCGGAGTCAACGCAAAAAGAAACAAAAATGGCACCCAGCTTCCTCAGATAATCCCTGAGAGTCCCTGAGTTAGTCCACTAATATAAGAAACATCAAATGGCTTACTCCAATGTATTTATAAAGAAGAGTGCCTGTTTTGGACAAGTAAAAACTTTGTGACCATTCTTCGTTTTTATTCTCAGTTTGGCCGGGAACATCAGAGCAAATGAGATCTTTTTCTGATGTAAGAGTTTCTTGCATTCCTTGAACCGATCGCGTTTCTCTCGTGGAATTCGCAAAGTCCGGGAACAAGAAAATATTATGGTTCTTCCAAGAAAGCTTCCCTTTGCTCCTCGCCTGGCACAACATGAGATCTTTATCGGATGATTTCAGAAATCTGGCCAGAATTGATCGGGGTCTGTCTCCTTCAGCAGATCTGCGAGCCGGGACTCTGTGAGCTTGCTCGATTTCCAGCTTGTGGCCTGTTATGTCCAGCAGACTCGGGAAAAACTCGACCAGGAATTTCACCATATCTCTGCCCTCTTCATGCTCAGGAATTCCAACAATTCGTATGTTATTCCTTCGGCTCATATTTTCAAAATATTCCAGTTTTCCCGAAATTAATTCCAAATCTGTTTTGGACGAGGGCGGATTAGCGGATAATTCCCTTTCCGATGACTGAAGATAATCGATACGTTTTTCAACTTCTGTCACTCTTGTAAACAACTCTTGTTACCATCGCCGTAATCGATCGACGTATTACAGCGAGATCCTCCTCCAAGTCAGCGAGAACCTTCGTCAACATCACCGACATGTTGGACAACTGACGCTGAATATCTTCTCCCAGCATGCCGTCCAAATCATGTCTCCAGTTCGCAGTCCCGTCAGAGCCTCAGCTTGAACACGTAAGTGTCTTTTAATGTCTCCGGAGTCTGAGAATTTTGACATCTTTGCCATATTTACCTCAAAGAGCAAGTATGTAATTGGGTGTATCGAATCTCACCGGATCACAACATGAAAATAATAAAAAAACTAGCAAAGTTTGCAGAGCTCGTGTCTCACACGTCTGTCTCTCGCATGGAATCACGTGAACCCCCCATTAATTACACACTTAATTTTTTTTTTCCTGGTAACCTAAAAAATGTGCATCTACATTAACTGGATTTATTCAATTCAAAAATTTTATTTAATCTGACTAAATTTACGTAAAAAATTAGGATACACTGACAAAAGAAATTTTTATAGGTTAGATCAATTATAATTCCAGTTTACCACTTTTATATGACATAATATGTCTTGAAATTGCATATATTGTATTGCATACATACAGTATGTTTTATTACATGTTTATTGTTTACATGCATAAATTGTACTATATACACTATTTACATTGATATGTAGAACAAGAGCTAAAACGGTACTGTCTTTTTGAGACTACCGGCAGTTTAGCCATTGAGCGTATATTAACAAGAGAGAACACATATAGTTTCTTTAGCACATAAGAATGTGCTAAAGAATAAATAATAAGAATAACTGTTATAATAAGAATAAAAGTTAATTTTTTTGTTTTTGATCAACAAATGAATGTCAAGAACAGAAAGGGCAAGGGCGTAGATTTGGCTTGAACATTGGGGGTTTGCAGTGTGAAGCATTTACATGTTTCCATTGATAATGGTATTGATAATGGTATTAATAATGGGGGGTGGGGGGGGGGGGCAGGTGTACTTGCTTGTTTTGATTATTTTGATTATATTCCCCCCAGAATCTACGCCCCTGAGAAAGGGTATTAAAAAGACATAGAGTAAAAGATCGATATCGGGATTGTTCAAATGATGATCATGATTAATTGAAAAAATAATATTGTTATCCATCCCTATATCTTAATATTTGTATTTTAAGCAATACAGTTTGTTAGGTTCAACATAGCAAAATCTAATTCTTTTAATGTACCCCCTGGAACCTCCTTATGTACCCCCTGGGGTACACATACCCCTGGTTAGGAATCACTGCCTTAAGAGACATCTGGCTCATTTAAGTGTCATTGTGACAAATCCCTTGCAGTTCTGAGGCAGTCTGACCCACACAGGATTGTGGCCATTAGCGTGCCCTGTTTACAGATCAGATAGCCCATAACTAGCAGGGCTGTCTGCAGGTTGACAGAAGGGTCTACATTAACTGACCCCAAAGTTCTTGTGGTGGTGAGGAGAATTTGACAGAGTTTTCTGAATAGGTAATGTAGGCCAGTGTTTCTCAATCCTGGCCTTGGAGGACACCAGCACTCCAGATCATGGAAGTGTTAGTTTGAAGCATTGTGGAGAGAACATGAAGTAAGAGGTATGTCAGAAGAAGAGAGAGTTTTAGAACTCCTTATCGGTTCTTGGTAACCACTCCCTTCCACTGGTTTGTTCACTATAGTCGTGGCTGGATGCATTGGCCTGATGGATATACATAATCTCTGCCATCTTTGAAGGTCAGCATCTGTCTTTAAAAGTGAATACATAACCAAACGGTCATCTGGGGATACAGGTGTCTTTTTTTAATGGAGGAACATCAGCTGCAGCAGATGCTTGGTGCTTCTGAGTATGTGGCAGAGGAGCTAAATCAGGTGCTAGTTTAACCCTAAAGTTAGGATCCAGCTCAGAAAATTGAGCTGTCTGTTTAGCATTGCAGCAAACCACAATGCAATCCCACAAATGCTATATTCCCAAGCATGATGGGCAGATATCACAGACTGCAGTTTGGTGGGTAGCTAATGGCAGAAGAGCTGTGAGCCATAATCAAGTTAGATCATTTACACCCTCATTTTTGCAACATCACTACATTAATTTATTGGTATTTGCAATCAATCTGCTTAGTGCTGTGATTGTCCACTACTGCTTTAAAATTCTAAGTACAATAAAATTAGGAAAATTGAAATATGCATCTAATTAGTAACTATGTAGTAAGTTATGTATACCTTATGCATATAGTATACATGTACTGTATGTATTGAGAATATTTCAACTTGTATGTGAATTGAGATCATCATCTGTCCTTCCTTAAAGAAGCAAGTTACTTCAACTAGGTATTGCTGGATTGCTTATTTGAGGGTTCAGTCTTACCAATGCAGGTCTGTTTGCCTGGAATCCTGAGAAAGCCTGTGTGGCATCTGCAGTGGTAGGAACCAGGAGTGTTGATACAGTTTCCATTAGGGCAGGGTTCAGATACACACTCATCCACATCTAAGAAAACAACATCATTCAGTAAGAGTCATTGCTTTATTTTGTTTTGTGTTGGCCATATTTTGTAAAATGCCCTTTGAGAGGCTCTGAGATGCTTCACCATCCATTAACCTTTTGGTGCTGAGAAACTAGAGTACACACAACTTTCATTCTTTTAAGTCTAATTTGAGTTTAGCACAATGGTGTAGTCAAATTTGATTTGTAGACACAAACAGCCTGTGACGATTAGATGAAATGACCTGAGCATTCTCCACTGTTGTCCACTCTGTATCCAGTGTCGCAGTTACAGCGGTAGTCAGACCCCACAGGTACACAGCGTCCGTTCAGACACAGGTTAGGAAACAGACGACATCTGTTTACAGTCTCATTCACACTAACTGCAAACAAAACATAAACTCATCAAATAAAAACTCATGGAAATATAATCAGGGACTCATAAGTACCTTGAGAAAAACAGCAGTTTGGATGTTTTAGGTCTAGAATTTATTTGCATGATAGTCTATGCATGTTATTTGAAAAGTTTTGCTCACCGACAGGTCGTTGTGGTCTAAATCCATTACCATTCACTGGTATCTGAGGAATTTGAGGGATTTGGGGAATTTGGGGAAACTGAGGTAATATATGCCCATTATTATAAAATGGGTGGAGTATCTGGTCAATATGAGTAGGACTGAAGCTGCTGGTATGATGAGGGATTTTATCAGGATCCTCTTCACTATAGCCACTCAAGGCAGAGCCCACCAGACATATCCTGAAGTATTCATCTGTAAAGAGCAGAATAGAGAGAGACAGGACTGTTTGAGGTATATGACTATTAAAATGTCTTTTTGATGTCCTCTGTGTTTTTGTGTTTTGCAATCTCATGGTGCAACAGAGTTAATAGTCTCAAGAACCTAGATTTTGCAGAAACAGAAAGGTGCTCACAACTACCCCCTTTAAACCCTTGCTGCACCCTGTTGCTGAGCCTGTACTAGTTTGGATTCAAAGCAGACTACTACCCCACAGTATATGCAACATTAAGTCACATTCAAAGTGTACACTTAAAGAAGGACCACAAGGGCATACAGGGCATACGTTACCGTTCCTGTGTTCCTTTCCTAGCATTAATTCAGGAATTCGCTCCAATATTATTGCGCGCAAGATTAATAATGAATGACCCTTACTTCCTTCACATGATTTGGTCAACATCTACTAGTGTGGAGAGATAATCTGGCACTCGCCTTGTAATTTGACCCTTTTCTAACTAGCCTCTATCACATCACTCATGTGGACAGCTCTTGAAATACATTGAAGTTCAGTAAAGCTAAAGTTTCCCCAGCAGGGGCTTTGTAATATCACTATTGACTTGTTGCCCCAGTTCTTCTTTACACAAGATTGAAGCATTCATCCCAGAAGCTCAAGATTTCCTTAATAATGCTCTTAAACTGTGATATATTGTTCCCTTTACTTCTGCTGTTGCTGATTTTTTTTCCTCAGTAGAAACAAAGGGTTTAAAGATTTTGTATTTATTACTGTAAAAGCTGTAATCATTAAGATTTAAACAAATAATTAAGCCAAGAACAAAATTCCATTCTTGTACTCTTCTCTTTATTTGTGAAGGACACTAGTAGATTACAGCCTTCATCACCCATAGGAGGTGAACGTAGTTAGTAGGGTCAAAAAGGGTAGGGTCCCAGGAGTCACATGCTTGAACCCTAATAAGAATCTAGAATCTATTAACAAGAGATCCAGCAGGACAAATCTGAGGGTAAAACTTGTAGAGCGCACAACTTAATTAAAAATTAAGTAAAATTTCAGTTTCAGTGAAGTCAGAGTTTCTTGGATTTTTATATCATAGGTTAATCCAAACATGTATTTATTTATTTTAAGCACTTCTACTGTACCAAACAACCCTTAACATACTGACATATTAAGTTCTCAACTCATATTTCCTTAAGTTTGAATCCTAAACCATGTGGCCCTCTCTGGGGTCAAAGGGTCTTCATAGGTTTTACACCCTTCCTATTACTTAATTTCTCTGTGATTGCTTATGTTTACATTTTAAATACAGGATTTCAATTCTTAAAGTCTCCTCTGCTGAATAAGCTGGTTCTACTAGTGTGGTGTTGGTCTAGCTGGTGGACCAGCATAGCCATGATGTTCACCAGCAAAATTTAGCTGGTGAAGCTGGTCGACCAGTATGGTTTACCTAGTCATGCTGGTTAACCAAGGAAGTCTTGTTGGTTAAGATAGTCAAAGTCTTGTTGAACAACAGCACACCAGCTTCCCGTGGTCTAGACCAGCAAAATGCAACATATGCTGGTGACTAAGCTATGCTGTTTTTAAAGCAGGGTAACTTTTTGTCTGCTGAAATCTCAGCTCTCTTTGCTTGTCATTGGTGTATGTTCAGGTGCATTACTTACCTGATCCCGGTACAGGACACATTTCATGAGCTGTATGTTGACTCCAGCAGAGTCCACGGTCACAGCAGCACTGAATTTTACTGAAGTGTCCACTGATCTCCCGAACACAGCGCCCATTCACAACGGACGCAAAACACACACCTATGTGCTGCTCTGAAACACAAAGAAAAACACACCTGTGTGCAGCTCTTTTGACTCTTTTATAGCTTTAAGGCTAGCAATTAGCATTTTATCTGTAAGTCTCTATAATTGTTCTGATTTGTACTATCTACATAAATTCAAAACAATAAATGGAAACTGTTAAAAAAAAAAAAGTGCCATACTTCAGGACAGTAAAAATTATACATAATGATCATTAAGTTAAATGATAATGTTAAAATGTTAAAGTTTTTTTTTTTTTATAATTTTAGGTCCCAAGTCAAATTTAGTAGTTGAAACAGACAAATTGCCAAGTTTTGTCTATGAATCACATTTAGGTTTTAAATCATATAATCCCACACTTTTCTATTTGATAACAACAAAAACACAGATTAAATATAGCTGCAAGCAGCAATTAAGGGGCCAAGCACCAAAACAGCAAGCACTGCATCACAGTAAGCACAACACATTGCCTGTATACAACGTACAAAGCAATTCCACACTACTGCACAAGTTGCCTCAGGATGGGATCAAACCTGTGCCTATATGTTCCACATTTCTGTGCACAACCCACTGCACCATGCTGCCACAAGCATATATATTACATATCTTTTGGATGCATTGTGGTATGCATCCAAAAGATATATAACGTTTTAATACAATTCAATGTGGCGTATAGGGCAATATGGCTGATACACAAAAAATTGGTATCATTGAAATCCTCATGGCTATAGTGAACAGAACGAATGCAAAGGCATTCCAAAGCTTTTTCATTCACTACAGAGGATGAAGATTCATGATGAGGGTGATCAGGTTTCTGCAGAGAAGTCAACATCCCCCATCACTGGATTCTCTCCCTGAATCTCACCCCTAAGACCAGAGGTAAAACAATCTTAAATTCCTTAGGACTTCCAGGAGAATGGAATGAGCCAATTTCACAGTTTGCCATGTGGCAAAAGCTCAAACAAAGGGTGGCCACAAAAAGGTAAAAGTCTTCACACACATACTTTTATCCTAAAATGGATATCAGCTGCAACACATCTACTCCATGTCTGTTTACGGAACTGTTCATGTAAATTTCAGTATTTGATTTAACACAATAATTCATACAAATTGAAATATTAATGTATGAGGTATATCCCAGACACTAACAGAATATGAAACATCAAAGTTCTGAGTCTCTGGCCGCAAGCAAGGAGACACTAATATGACTAGGAAGGAGACAAAACAGAGCAAGTCCAACGTTGTGAGTCTCCATTCCGGGATGCAATAACAGTAGCACTACAAGTTCTGAGTCTCTGCTTCACAGAGAAGAGGGAGACTGTGACAGATCCTCCAAGTCTCCAGCTTGACTGGTGGGAGACACTAACACATACAACAAAGTTCTGTGTCTCAAGCCTGGAAGAGAGAGACACTAACAGAAACATCTAAGGTTCTGAGATTTCAATTCAAAAAGACTCACTCCAAGAGACAACAGCAACACCAAGTTCAGAGTCCCCATACCAGGGAGATAACTACAGAATTACCAGCAACAAGGTTAAGCTCTAGCGAGCAAATCTTCCCTTCAAGTTTCCTGCCTCTGCGTGTTCCAGATAAAGGATCTTCTGCACCGACATAAGGGCTTAATCTGCATGTTTCAGATTGCAAAGTCCCTCCCTGTACTCCAAGAGATCAGCATTCCTCAGCGGTTCATGTTCAAGGCTGTTGAAACAGAGTCCAGCTCCTTCCTCACTGTATCGTGGCCCCGAACCACTAGAGGATGACATTGCCATCACCAAATTCATCTCTCGATCTAGCAGAAATTAAATGTCACTATCCAAACCTCTTTCCAGAGACCTTGGCATTAGTGTATACTATCAGTTTAGGATTTTCTAATGTTCTTTAGAGTCAAGTCAAGTCATTGTTATTTGTATAGCGTTTTTCACAACACACATCGTTTCAAAGCAGCTTTACAGAAAATCATGCATTAACATAAAATTAAACTGTAATATGTATAAAGTATTAGAGTCATCATTGTGTAGTTTGATTAAATAATAATTGTATTTATAACATCAGTTTAGATTGCATAATCTGTGCACTAAATGTTTTACAAATAGTCTTTGAGTTATTTGCCTAATTAGAAATAAGGTTTTACCTTATTAGTTAACAAAGAAACAGTAGTTTATCTTTCTAACGATAACAGCCATATTCTACCTATACATACAACTCAACCAAGTTTTGTTTCAATAGGACAAAGCGTTGTCAAGATACAGCCTCACATCCTGTTATCGACCTCGTTAACTTTGTCTTAGCATAACATTTTTACAGTTAAAAATCAAAATTTATTTATTTATTTAAAATATTTTGTGTGCAAATCAGGCAAAGTTTGTAGGGGCAATTTGCCAAGATGGCAGCCACTTGAATCATTAGGAGTAGAGTAATCAGACAAAAAATGAAATTTCTTTCTAGGACAAATGGTTTAAAAGATATGCGTGAAAGAAAAGTGAATATTTGAAGATAAAGATAAAACATGATGTCACTTCAACTGCCTAAGGGCCGGTTGCACCAGCTATACATGCCTTACGACTTAGCCTAGTTGTGGCATAAATGGGCACTAGTCACAATTTACGCACTACTAAATATTTGAGCGTTGCACCATTAAACTTAGGTAGAACATAACTCCACGTATAAACTAAATATTTATGGAAGACTCCGACCAGGAGTAATGGTTGGAATAAAAAAGCAGATTAATTTAATGACATCAATGAGCTCATGTTTTGCGTGACAGGCATCAGTCCTTTCGACATATATGATGATGTTGGCATTTACACTCATTTACTTTTACGAGAGAGAAAAAAAACGTTCTTTTAAGGGGCTCTTCAGCATGAAACCGATCTAACAGTGCAGTTTTCAGGGTGCTTCGCCCGGTGTCAAGTGTCAACATATACGAAATATATAAGATATTAACCTTTTTGCACGTGAGTTTCTCCTGTACTGACAGATCCCCCAGCGTGAGTTCTTTAATGTGTGCTGTAACTTTAAAAAAAAAAATCTTACCTTACACTTTACAGCAGGGTCATATTATATATTATCAAACATATAGTGTGGTTTTTAGATGATTATAATGATTGATTATGATCATATAAAAAACTAGCCCTCCACATTACAAGCACCGGAAGTGGTTAGAATGAGTGACAGATGGAATGGGAGAAGGCTCGAATGGACTGACTAGTTTGTATATTCTTTGTTTGACATCACAAAACATGGCCGCATCGCTGCATCAAAACTGGGCGCTCCGACTGTAACAGCTTTAAACTTTTATTTAGTGATTGTTTGAATGTTTGTAAAATAAAGGTATTGTGATGTTGAAAAGACTATTTGAGCAGCTGGTTCATTATGACAACCGTTTCAGTCCATCTTTTGCTGGTAAAGATCAGCATGAATGTAGATCACACCGGTTTGATCATATGCATCTGTGCCCAGCATAGTCTGATCACACTAGTTTGATCGTACATGCGAAAGGGTTCAAATGAATAAATGTCTATTTTTCCAGCCTGTTGTATTAGTATTTATTTATCACCCCTTATTTATTTTAGATACAGTTCCTATTTATTGTTATTTACACAGGGCAAATATACTATTTATAAAATGTACTTTTATTACGTATCGTATTTTAATGGGGATATAATTTATTACAGCTGACAGTTCCGTGAGCAAACAAGGTTTGAACATCAACCGTAATGAGATAAAACTGAATTACACTGCTTTTTAACACTTCTATGTACAAATTTGAAGGCTGCTTATTGGATCAATACAGGTAAACGTCATATTATGCAACTACGCATTACATTACGGAGAGCTTACGACCTACTAGTTAAGTCTTGCCTTAAGAACAGGTGGTGCAACCAAATTAAGCACTGACTTAGTTACAAACTAACTAGTAGTTACTAAGCCCTTAGTGTGAACTTTGCGTCCTAACTTACGTGAGAACTTACGCACAGCTGGTGCAACCTTACCTAGGTGCAAACATTCCAAGTCCTTGATTTTGATTGTCAGACAAACGTTCTGAGGTGTTGATTAATTTCCAACAGCTGCATGGCTATGAAGTAGTTTGAAGTTTGTTTATCACATTACAGTTCAATATCACTTCACCACATTCTTTTGCTGTAACAAGGTGTAACGGCTGTGCTTTGTCCGAGTTTGGCTGAGCATGGCTGCATTACCTCCACAGGAGTGCATTAATTTTCAATAATTCAACAGTTTATCACAAATTATACCTTACTTTAAGTCCTACTCATTACTTAACCTCCCAAATTACAGTATATCATTTGAAAGCCTTGAATTATTTGGAAGTTTTGTAAGTGCTTTTACCAACACATACACATACTAATAAAGTTAATTACACAGGTATAAGTATAGACTTTATCTAAAAATACAGGACATTTATTTGAACATTGGTGACCTCCAAGACATCTGTGTGTATGAATGTGGTCTGTACGTGCTTTCATGAAAGTCAAAGGATCCTCTCAGACTTCTTTAAAGAGAATGAGAGAGAGAGAGATAGAGATAAATAGTGATATTTATACATGCTCATTCGATAACCTGCAATTATTTACAGTATAAGTAGGTCACAGGTCACCTTTCCTCACAGCGCCATATCTGTGACCTACGATGGCATTTTATTGCCACATTAAAACAAATCTAAGATTCCGAGAATAAAGTTGTAAAGTTATAGTATTATAATATTAAAGTCGTAATATTTTTTAGAATAAAGTAAAAATTATGAGAATAAAGTCATAGCAAAGTCATACATCATTCCTTACAAAGTGTCTTCCTTGTTTTGCCAATCAAAAGACTTTGAGGCACTTTCTGCCTATCAATCATTTTACAGGTTAGTCCATAATTGGGCAGTAGGAAGCTGAGAGCATGGTAACTGAAGAAGATCATTCAAGTTTAACACCATATATTTAGCCTCATAAACAGTTGTTAGTTTATTGTGTGAGAATTATATTTTGCCACTTCTGACAAATTTGACAAACTGAGATGATGCACTGCTGCTCTCCTGCTCCATCTCTCATTACAATGGTCTCAGTGGTATCTTTCACATCACTTATAGCAGCTTTAATGTTTTTCTGCTACTTTCTCTCTGTATGCTGGAGCGTGGAGGTAATTACAGGTGTGAAACTGTGTGATCTCACTATCACATTCTATAAACCACATGCCTGAACAAGCACTGCATGCAGCTGTACAACGAACATATACACTTACACACTAGTCATGTTTTAAAGACTGGGACAGTATAAAACTGGAAACCGTTCAATCTGCATTTACATATACATTACACACATATAGGAGAGAATCACAGTATAACTCACTGAGGCAGCGTGTCTGGTCTGCAGACAGCACGTATCCATACTGACACACACAAAAGAAACTGCCTGCTGAATTCATGCAGAGTCCTCCGTCACACACACGCTGAGCAGAGGAGCATTCATCCACATCTGACAGATTACATAAATTTAATCTCAAATACACTCCATTTAGAAAAACAGCACTTCTGAGATAGAGATAAGTCTGATAAATCCATTATAACTGGCATACATCATCATAAGAAATTTTAATGCCTTACATTTACAATTATAATAAATTGACAACCAGTGGTTCATATTTGACAGTATTTGCTCAATTAAAAAGCTGGCGTGTTTTCACTAATCTCTGCATGTCACGTGTATTTTGTTGATTCATGTTTTTCATGTCTTTTATTTTGAAAAGTTTAGTTCCTGTTTCCTAGTCATGTTCATGTGTCTTGTTTTCATTGGTTTATTGGTTGATTATCTTGGTATCAGTTCTGTCTGTTTATTGGTTATCTTTGTCATGTGTTCTCCCATGTCCATGTATTTAAACCCTCATGTTTTCACGTTTATTCATAAATTGCATTTGGGTTCTTCAATTCATCGTCATCATCTTCATCATTGTCAGCGCCAGCAGCGGTTCATTACAGAATACTTGAACCCAGCAATCCAGCTCCTCCGCCTACGTCAGGGGAATCGTCCCCTGGAGGACTATGTGGAGGACTTCTGCACTCTGGCCTGCCGGGTGGACTTTAATGAGGTAGCCCTCAAGGACATTTTCCGGGCAAGTATTAGTGAGCCAGCTTCCTCCCTGATGCCTGACGGTCGGAGCACCTACAGCCTGACTCAGTATATCAACCTTGCCCTTCTAATGAGTGGTTCACCATTCACTGTAGGGGAGGCGGACGACGAGCCAGAGTTCCACGACATGGCCGCCGAGCCAGAGTTCCACGACATGGCCCCCGAGCCAGAGTTCCACATCATGGCCGCCAAGCCAGAGTTCCACGTCATGGCCGCCGAGCCAGAGTTCCATGCCATGGCCGCCAAGCCAGAGTTCCTAGTCATGGTTGCTGAGCTAGCGCCATCTTTTGCCCAGGATCCTCAGCCTGCTCCATGCCATGTCACAGCCATGCCTGAGCCTGCTCCATGCCACGTCACAGCCATGCCTGAGCCTGCTCCATGCCACGTTACAGCCACACCTGACCCTGCTCCATGCCACGTCACAGCCACGCCTGACCCTGCTCCATGCCACGTCACAGCCACGCCTGAGCCTGCTCCATGCCACGTCATAGCCACGCCTGAGTCTGTTCCACACCATGTCATGGCCACATCTGAGCAGTTGGACCTAGAGATGGTTCCCGCCCTTGTGGGTACATCTTCAATACCTTAGTTCTCCTGAGCAGGCAAGGGGAACTTTCAACCCTCCGATCCCGCCTGGACCCTCCAAGCCCTGGACTCCGCTTTGGCCTGTCGGTCCCTCGACATTGCCTCAGCTCTGCGTTCCCTCGGCTCCACTGTGGTCCTTCAGCCTGTCGGCTTTGCCGGGGTCCCTCCGGCTCCTTCTTGGTCTTTCGGTCACCTGGCTCCGCCTTGGCTCTCCGATCCTCTGGCTGCGCCTCGTCCCCCCAACCCGTCAGCTCCACCGGGGACCTCCTTCCCTATGGCTCAGCCTTGGTCCTCAGTCCCACCTCAGTCTTCCAATCCCCCAGCTCCTCTTTGCTCCTCCGAGCCTCCAGCACCGCCTTGGTCCTCCCTGCCATCGGCTCCACCCTGGCCCTTCAAGTCTTCGGCTACTCACCAGGCACCAAGTTCTATGGTGTCACCCTTCAAGTCTCTCACGGCTCCGCTTTCCATGGCACCACCCCTCAAGTCTCTCACAACCCCACCCTCCACAGCTCCACCCCTCGAGCCTCTCAGGGCCCCACCTTCCATTGACTCTGCCCTGGTCCCATGCCCCATGCCATGCCATTCCAAGCCACGCCTCAAGACCCCCCCCCCCCCCAGCTCCCTACAGAACTTTGGAATATTATGTCATGTTTTATGTGTTTGTTTTATGTGCGTCGGGAGCCACCCCTTAGCGGGGGAGATATGTCATGTGTATTTTGTTGATTCATGTTTTTCATGTCTTTTTTTTTTTTAAAGTTTAGTTCCTGTTTCCTGGTCATGTGATGTACTGTTTTCCCTCCATGTTCATGTGTCTTGTTTTCATTGGTTTATTAATTGATTATCTTGTTATCAGTTCTGTCTGTTTATTGGTTATCTTTGTCATGTGTTCTCCCATGTCCATGTATTTAAACGCTCATGTTTTCCATTGTCCTTTTTCAAGTATTGTATGTGTTTGGTATGTTGTTCATGTCATGTCAGGTCATGCTATGCCAAGTTTATGTTAATCAAGTTCATGTTTATGTTTATGTTTCATTCACATTTGTAGTTAGGGTTTTCACGTTTATTAATAAATTGCACTTGGGTTCTTCAATTCATCTTCATCATCTTCATCATTGTCAGTGCCAACAGCACATCGTTACACTGCAAATTGCATTTTTTTTTTTTATGGTAGTACCCATTACTAGTTTTTCATGTTTTTTTTGTTTTTTTTAAAGGTTGACTTTTACATTTTTTCAACAGATAAAATTTTTTATTTCATTATAAAACTAACATTTAATAATAAAAAAAAAAAAGTTTTTGAAATTTATGACTTGGACCAAATAATAAAGAAAAGCAGCCAATAAGTGCCCAACATAGATGGGAACTCCTTCAATACTGTTTAAAAAGCATCCCAGGGTGATACCTCAAGAAGTTGGTTGAGAAAATGTCAAGAGTACATTTCTGCAAATTCAAGGCAAAGGGTGACTACTTTGAAGATGCTAAAATATAACACAGTTATGATTTATTTTGGATTTTGTTTATTCACAACATAATTCCCATAGTTCCATTATGTTATTCCATAGTTTAATGACTTTACTATTATTCTAAAAGTGAAATAGAAATTATAATAAAGAATGAGTAAGTGTTTCAAAACTTTTGACCGGTAGTGTCTAATATATATATATATATATTATATATATATATAAATATTAGGGCTGTCAGAATTAACGCGTTAATGCATGCGATTCATTTAAAAAGTTTAACGAGTTAATTTGTCTTAATGGCAACTAACGCATTTATTGTTTATACAGCATACACACTGGGAACCTTTGTAATGTGTCCACCCGGAGTCATTACACTGACACACACACCACAAACAGACACACAACAGCGCAAGAGCACTTCAAACAGGGAGACTACAAGCTTAGCATAAAATAGCATAACGCAGATATTTTAGTGCATTTCTATGTTTATACTGTGGAAGTCTTTGTTTGGAAAAAGTTAATAAAGCATTATATTGCTACAAATTGTTTTGTTTTATTTCCTAAGATGGAAATAAATCAATTTTGACAAGAAAATAAATATATATAGTGTCAAATTTCAGCACTTTCAAAATCTGTGATGAATTGCGATTAACTACAAAAAATGTAATTGACTGACAGCACTTACATATACAGTATAGATAGATAGATTTCAAATATATACAGTACACTCATTGAGTACTTTAGTAGGAACACCTGTACATCTACTTATTCGTGTGATTATCTAATCAGCCAATCGTGTGGCAGCAGTGAAATGCATAAAATCAGGCAGATACAGGTCAGGATCTTCAGTTAATGTTCACATCAACCATCAGAATGGGGAAAACATTTGATCTCAGTGATTTCGACTGTGGCATGATTGTTGGTGCCAGATGGGCTGGTTTGAGTATTTCTGTAACTTCTGATCTCTGGGAGTTTCATGCACAACAGTCTCTAGAGTTTACTCAGAATGGTGCCAAAGACAAAAAACATCCAGTGAGCGGCAGTTCTGTGGACAGAAACTCTTTGTTGATGAGAGAGGTCAACAGAGAATGGCCAGACTGGTTCGAGTTGACAAAATCTACAGTAAATCAGATAACCACTCTATACAATTATGGTGAGAAGAATATCATCTCAGAATGCACATTTCAAACCTTGAGGCGGATGGGCTACAACAGCAGAAGACCACGAAGGGGCACTTTATTAAGACCATAGTGTTCATAATAAAGTGCTCAGTGAGTGTATATTATATATATGTAGTATATTTGGTATAATATTTGCTTACACCTCTCTAAAGATCTATAAAATATATAAGTCATGAGAAATATTGCTACATAATAATACAAAATAATAATGAAATAATAGACGTTCATCCTCAAATGCCATGAGGTTTGTGTTAACTCCAGTCTACTGAGATTGCATTTGTGTAATAATACAGTTTGTTTTCATCATCTCTGGGGAAGAGCCTCTGACAGGTGTGCACTAGACACACTAGTCTTTAATGAAAGGGATTTGCAGAATGTGTGTGTTTTCACACTAATGCTTATACACAGAGACATTTCCCCAGGAGCCAAACTTCAATCACCTTTCACAAAACACCGGTCATTTCCTGACTGATCATCAGTGGCTCATGATCACACAACTTCAGTTCTGGAGAAATACTGACTGCTGAAAAGTTCTTCAAAAGATGTGTGCCTCCAAAATACACTGGCTAAATATTTATGTATGCATTGTTTTACATTTTGGGAACTTACAAAGTTACTTGGAAAAAACATATATTTGTAAAATAAAACGACATCCATTTGATATTCTTTGGGAAAGAGTGTTTACATGGTTTTATATATTCTTCATTGTACATTTGAAAGGTAAATATTTCATGCTCTGATCTCTTATTTTGGTGACCATATATATACTGTATATGTTACTCACCCTCACACTTCAGTGAACTGATGTGCTGCTGGTAACCTGTCGCACATCTGCATTCATATGAGCCCACTGTGTTGATGCACTTTCCTCCTTTACACACATCATGCACAAGTTTACATTCGTCAACATCTGGAGAAGGGAAAACAATCAACAACAATACAACTTGATGTGAAATCAGTTTATTTTGTAGTGTAGAAAATGAGTTTGAAAAAGACAGAAATAAGAATACACAAAAGTCCATTTTAAACTTTCTGTCAAAAGAACATGGTTAGCAAGAAGAAATTATGGGCTGGGCCAATTGGCTTCAGACTGCAAGGCACTCCAAATGTAAAACTGATAAAAGAACTGTGTATAAATGTGCATCCCAGTAGTCTCACAAGGCAGCAAATTCTGGTCAAGAGCTGCCCATTTTGAAAAGACGGGGCCATCTGACTGATAAGTCCAATGACCAACCACAATTCGTACTTTAAACATGACGTATAGAGGTAGATAAATCTGAAATAAATGATAACTCGGTAGAAGCTGTGCAACTTTTGGAAGCTCATTCAGTTAATGTCCCAGCAATAATTTTGAAAGTTTGTAAAGACAACACTGAATAAATTAGTGTAAAATATGTGTTGACTTTGCAGAGTTTCCTTCCATCCAAAACTAATAAGTAATGATTAATTTATGAACAAACATTACATGAAGTAGGGTGTCCAGACATACTAGCTTACCCGGGACAGTTCCAGTTTCACGAGGTGTGTCCTGGTGTCACAACAATTAAAAAAAAAAAAAAAAAATTATGTCCCTATCATCCATCTATCGATCTGTCTGTCTGTCTGTCTGTCTGTATGTCTTTGTCTGTCTGTCAGTCTGTCCCTATATAGTCTTTTGTATTTTGCAATTTAGCTAAGGCATTTTTCTGCTGATAGCAAAGGCATTTGTGTTTTAATATTGCATTTTGTTTTAAAATATTTTAATATTGTGACATCAACACAAATACTCAAATCTGCTGTGTTTCCACAAATAAAGATATACACTTTCATAAATATTCTATTTGTGAGTTTGTTTGTTTGTTTGTTTTTTCAGTTATGATTGGTATTAAGCATAGCCCCAGTACTGCAAACGGGCATCTGTGTTTGTGAAAAAGATTGGAAGTAGTTAAAAGAGGAGCCTGGAATTCTGTCCTCCTCTGGCTAAATTGTTACAGTATGAGGAGTCTCATCTTTGAATGCCTCTGCAGGCTTTCTCCATGTTATTTGGACTGGAGTCACTACTGTATTTTTGTGTGGTGATGGCAAGAGTATCTATGAGAGAAATGTTAGTATGTCAGAAATTCACCAACAGATTGTCCTCTTGATACTGCATATGTGGGGTTTCCAGATCTGGCAACAGAACCCATTAGCCTATCAAGAAAAACTATTCTTGTTATACTAAACAAGAAGCTGCAAACTACAACACCTGTCAGCCATCTTGACACTGGGCATCACTAAGACCTGAAATTTGCTAGTTTAAATCCAACTCCACAAGTAGCCTAGATCATGTCAGATATTTTGGAAGGCAATGGTGTTTATGTCACATCAACCTCTGGTGCATCTAAGAGTTCAGTGCTTCAATCTTTCCTACCTAAAACTCTCGAGAGGGTTGTTTTCAACCAGTTGTCTGTTTCTCTTTCACTGAACAATCAACTCGACAGACATCAGTCTGGCTTTTAAAAAAGGACACTCAACAGAGACTGCCCTCTTTTCAGTAGTGGAAACCCTGCAACTGGTGAGATCAAGCTTAAAATCATCTGTTATCTGCTGCTTTTGACACAGTGAACCACCAGATTCTCCTGTTCACTCTCTCTGACCAGGGAATCACAGAAACTGCACTTGGATGGTTTAAGTCATAGCTCACAGGCAGATCCTTTAAGGTCACCTGGAGATGAGAGGTATCCAAGTCACTCCAGCTAACCACTGGTGTTCCTCAGGGATCAGTGCTTTCCTTGGACCACTCCTTTTCTGGATCTACACTACATTACTCGGACCATTCATTAAGGGCCATGGTTTCTCCTCCCACTGCTATGCAGATGATACACAGCCCTACCTGTGGTTCCAGCCTGATGACCCCATCATCCCAGCTTGTATCTCTGCCTGCCTCTCGGAGATCTCGGCCTGTATGAAGGAACGTCACCTTCAACTCAACCTTGCCAAGACATAAATCCTTGTTATCCCAGCCAACCCATTTGTTGACCACAACCTCTCTATTCATCTTGGTTCAACTACACTAATGCCAACCAGGACAGCCGGGAACCTGGGAGTGGTGATGGATGACCAGCTTAACCGCACTGCCAACATCTCATCAACTGCCCGGTCTTGCAGATTCGCTCTGTACAACATCAGGAAAATCAGACCTTTCCTGTCTGAATATGCTACACAGCCTGATCCAAGCTCTGGTCATTTCAAGGCTGGACTACTATAACTCTCTTTTGGCTGGCCTCCCAGCTAGCACGATTAAGCCACTGCAGATGATCCAGAACGCTGCCAAAGAGGTCTCATGTCACGCCACTCTTGATTTCACTCAACTGGCTGCCATTAGCTGCCCACATAAAATTCAAGGCTTTGACTCTAGTCTTCAGGACAGCTAATGGAACAGCTCCCTCTTACTTCAATTCACTTCTCCAGGTCTATGCTCAAACTCATTCTCTGCAGTCTATGAACGAGCAATGCCTGGTGGTCCCATCACAAAGAGGCACAAAGTCCCTTTCACGATCATTCACTCTATCTGTTCCTCTTTGGTGGAATGAGCTTCCAACCTCCACAGGATTTGCTGATACTATCTCAGCATTCAAGAAACAGCTGAAAACACATCTGTTCCACGAGCACTTAACCATTCAACACTAACTGCTCTTACTTTTTAACAAAAAATAAATACAAATAAATGTTTTGTCTGTCTCTTTCTTCTGCGCTAGCATCTTTACTACTCCTGCCACTGTGAGAACTTACAGAGTGCGATACTGAATTGTATGACAAATTGCTTGTTTTGTTCCACATTTGTAAGTCGCTTTGGATAAATGACTAAATGTAAATGTAAATGAATCTCATCTTTTCAGTAGTCGCATGGATCTCAACTAGGGATTTTCAGTAGTCGCATGGATCTCAACTAGGGATGCCATGGTGTGAGATTTGAAGGTACCGCCTGAGAACAAAAAAACATGTAATCATATCACAAGTTATGGATTAATGGACTCTAAGCACAGCACAACAATAACATAACTGATAAATACACAACAAATAAATAGGCTAAATAACTATAACATTTAACTGCACAAAACTATGAAAGTCCATAAATAAGATTCACTGACACTCCATTATAGAGCAACAAACACAGCCTATGCCCATCCCGAGCATATAATGACACACTTCAATGTAACCAGAGCACTTGAAGTCTGTAAAGTTCTCAGAATCAGGGTGGAAACGAGGACGCGGGAGTCTGCGTTGCAGTCCATGTGAGTGTACTTTTATTCTCAAGATGTCACTCACACTTTGTCTTTCAACAAGAAGTTTAGTTCACATTCATCAGCTTCAGTGATAATAGATGCAACATAGACATCTTTACAGCTTTCAGCTCCAGTTAGGGTTGTGTGTGTGTGTGTGTGTGTGTGTGAGACTCGGACTCTCTCTCTCACGGTATGGCGTTCCGCTGGCCTTTTAAAGCCCGTCTCCGCTGTCACTGAAATGAGACACAGGTGTTTAGAGTCAATAATCACCAGAAGATGGCTCTTAGCACTTGCTGTCTCCCCACTGACAGACACAAGACCACGTCCCCCTCCACAGAGTCATAGTGCAATCATCGCTCTACATTCAAAAGTTAATAACCGTGACATTTTTTATTGTGGTTAATAGTGAAACCGGTTAATGTCAGCATTCTTAATCTAATCACAACATAACCATTCAGCTAGGCTCGTCAACAAAATCCTGGTCAGCCAGGAACCTGGGGATAGTGTTTAATGACCAGCTAAACGTCTTGGACCATCGCAAAGATCACCCGGTCATGAAGATTTATGTTCTACTATATCAGGAAGATCAGAACCTTCCTATCTGATCATGCTGCACAACTCCTTGACCAGGCTCTTGTCATCTCTAGACTGGACTACTGCAATGCTCTTCTAGCTGGTCTTCCATCATGAGAAATTAACCTTTGTAAATTATCGTGGTGGCGCTTCACTGGTTGCCAGTTGCTGCTTGCGTCAGGCTCACCAACATCTCTGTTTTAGCTTGTACTTTGGGAACTTGAAACTTCTCATGTTTCTGTCTCCTTAGGATGAATCGCTTATTTTTGCATATTTTTATGTCGTTTTGGATAAGTGTCAGTCAAATGAATCTATAAATAAATAAACAGTCAAGTAAATGAAAAATAACATAAGATATATATTTTACTCCAGTCTCAAATGGATATGTCCAATAATTTAGCCCACAACAAAATAAAGAAAAAAGTAAAACTGTTCACTTATAAAGTTCTTGCCATCCAGAGTGAGTTCAAAACCCTCTATACACAGTCAAGTCAAAGTCAATTCAAAATGTATTTCTATAGCACATTTAAAAGCAACAGACTTATGCCAAAGTGCTGTACAATAAAACGTTGAGCAGAACACAGAACATCCCAACCTTCCCTGAACAGCTAAATACCTTCCTACCACAAAAAATGTCTAAAGAAACAACTCTTCCATGAGCACTTGACTTACTACTGAAAAATCCTCTACTATTCTCTCACTATTGTTTCACCGTGACTCACCTTCATTTCTGTTCTAACTTGTACTTTACAGAGCAATTTTAGGACCTTGTTTTGCAGCACTTCTCCTGTTATTGTCTCCTTAGGAAGGATTACTTTTGTTGTAGCATTTCTCATTTGTCAGTCTCTTTGGATAAAAGTGTCTGATAAATGAATAACTGAAATTCAGCTTTAGTTATTGAAAATGCAATGGTGAAAGTATCACATTTAAATGAATAAATAACTATACAAAGCAATTGACATTCTTACATTACATTACATACTTACATTTAGTGAAGTCAAAGTTAAGACACATAGTCACAATTAAGTTGAGTAAAATGAGTGCTGACCTTGGCAGGCTCCCGTGCGGGTGTTTGGGGTAAATCCTCTGCTGCAGGGCGAGCTGAGAACAGGGCACAGTTCACACAGGTGACCCCACGCCTGACCCACTGTGCCACAGCACAGAGTCTTACTACACACAAATCCACTGCTCTGACCTGCACACTTCCTTTTGAGCACCTGGATGAAGCACGGGCCTGTTCGGTAATCTGATACATCAATAAAAATTAAACATCACAACAATCAGAATCTAAAATATGGACATTTTTCTTAGCTTTCTCAAGCTTACTGCAACAGAGAGGTCAGAATTACTGCTGAACTAAACTTCCTGTAAATAAGACTCATCATTCATTATAAAATATAGATGATTATATAAATTAAAATGAATTAAAGGTAGAACAACAAATTCTACCGTTAAGTACAAATACTTTACAACTTAAATAATATATAATTTATTCCCCACATTATGGAAATGTTAATGAGATTACAGTAAATGAGAATGTTGGGGGTATATTCATTGCATAATGGATCCTTATTCATGCCAATTAATGGGAAAGATTCTGTATTATCTGTAAAATCATAAAGATCATAAAAATTCTTGAACATTGTCATTTTCGACAGCTGATTATTTGGGGGGCAAAATAGAACACACAAATGGTTCAGTCAGGTACTACTAAAAAGCAAACCAATAGTACGGACTGTGAAATGCACCAAATATTTGTAATTAAAAAATTGGGACACTCACTGTTTTATCAGCTCTACAATACATTTTAATAAGTCATAACATTCCCCTGTCTTCAAAACAAACAAACATATTTCATACACTGTAATCATGTTTAATGTGCAGCAGCACATGGCAGCAGTCTGCAGTATAAATTATTCTAAGTTCTCTTAAACAGATTTACACACATGTTCTTCATTACACAACCATGAGCTTTCAGTTTATCATGCCACCTCAAAGCACCGCTAGACCTACACATCCTGAATAACCTTTTTATGGCTTTGCATTAAAGAAATAGTTCACCCAAAAAATGAAAATTCTGGCATACTTTTCTTACCCTCATGTCGTTCCAAAACCTGTGTGACTTTTTCTTTTATGTGAACAACTGATGGAAATATTTGAACTAATATCATGGACCGTCAATGTCAGTTCACTGTAGCTCACTTTAAAGCTTTACCCTTAAGTATCATAAAAGTAGTCCATGGGGCTCATGCGTCATGTTCCAAGTCTTCTGAAGAAATACTATAAGTTTTGATGAGAAACAACCTGAAATTTAAGTCACTTCTTAGTTAAAATTTTTACATCAATTCCACGTTCATGTGTGCTATGAAAGAAGTTTTTTTCACAGTGGCACGCATGTCCATGCAGGAACTTGTGCTGTTTAGCATTAAAAACTATGCAAGTTGTCACATGAACATACCTGTACATGCCACTAGAGTTGGGATACTCGAGTTCGGACTTGGACTCGAGTCCGAGTCACGAGTACAATTTTAACGGATTTGGATGCATTTTTACTCGGACTCGACTCGGATTCAAGCCTCTCGGACTTGGGATTGTTTTCCGAGTCCGGCCGAGTCCATGGAATTTGTGATGCAGTGACAAACAAACAAACAAACAAACAAATAGCGTAACACAGGGTGACCATACGTCCTCTTTTCCCCATACATGTCCTCTTTTTCAGACCTGATAAAAGCATTGGGCCGGGATTTCAAAATTGCCTCTAAATGTCTGGGATTTGGCTTTGTCTTCATAATGATGTGCTCTCTACAGTTAGTACTATCATACATTCTGAGTATTTGATACTGTGCATCAGTTTTCATGCGTATATGTCCTTACATGTGATTATTCTTGCTGAGAGCGGCAGCGCACACTCTTTCAAAATACTTTTTTAACTCTCTTGCCCGCACCCGTCAAATTTTTTGATAAAACGAGATTAAATTGAATGGACAAATTGAAAATGAAGTAGAAAAAAAAAAACTAAATTAAAATTACAAATAATAATAATGTCCTGGTTACTTTCATAACTTCCATTCCCTGGTGGAGGGAACGAGACGTTGTGTCGATGTAGTGACATTAGGGGTTGCCCTTGGGAGCCCGAAACACCTCTGATCTTTGAGAAAAGGCCAATGGGAATTGGCGAGTGGAATTTGCATGCCACTCCCCTGGACATACGGGTAAAAAAGGAGCTGGCTTGCAACCACTCATTCAGGTTTTGTGCTGAGGAGCCGAGACAAGGTCCCGGCCATTTCAGTGGATAGTTCAGTGTTGTGGCAAGAGGGACACAACATCTCATTCCCTCCATCAGGGAACGGAGGTTACGAAAGTAACAGGACTTTCCCTATCTGTCACTCACTCGACGCTGTGTCGATGTAGTGACACTAGGGGTCCCTATACAAAACGCTACAATAAGCTGAGCTGTGTTACGTGGACTGGCGGTGTGAGACGGGCAGACCGCTGTGTGCCTCGTAGACAGCGCACCAGGCCGTCATGTAACCTCCCCAAAGCTCTTACGAGCGTCGAACAGTCCCCTGCAACTCGGGGACAAGTCGACTGCCCAAAAAAATGGGGACAGGCTAGCCCAGCCGTGGCCTCTTCTCCTCTTTTTTTCTCCCCAAAAAAGAGTGAAAATTGTTTACCGACTGGGGGCCATAAGTGTCCGCATTGGGAGGGTGTCACTCACAAGGGAAAGACACCGCAGAGACCACACCCCACCCGGAGGGGGGGTATTTGAGTGGAAATACTTCACATGGTCTTATCAAGTTTTGTCAGAAGTATGTCATGTGGAGAAGTCCCGTGGTAGGTCCTACCTGAGGGGGGAGGAGCTCTACAGACACAGTGAGGAGATGCAGTTTACCAACAGGGAAACAATTTTGCAAAAGATACATCACACGGGGTTACCTATGGGGAACCAGCGCATGTGGAGCACCTACCCCAGTATAGGGCCTAGTTAGCACACGTACTGGGCCGGCAGCGAGTTTCTCCACAAACCCACCTGCCACAGGGCTAAGGAGGAAGGTCATCCAGGGTCCACAACTTTGTGAATACGACTGGGGGTCAAAGCGCACATCTTCACCTTGGGGAGGGGAAAGGCGCTATGAACAAGCGGTACACCCGGCCAGTTGTCCCGGAACTTACCTGCTCGTACCTGACAACACACGGGACGAGACCGACTCAACCAGGAGATTGTAAAACCTTGCAAATGTGTTGGGTGTTGCCCAGCCCGCTGCTCTACAGATGTCTGCTAAAGAGGCGCCATTGGTCAGGGCCCAGGAGGCCGCCACACTCCTAGTAGAGTGAATGACCCAGTGGGCGATCCTCTGTTCGGAGACAGTGCGAAGCCTCCACTGGGTGAGCAACTCGAGGCAGTTGATGTGCCAACGCAGTCGCGGGCAAGTCCAAGGACCTGCGACTGTGTGCCCATTGCACACGGTGCCCCAGCCACACTTGGAGGTGTCCATCATGACCATGACGTGCCTGGAGACCTGCTCTAAGGGAACCCCTGCCCGTAGAAACGCTAGGTCGGTCCAAGGTCTGAACAAACGGCAGCAGACCAGCATGATGAGCACGCGGTGTGCCCTGTGGTGCCATGCCCATCTCTGACTCGAGTCTGAAGCCAGTGCTGAAGCGGTCTCATATGTATCAACCCGAGCTGCATGACCACCGCTGAGGACGCCATATGCCCCAGGGGCCTCTGAAACATTTTCAGTGGGACCGCCATTTTCCGTCTGAATGCTCTCAGACAGTTCAGCACCGACTGTGTGCGCTCACTCGTGAGGCACACCATCATTGAGACTGAGTCTAACACCATGCCGAGAAAAGAGATGCTCTGAACCAGGGAGAGCTTGCTCTTTTCCTAGTTGACCCGAAGCCCCAACTGGCTGAGGTGCCTGAGCACCAGGCCCTTGTGCGCACACAACAAGTCCCACGACTGAACCAGAATCAGCCAGTTGTCAAGATAGTTGAGGGTGTGAATGCCCACTTCCCTTAATGGAGCAAGGGCTGCCTCTGCGACTTTTCGTGAAGGCGCGAGGTGACAGGGACAGACCAAAGGGGAGGACTTTGTACTGGTATGCCCGGCCCTCGAAAGCAAACTGTAGGAAAGGCCTGTGTCGAGGTAAAACCGAGACGCTAAAGTGCGTTTTTGTGTCAGCATCTTGAATGGGAGCCTGTGCAAGGTCCAGTTCAGAACTCACAGGTCCAAGATTGGCCGCAACCCACCGCCTTTTTTTTGGGGTACGATGAAGTAGGGGCTGTAAAACCCCTTCCTCATCTCGGCTGAAGGGACAGGCTCTATCACGTCCTTCCGTAGAAGGGACGCAATCTCCACGCATAAGGCAGCAGCGCTCTTGCCCTTCACCGAGATGAAGCAAACGCCACTGAATCTGGGTGGGTGCCTGGCGAACTGAATCGCATAGCCGAGTCGGACGGTCCGGGTCAGACATCTCGACGGGTTGGAGAGCGCAAGCCACGCATCCAAACTCCGGCTGAGGGGGACCAAGGGAGTGGGGCCTCGAAGCAGGGTGGAGCCTGAGGCGCCACGTCAAGGGGGCTCGAGCCCCGAACCCGTGGCTGTGCTGAGTCTTGGGACATCGAAGCACTTACCTGGCTCCGGATACCCACCATAGGGCTGGCCAGGGAGGGGGGAGGAGGAAAATCGTCCCTGCAGTCTGTCAGAACCGGCCTGGCGTGGGCGTGTTTGTGCCACAGCTGGGCGCGCAGGGGCGGGGGGACCACCCCTGGAGTGCCAAACCTGCCATAAAGGAACGGTGGCCGGTGGTCGTGATAATGACGGCCGTGAGCACCGGATATGTGACCAAGGAAATGAGGAAACCGCTCCTTTTCTGAACTTGTAGATGTAGAAATCAAAGAAAAGGCAAAGGATTCTCCTCCCGGCCTTCCACCGGGGGATAGGGTGGTCTTCTTACCATCTCTAGGCCTGCAGCAGGTCTCCACGTGCCTGGGTCGCCCGTCTCAGGGGCCTTTCGAAGCCTTCCTCAGGTTCTTGGCGGCCGGCCATGAGACGGGTGGCTCCATGCCGGGGCCAGGACGCAGAGACGTGCTGCGGCGGAACCGGTGTTGTTGCGGCAGGAGGACGCCCTTGATGATGAGCATATGGGGTGCAAGGTCTTGAACCGCGCTGAGGCAGGATGTGCTGAATAGCCTCCATCTGCTGTTTCACTGCCGAAAACTGCTGGGTGAAGTCCTCAACGGTGTCGCTGAACAGGCTGACCTGGGAGACGGGGGTGTCAAGGAACCGTACCTTGTCAGCTTCCCACATTTCGACAAAGTTGAGCCATAGGTGGCACTCTTGGACCACCAGGGAGGACATCGCCTACCCGAGAGTCTGTGCCATGACCTTCATTACCCAGAGAGTGAGGTTGGTCACTGAGCACAGCTCCTGCATCAATCCTGGGTCAGAACTACCCATGTGCAGTTCTCTTAGCGCCTTGGCTTGGTGCACTTGCAGGAGAGCCATGGCATGCAGGGCGGAGGCAGCCTGTCCAGCAGCACTGCAGGCCTTAGTCGCCAGAGATGACGTAACCCTACAGATGCTGGACGGGAGTCTCAAGCGGCCCCACCAGGTGGCGGCGTTTTGCGGGCACAGGTGCACCGCAACCACCTTATCCACCTGGGGAATTGCCGAGTACCCCCTGGCAGCCTCACCATCGAGGGTAGTGAGAGTGGTGGAGCTCAGAGTCCGGGTCCAGGCAATGAAAGGTGCCCGCCGCGACCTCATGAGCTCCTTATACACCTCCGGGAAGAAAGGGACCAGGGCGGGGCGTGGCCGTGAATGGCGATCCGGGCCCAGGAACCAATCGTCAGGCTGCAAGGGTTCAGGGGGGGTATCCATGATACTTTTGAGTGCCTTTTTGAGCTTTAAAGTGAGTCACTCTCAATTGCCACTGTATTGAAAAGACGGGTCGTAATATTAATTTAATTCTATTATTGTGTTCTACATAAGAAATAAGTTGTATTGGTTTGGAACATCATGGGAGTAAATTATGAAAGAATTTAGATTTTTTTTATGCACTATTCTTTGAAGAATTTTTCAAAGTTAATGGTCAAAGCTGTTCAGAATGATTTTACAAATGATACTGAAGCTGCAATTTATTAACCCCAAATAATGATCTAATTAAGAAGGTACAAGAGGTTGTGCCGTATTGTGAATAAAGCTAAAGGGCATAGGTGTCATTTGTGGTGAGGATGGGTCCCCCTTACTTTTTATACATTTCTCCCCACCAATTTCAGGAATAGTTTAGGGATGAAATAATAATACAGAGGAAGCATCTCCAGTTTTTTATTGATTCCTACAGTAAATAAATAAAAGCAAAACATATATACATAGAATAAACATTTAAACCCCACAACCACCCCTCCCACTCCCCAACCCCACCCTGACCCCCACCTTAACTACCTCGCCAAGCTCCTCCAAGTTTATCTCAGAATCAAGAGAATTTTTTTGCTCAGTCGTCAGTTTAGGGTGTTCTAATGGTTCCACAAAGTTTCTAATATCTTCATCAGTAGATGAAGATGTGGAACTATAAAGATCAAGAGAGAATTCTTTAAAAGCATTATTAATATCAATGGCTGAGGTAAATATTTCACCACCAGCAGATTTCACTGAGGGAATGGTAGAAAAAGACTCTCTATATTTTTTATATATCTAGTGAAAATCTTCCCCTCTGAGGCCATCAGACGACATTCGACGCTTCAGCTCTGCCTTGGCACTTTTATTATTCCCTTCCAACTCTATAAGTTCTCGTGCTTTGGACCGCTTTAAGTGCCTCCCCAGCCAAGCCCACATAGGATGCTGAGGACCAGTTGATCTCCATATAAACATTGATTTCAGCCTTTAACATTAGTTGGAATTAAGGATTTTGCAAAAGGGATACATTAAAGCAACTAAATGATTTCTTTTTTTCTGAATGTGGCAACACCTCTAAACTCACCAGGGTGTGATCTGAGACTAAGATGTTTCCAACTGAGCAATCTACGACAGATGAAATGAGGGACTTAGATATAAAAAAAAAATCTATTCTAGAATAAATCTTATGGACTGATGAAAAAAATGTATAGTCCCTACCAGATAGGTTCAAAAGTCTCCAAATATCTGTAAGACCAAGATTTTTACACATCCTGTGAAGCGTCATTGTTGCTCTAGGGGCTTACACACTTTTGCTTCACTATGATCAAGGACTGAGTCCATCAAAAGATTAAAGTCTCCTCTCAATATTATATCATGAGGGGTGCCCGTGGCTTGCAACATCCCTTCAAGATCAACAAAAAAGCCCTGATTATCAGCGTTAGGTGTGTAAATATTAGCCAAAATCAACATTTGCCCCTGAATTTCTGCTAAAACAATAATGACTTCCTAATTTATCTTTAATCTGTTTGAGACATTTGAATTGTAGATGTTTACTTATCAATGTAATTACTCCCCTGCTCTTACTTGAGCCAGCACTAAAGAAAACATGTCCACCCCATATCTTCCCAAATTTTTCACCTTCCTGCGGGGAAATATGCATTTCTTGAAGAAACACTATATCATATTTGTTACGTTTAAGAAAAGAAATAACCTTCCTTCTTTTTTATGGGGTGCCCCAACCCATTCACATTCCACGTGGAGAGAGACAATTCACACATATTAACATTTGACATTTTGACATATTAGAAAAAATAGATTGTGTGTCAAAAATAAAATTATAAAGACCACATTCCAACATTGGTGCAACAATCAACCCCTGAACTTCCCCCAGAATGAAAAAAACAGAAAAAAGAAAAACATGTGTGTAACACTTCTCAGTGGAAGGAGGAGGCGAGAAGCAGATTTCCTGGTTCAGGTAGGCATTTTTTTTTATTTTCCTCAGTGCAGCACAAACACACTCTCAGGGCTTTACGTTGTTGGAAAACACAGTCTCAAAACATCCACAAACTAGCTTACAAAATAAACTCTCAAATTTGTAATCATAAAAACTTCTGGCTTCATAGTCCGTGCCCAGGCTCTCTCTCTCCTCTAACTGCTGTGTGGCTCTATTTATGCCGCTCTCCCCGTGCTCACTGAAATTAAAGACAGGTGTTAGACATAATTTAACTCAGGTGTAAGCGCCCTTACTGCTTTCTCTCTCTCCGGAGAGATACTTGACCATGCCCCCACTGCCACAGTGTGCATTAACCCCGCACACGACAGCGCCAACTGGCGTCCATCTCTCTAAACTCAAACAGTCCATGTACGCCTACGAGAGCCCCCACGACAACTTTGCCATCAGATTGCTCAAGTCCAGTGCTTCTATACAAATTTTATGAGACAGAATGACACAGTAGAAGATCATTTATAAAACAAACTCCAGCCAATAGGCGGAATAAACACAAAGAACATGTAGATTCATCCACATAACTGTCCCGAAGGAGTGTTCCTCCACAAAACAAGCTCCAGCCACTAGCGGAACCAGCACAAAAAAGCCATTCAATTTCCTTGGGCAGTCAAACGAATGTTCAGTGTGCCAGCCCATTTGGCTGTTTCATGAGTGCAACAAATGACTTAATCACTCCAATGTTTTGCAATAAATATTCCACAAAACAAACTCCAACCAATAGGAGGCATAAGCACAAAGAATGTACAGATTCATCCACAAACTGTCCCGAAGTAGTGTTATTCCACAAAACAAACTCCAGCTGCTAGGCAGAACCAACACAAAAAGAAACAAAATAGGTGCTCAGTTTCCTCGGATGGTCAAGTGAATATTCAGTGAGTCAGGCCCACTCGGCTGCATCAAGAGTATCACACAATGACTAACTCATTCCATTGACTTTATGAAGGACATCGCTTTCTGTGGGCATGTAAATATTTTGCGGCCATCCTTAGTATCTATTCTCAGTTTGGCCGGGAACATCAGTGCAAAAGCGACCTTCCGTTGATGTAAGAGTTTCTTGCATTCCTTGAATCGATCACGTTTCTCTCTTGTCGGATTCGCAAAGTCTGGGAACAAGAAATGCTGTGGTTTTTCCAAGAAAGTCTTCCTTCACTCCTCGCCTCACGTAACATGAGATCTTTATCGGATGATCTCAGAAATTTGGCCAGAATGGATCGGGGCCTGTCTCCCTCCGCGGATCTCCAAGCCAGAACTCTGTGAGCTCGCTCTATCTCCAGTTTATGGCCTGTTATGTCGAGCAGACTCAGGAAGAGCCCGTCTAGGAATTTCACCATATCTCGGCCTTCTTCGTCCTTAGGAATTCCAACAATTCGGACGTTGTTTTGCTGGTTACAATTCTCAAAGTCTTTCAACTTTTACCAGACGCGCTCCAAGTCCACTTTGGTCGCTAGCAGGTTAGCAGCTAATTCCCTCTCTGATGACTCCAGATAATCGATCAGTTTCTCAACATCCACCACTCTTGTAACCAACACAGTGAATTTCACGTCCATGGCAGTAATCGAGCGATGTATTACAGCAAGATCCTCCAAGTCAGCAATGACCTTCATCAGCATCGCCGACATGTTCAACAATTGATGCTGAATCTCTTTCAATTCACTAGCCAAACTGAGTCCCAGGCTTTCGGCCTGCCACTCAGGAGCTTCAGCTTGTAAGTGTCTGTTAATGTCTCCAGAGCCCGAGGATTTTGAATTCTTTGACATATTGTCTTCCTAGAACAGTTATGGAACAGGGTGTATTGAATCTCACCAGTTTATGACACAAAAAGTATTCAAAACTAGCAAAGTGCGTAGAGCTCGCCATTCACACGTCCGAACCTCGCATGGCGCCACGTGACTCTCCCGCATCTCCAGTTCTTGAGTTTTCCTTTTGTTGGTGTGTGTTAGGGTGGATTACCTGAAACCTCTCATAATCACAGCCAATATGTTTTTAAAAATAATGGTTTGATGCTTGATAATGGTTATTATTTTCCACTTAATGCTGTAAGCGATTTTGTTTTTTTAATGAAAATGTCCCTATTGGCTGAAAGATATAATTGAAATAGCTGCCATTAATTAGCTGGTCTCTGTGAAAGCGCTAGTCTCTGTAAACAGCTAAAATAAATTGGCCGCGGGCCATGGTCAGTTTAATGGTTGTCAGTTTGAGAATGCTATTATGCTACCGCTGCTTTTCACAACTAACATTACTGTACCTATACAAGGTCAGTGTAACTGTTCAGGTTTTCGGACATCAAGTTGCATGTTTATTTTTCTTTCTTTGATAACAGTGGTCTCCGAGTGTCTCTTAGTGTTAGCATGTCTTTTTTGAGAAGAGGGCGTGTGTCATATGTAGTGGCTATGTAGGGAAGAAGTTCTAGAAGTGTTAAAATTGCTTACAGAACATTAACATGTGATTTAGACAGAAACAGAGCAATACTCCCAGGATTTCAGCAGTAACCTTTTCAAATTAAATGTCATTCAAATTACATTGTCATTTGCGGTGCGGGTGCAGGTTGGGAATCAGTAGGCATGGGTGGACTGTGGGTCAAATAGCCAAGGCTATTTTTTAAATGTCAAATAAAGTTTATCTTTCTCATCTTTTTCTGTTAATTGTCACCACAATGTTAGTCTATGTGTCTATTTTCCTTAAATGCTCCAACTTCCAAATTTTTTATTCTAATCAGATTACAATTATTGGGCAAGTTATTTTACTTCAAAGTATACTTGGCTAACACATACTGTATTTTTTTCCAAATATTATCATATTATCAATATTATTTAGAGTTTATTTAAAACATAAATTATGGTGGTGGAATTACACATACAGACCTGAGACTAGCCACCACTGATATTCCACACATACATGTTGAACCGATTGCATTAGTGCGGTAAAGTTAGTTTTAGTTTCGCTAATTGCTTTTGCACTTTGCTTCAAAGAATGCGAGATTGGTTTTGGTCTGATCTATTACCACATAGGGTTTTCACACTGCAGTTAACCGTCTTTTTAAACGCCGCAACTGGCTGAACTGTGTTACGTGAACTGGCGGTGTGTGACGGGCAGACCACTGTATGCCTCGTAGCCAACGCACCAGGCTGACACGTAACCTCCCCCAACATAGTTATGAGTGTCGAACGGCCCTTTGGGGACAAGTCGACTACCCAAAAGATAGAGACAGGCTAACCCAGTCGTGGCCTCTTTTCCCCTTCTTTTTTTCCACTCCCTAAAAAACAAGGGGGATTATCCGACTGGACCGCCAGGTCTATTCGGGGGGTGTCCCCCCCAAGGGGAGGACACCGCGGAGACCACACCTCACCCAAATAGAGGGGGGATATTTAAGTGGAAAATACATCACATGGTCTTGCCGACCATGTGGAGAGTCTCATGGTAGATCCTACCCAATGGGGGAGGAGTTGCTACAAACATGGAGACTGTGGCAGAGGAGGCTCGCTGAGAATGCTTGCAGGTCTCCTACCCTCTTGATGGAAGTGAGCGCAGTCAGGAGGGCAGTCTTCAAGGAGAGTGCCTTAAGCTCAGCTGACTGCAAAGGCTCAAAAGGGGCTCTCTGTAGACCCTGAAGAACTAAAGAGAGGTCCCATGAAGGAACGAGGTGCGGTCTGGAGGGGTTCAGCCTCCTGGCACCTCTCAGGAACCTGATGATCAGGTCATGCTTCCCTAAGGACTTACCGTCCACTGTGTCGTGGTGTGCTGCTATAGCAGCAACGTACACCTTCGAGGTGGAAGGGGACAGCCGCCCTTCCGACCTCTCCTGCAGGAAGGAAAGCACCGATCCGACTGCGCATCTCTGGGGGTCTTCCCACCGGGAAGAACACCACTTAGCGAATAGACGCCACTTAAAGGCATACAGGCACCTCGTAGAGGGGGCCCTAGCCTGAGTGATCGTGTCTACCACTATGGGTAGTAGACCGCTTAGGTCTTCCGCGTCCCGTCCAGGGGCCAGACATGGAGGTTCAGAGGTCTGGTCGCGGGTGTCAGATGGTGCCCCATCCCTGAGAAAGAAGGTCCTTCCTCAGGGGAATTCGCCAGGGGGGGGGCTGTCGCGAGGAGCGTGAGGTCCGAGAACCATATCTGGGTGGGCCAGTAGGTTGCTACCAGGACGACCTGCTCCTCGTCTTCCCTGACCTTGCACAGAGTCTGTGCTAGTAGGCTCACTGGGGGAAATGCATATTTGCGTAGGCCAGGAGGCCAGCTGTGTGCCAGCGTGTCTAAGCCAAGGGGTGCCTCAGACAGGGCGTACCAGAGCGGGCAGTGGGAGGATTTTTGGGAGGTGAACAGGTCTACCTGTGCCTGTCCGAACCAACTCCAAATCAGCTGGACCACCTGAGGGTGGAGTCTCCACTCTCCCCTGAGGGTAACTTGCCATGACAGCACGTCTGCTGTAGTTTTGAGGTCACCCGGGATGTGAGTGGCTCACAGTGACTTGAAGTGCTGCCGACTCCAGAGGAGGAGATGGCAGGTGAGTTGTGACATACAACGAGAGCACAGATCACCTTGGCGGTTGACATATGCTACCGTTGCCGTGTTGTCTGTCCGAACTAACACATGCTTGCCCTGGATCAATGGCCGGAACCTCCACAGGGCGAGCAGAATTGCCAACAACTCGAGGCAGTTGATGTGCCAACGCAGCCACGGGCCCGTCCATAAGCCGGCGGCTGCGTGCCCGTTGCAAACAGCGCCCCAGCCCGTTTTGGAGGCATCTGTCGTGACCACGACATGCCTGGAGACCTGCTCTAGGGGAACACCTGCCCGTAGAAATGAGAGGTCGGTCCAAGGGCTGAAGAGATGGTGACAGACTGGCGTGATGACCACACGATGTGTCCCGTGGCACCATACCCATCTCGGGACTTGAGTCTGAAGCCAGTGCTGAAGCGGTCTCATATGCATCAACCTGAGCGGGGTGGCCACTGCTGAGGCTGCCATATGCCCCAGGAGCCTCTGAAAGAGTTTCAATGGAACCACTGTTTCACCAGAATGCATTTTTGTGTCAGCATCTTGAACGGGAGTCTGTGTAAAGCCCGGTTCAGTACTCACAGGTCCAAGATTGGCCTCAACCCACCACCTTTTTTCGGTATGATGAAGTAGGGGCTGTAAAACCCCTTCTTCATCTCAGCCGGAGGGAAAGGTTCTATCGCACCCTTCATCATGGCCGTGCTGAGTCTAGGGACATTGAAGCACTTACCTGGCTCCTTGTGACCACCCCCGGAACAGCCTGGGACGGGGGAGGAAGAGGCCTGTCCTCGCAACCCGTGGAGACTGTCACATCGGGTGCGGATGTGTGCCACAGCTGGGCGCACAGGGGCGGGGAGACCGCAGCTGGAGCACCAATCCTGCAAGGAAAAACCCGTGGACGGTGGTCGAAATGACAACCGTGCACACTGGGTATGTGACCCAGGGAAGGAGGAAACCGCTCTTTTGCTGAACTGTTGGGTACCGCAGCCACTTGGGCATGCGGCGAAATCAAAGAAAAAGGCAACAAAAGATTCTCCACCTGGCCCTCCACCGGGGATGGAGTGGTCTTACTACCAGCTCCAATGCAGTGGGTTTCGTCGACCCTGGGTCGCCCGTCTCAGGGGTGCTTTGACGACCTTCGTGGGTTCTTAGCAGCCGGCCATGAGATGGGTAGCGTCTGCTTCCTGCAGTGGGCTCCAAGCCGGGGCCGGGCCGAAGGGGCGGGCTGCGGCGGAGCCGGTGCAGTCACCGCAGGGGGACGCTCTTGGCAACGAGCAGACGGGTCTGATTTTTATACAGTACAAACTATAGATTCTATCCCCTAACCCTAACCCTACCCCTAACCCTCACAGAAAACTTTCTGCATTTTTACATTTTCAAAAAAACATCATTTAATATGTTATTTCCCTTGTGAGGACCACCCAAAAGATCCTCACAACCAGAAATGACCTCACAGAACAGGCTGATTCTCAATACTTGGTCCTCACAAGTATATCAAAGCCTGTACGTATAAAAATACTCATGCAAACACAGTCCATATACAGTAGTATGTGTGTGTGTGTGTGCTTTGGTATGCATGGTTTACGTGGACACTTTTTTAGGTTACACACTTGTAATTACGAGGGTATTGTGCTATAAAGGAGGTTTATGAGGACACCTCATGTGTACTCATAATTAAAATGGCTTAAAAAACATACTAAACTATGCCACAAGGTTTCTGTGATGGTTAAGTTCAGGGGTAGGGTTAGGTGATATAATATTTAGTTTGTACAGTATAAAAAACAGTATATCTATGGAGAGTCCTCGTAAACCATATATCCAAATGTGTGTGTGTGTGTGTGTGTGTGTTAAGCTGGCTGTCATTCTTCAAATATGATTGGTTGTACTTACCTCTCTCACACTGCGGTCCAGTGAAGCCGTACACACACACACAACGGTTTGGTCCAATGCAGCGTCCACCATTCTGACAGATCTTCTCACAGACCGCTGAAACAAAACCACCTGCATTTCACTATTTGTTCAGCTGGAGCACTATTTCAGGGTCAGCGCATGCCTTTCATATGCATCTGAATATGACTGTGTCCATAATATGATGGATTCACTTTAATCTCTTTTAAAGATTTCATCTGTCACAAAGATCAAAGAGCTGCAACATTCTTTACATTACACAACAGCTCACACATCCATCCTGCACTGACCATTTGATAAAGAGTGGGCAACATTCTATTTGGTCAGCCATTTCTTCTACGTGTCCTTCTGAAACAAATGTGTGCCATGTGTGCGAAAAATCTACATACAGTCTAGGGCACTCAAAAGTGCTTGTGGCTGGCTTTCTACAGGTTGGTTTCAAGTCTGTTAACTCCAGTAATGTCCATACAGGTTATTATAGCTCATTCTGCATTTCAAAGTGCTGGAAAAAGGCCATGACTTTAAAACTTAAATCAAAGAGACTTTAAACACTAGCTGAGCAGCAGGCATTCAGATGAGCCAAGAGCTTTGGCCTGCCCTCTATTGCCATGAGTAAAGACATGAACTCCTGCAGAAACCACTGCTTCTAGATGATTTACATCTGCTGCTGAAGATTTGATCAGTGGAGAACTGCAGGTAATGCTGGTGATTCCACAACAAACAGGTGAGCTGAGGTCTGTGTTGATTATAAGAGCTGGGGTTTATTTACATTTACATTTATGCATTTGGCAGACGCTTTTATCCAAAGCGACTTACAGTACACTTATCACTGGGACAACCCCCCTGGAGCAACCTGGAGTTAAGTGCCTTGCTCAAGGACACAATGGTGGTGGCTGTGGGGATCGATTACCAGTTCAGTGCTTTAGCCCACTATGCCACCACCACTCCACCACTTTATGACAGGCCAGGACACCTGCAGACCCTTTAAAACATTATTCTTAGGCTTATATCCATTCAGGAATATACATTTAAGTTTTAGGAGTACTGTAAAATTTAGCTGTCCCTCAGTCTAAGGACTGCTATCTGTTCTGTTGCTTGTTGAACATTTGCAAACTGAAAATGTGTTTACTAGAGGTTGACCGACATATCGGTTTTGTCTATTAAAACATAACCCAAGGGCAATCCAAAAAACTTAAATCCAAATGGCGAGGGTCTGATTATGAAAGCCATTAGAAAATAAAAAGTCTGACAAGCAACTATCTTAAAGGACTGTAAAAATCCTACATTGCATAGCGGGCTTAAAGTGCTTTGAGTGCCTAGAAAACGCTACATAAATGACTGGAATTATTATTATAATTAAATATTGCACAATCAATGTGTTTTATAACAAAACCTTATATTAGCGTGGCCTTAAGTCACAGACAGTACTGTGTAATAAAAAGAGGTTGCATAGCTGGTTTGTTTTATTATTGGCCATTTTTACTATTACTGGATCTATGATCTATTTCCTTTCTACTGGCCCAAAAAGGCAAAATGCTGTAACTATGCCAACACTGAAACTGAGAAAAATGGCTTTATAGTTACTTGGCTTACCTTTTGTAATGGAACCAATCATAGTCTTAGAAACTGGTTAATTTTGTGTAGTTACTGTGTTTTGTCTTTGCACAGAAGCCTACTTTAAGTAGAGGTATCTGTAGAATATAAAAGAAAAAAACATACATGATTTGGTGGCACAGGTTGTGGCTATCTGGCCACTAGAGCAGATGCACATGTTGGGCCTGGAGCAGAAACCATCACCACAGCTCTCCCGGCAAACTGCTGCGATATAGAACGTAAGGCATTATTAACAGAAGACTGCACAAGAAAAACTGGAAAGCATTCAGTAACTTATATATATAATGTATATTATACGTTGTATTTTGGCCTCACTATACACAACGCATAATTTAAATGAATAAAAACCGGCTGAATACTGTTCAAAAGACTCTAGACTGTCATTTAAGGATTAAACTTCTGCCGCACAGAGTCACGTGACACAACAGCATGCTGTCAGTTTCCTTGAAGTGCTCCTACGGCTGCTACGCCAACAAAAGTGCATCTGGTAAGAAATCTCTTTTTTCATTGAAACCTGTTTGGTTGTAAAGAGTAGCATCTCTAGTTTCGTTTGATATGCCGCTTTAAAAAATCTGTTCATTTTTTGATAAACATGATGTCCACATATGTGGAAACTGGCACTGCATTTCCTCAAAATTAGAAAAAAACATGTTAGTTATTTTGAATAACTTTCAGCTCTAACACATCTGTGGGTCATTTCACTACATTTTAATATACATTTTGTTATGTTTAATTTTGTTATCACTGTGCAATACGATCAGGGCTTGACATTAACACCCACCAACCCGTGGGTAAAAATCGGCAGTGGCGGGTAACTCCGTCACCCTTACTAGCCACTTTGTATGCTTTTCATATGTGACATGCGTATCTCCACAGGGCAAATGTATGGAAGCCCAGGAGTGCCATTTACAAAAGAATGAAGGAATAAATGATCAATCTATTAATTTGAAAATAAAAATGTGAATAAATAAACCAATTTATAAATGGACAAATAAATAGACACATTTAAATATGTTTATTTAATTCATATTTTAAAATGTACTTATATTTATCAATAAAACAGCACATTTAATGCACTTTAAAAGCACCTTTTAAATTGCATTTTAAAAAGGTATTTGGCAATTGCTTTTCTTTTTGTTTTGATTTTCTTTTTCCTTTTTCTTTTCCTTTTCTTTCTCCAACTGAGAATCGAGTTTAAAAAATGCCATTGGACTGTTGACTCGTGAGAGCACCAATGAAATTTCAACTCAGTTATAAGACACACCCTCTCTCCCACGTGCCACTCGAAAAGGATGTAAGACGGCCTGTCACTGGACAATGGTATGAGCAGTTTACTTGATATTATTGGATCTGTGAATCCCACGCATAAGAAACGGATGCGAAGCATATCAGAAGTTAATGGTGGCTTGTTCACTGATGCTGTGAAATGCTGAACGCGGCCCTACCTGAGTGTGCACAGTCATGCGTGTCCAGGATGGGAGCTGGTAATAGTGATGCTGTCAACAGAACCAGCCTCCCGACCCACGCCCCTAACTGAAACACGCGCAACCACCGCCATTTGCCTCACACTTTACCGCTTGAGGTACCGAGCCGATGAAAAATACCACCAGATCCTGTACTAAAGTACTTCCGTGAAGTTGGCACCCTATATAATTAAATCTTTATCAAATCTGTACCATTAAAAAATGAACGTTTGTGCTGGTTCAGTGTTTGAGATATTAGACATAATTTTTTTTGGCTGTGTGACGTCACTTTCCACCCCATGAGGTCCAAATCTCTCCAAACTGGTGCCGTTAGTTTGTGCTCAGTTTGTGCTGATTTGTGCTGTTAAAAGAAACACTCTAACTATTTCTCTTCCTAACATATAGCAAGAAACTTTTCGGGAGCAGTGGCGTCACTCCAAATCACTCCAAACGGTGTCGTTCATTTGTGCTCGATTTGTGCAGGTTTGTGCCGTCCGTTAAAAGAAATATCATAACATATTCCTTTCTTTATATTTAACAAGATTGCTTTTGGGAGCTGTGAAATCATGCAGGCTAAACCCCATGTCAATCACTCTCACCTGTCTTCATCATTTGTGCTCGCTTCTGGTTTGTGCCGTGTTTGGTATCGTTGAAGCATTAATTTTTGGAAAAAGATTTAATCTTTCACCACATCAAACTCAAACACATCTCTCTGTCAGGAAATATCCGATTTGGTCTAATATTTAAACCAGGGATGAAAACTACTCACCTTTCAGTTAAAGTCACCTTTTCTGAAGCTAATTTGACCAAATTGTTTGTTAAAATTTCTAAATTGTCCTTATTAAAATCACTTTAAACAGTTATTTTAAGCTTAAAAAAAATATATTTATCTACAGTAATAACATAGAAAGATACAATCCAAATCAAATAATATTTATTTTTAAAAGTTAGTAAATAAAATAATAAGAACATATAAATATAAAATAAATGTAGCCTACACAACCAGTCCAAAGGACACTGACTAAGTTTGTTTCTCATAATCTTAAAACCTTTTGACCTAAATGCTTATGGTCAAACGCTTGGGATTATTTCTGTACTCAAAAATAAATTGTGCCTAATTATAAATGTTTATAAAAAACCTTTTATTGATTTTTTTATTTTTTTTTTTTTTTAAAGTAGCCAACAAGTGTCCAGCATATGAAATCATTCAATACTGTTTAAAAAGCATCCCAGGATGCACCTGAAATTGATTGAAAAAAATTGAACTGTGTGCAGAGCTGGAACAGACAGTGTAGCTACACTGAAGAAATTCAAATAGAAGATGTTTCTGATTTAATTTGTTTTGGTCACTGCATAATTTCAATACTTTTGTGTTACTTCTTAGATTTGATGATGTTACTAAAATCTAAAATGTGCAGTAACAAATAATAAAGAATAGACAAGTGTGATCAAATTTTTAAGAGTTCTAGTCTTACACTGAGGGGCCATTCACATTGAGCGCGTTTGTGTCCGTCTGCACTGTTTTATAATTGATTTCAATGTAAACGTGCGCTAGATAGACGTCTTTGATGGATTGCTTGTGTTTTTAGATGCTATGTCAAGTTAAAAAGAACCTAAACTGTTAAACTTCTCGAGTTGAGACGCCTACGTTTTGCTCTTTTGTGGCACTGTGTGTAATTTTAGTGCAACAACAACGCATTTCAGCATGTGAACAGCACCTAACTGCGCTGAAATTTCAAACAAATATTTTGAATAGTAGCTAACATATAAAACTATGCACTTACACAAACACCGTCAACACAAGTCGCACCAGCTTCTAGCTAAATTAAAACTAATAAACGAATTCAGAGCTGAATACTGTGGCTGTTCACTTGCGAAAAAACTTGGAAAAATTAACCTATATAAACATTTTTTACAGCTTTGTTCAGCAGTGTCACATATAGCCTATAAACAAATCATAATTTGCAGCACAAACACAGACATTTTTTGCTGTTGCATTTGGAGTTTGGTGTGGTGAAAGATTCAATCTTTGCCAAAAAATTAATGCTTCAACGATACCAAACACGGCACAAACCAGAAGCAAGCACAAACGACGAAGATGGGTGAGAGTGATTGACATGGGGTTTAGCCTGTTCGATTTCACGGCTCCCAAAAGCAATCTTCTTAAATGCAAAGAAAGGAATATGTTATGATGTTTCTTTTAACAGCACAAATGAGCGACAGCGGTTAGGAGCGATTTGGAGTGACGTCACTGCTCCCGAATACAAGCTGTTATTTCTAAGGAAGGGAAATAGATACAAGATTAATTTAATGTCACAAATCAGCACAAATCAAGCACAAACGAATGGCACCGGTTCGGAGTGATTTGGACGATATGGGGTGGAGAGTGACATCACTGATCCCAAAAAGTTTCTTGATATATGTAAGGAAGGGAAGTAGTTACAGTGTTTCTTTTACCGGCACAAATCGAGCACAAAGGAACGGCACCGGTTTGGAGCGATTTGGACCACATGGGGTGGAAAGTGATGTCACACAGTCAAAAAAATAATGTAATTATAATAATTTTCTTTATTTATCACACATTTGCACATATACAGTGAAATTCTTCTTTTTCACATATCCCAGCTAGGCTGGGGTCAGAGTGCAGGGTCAGCCATGATATGGCACCCCTGGAGCAGATAGGGTCAAGGGCCTTGCTCAAGGGCCCAACAGTGGCATCTTGGTGGTGCTGGGGCTTGAACCACCAACCTTCTGATCAGTAACCTAGAGCCTTAACTGCTGAGCCACCACTGCCACCTAATGTCTAATATCTCAAACACCAAACCAGCACAAACATTATTTTTTGCACCATAAATCAGCACAAACGAATGGTATAGATTTGGTAATGATTTTATTATATGGGGTGCCAACTTCACAGAGGTTACTAAAGCAATTGCTTCTCTGCACTGCCTGACCTTACAGCTGTTCACCTGTTTCATTACTGTATGACTGCTCTCTCTTCCATATTTGTGAACAAAGCCCATATACTGTACGTTCTGTGCACTGTGAGATCATCGATCATAAGCACTGGGACAGGATGAAACTTTGCTAAACTGTTTCTATTTATAAAGCTTATTTAAGTGTTATCTTTTGTTTACAAAACCAGAAAGTTGTTAAGTGACTGTTTCATTTCACACAATTCTAGCAGTGAAGCAGTGTCTGGCCTAAATCTGGGATATTTTACCTCAAACATCTTTGACGTGTTAATTGCCAATATGTGAGTCGTTTAAATTTTGCCTATAACATAATCAATTCAGGTACAATTAAAATGCAAATTCATTCAAAATTCAAATTCAAAATGTTAAATCCATAAGACCCAAACTACTATTGTAAAAGAGGAATGTGATGTATATGAATTTTCATTTGAAAGAGACACTTTCATAATACAATAAACAACATTAGTTTAAACACTTGTTCCACAAAAGTGTGCTCGCTTGCCTTCTCTGTATCATCAGCTGACCGTCATACCGAGAGTCCACCTTTTCTCGATCATACACAGGCAATTATTTTAATAAAAATAAAATATTTAAAGATGATCATACAGTGTTTTTTTAAATGAATGTGATATAACTGAAAGGGGATGTGCGTTTTATTCAGTATAAGTTCTGGAAAGTCCATCGGCTTTCTCCCGCGACTCGAGCTGTTGCCCTTGCTCACCTCCGTCGTGTGTTTCAGTTCGGGGCGCAGGTCGGGAGGCTGGTTCTGTTGACAGCATCACGATAACCAGCTCCCATCCTGGACACGTATGACTGTGCACACTCAGGTAGGGCCGCGTTCAGCATTTCACAGCATCAGTGAACAAGCCACCATTAACTTCTGATATGCTTTGCATCCATTTCTTATGTGCGGGATTCACAGATCCAGTAAAATCACATAAACTGCTCGTACCGTTGTCCAATGGCAAGCTGTCTTACATCCACTTCGGGTGGCACGAGAGCGGATGTGTCTTATAACTGAGTCAAAAGTTCATTGGTTGCTCCCATGATTCAACAGTCCAATGGCATTTTTGTAACTCGATTCTCAATTGTAGAAGGAAAAGGAAAAAGAAAAGGAAAAGCAAAACGAAAAAGAAAAGCCATTGACATATGGATGAGGAAAAGCAACTGGCAAGTGAATTAAGAAAAGCAATTGCCAAATACCTTTTTAAAATACAATTTAAAAGGTGCTTTTCTAATTAATTAAGACTCATTAATGTACTCATTTATTGCTGCATTTAATGACAATTTGAAATAAATATGATTTATTAATAAACACATTTAAATGTGTCTATTTATTTGTCCATTTATAAATTGACTTATTTATTCAAGTTTCTATTTTCAAATGAATAGATTGATAATTTATTCTGTCATTCTTTTTTAATTGGCACTCCTGGGCTTCAGCTGGTATGGACTGACAAATGGAAAAAGAAAAGGAAAAGTCCAACAATATAGAAAAGCAAATGGCAAATGGATGAAGAAAAGCACTTTGCCAAATGCTTTTTCAAATGCATTTAAAAGGTGCATTTAAAAATTATTTATTAATGTGCTGTTTTATTGCTAAATATAAGTACATTTTAAAATATGAATTTAATAAACATATTTAAATGTGTCTATTTATTTGTCCATTTATAAATTGGTTTATTTATTCACATTTTTATTTTCAAATTAATAGATTGATCATTTATTCCCTCGTTCTTTTTTAAATGGCACTCCTGGGCGTGCAGGCGAAACTTGTGTGTTCCAGTCGGGCTTCACTCGCAGCAGCCGACGGTGAACACAAAACGTATGTGACCCGTTTGAATTCTACTGAGAATCTTCTACCTGAGGAAGTCGAACCACTTAAACTGCAAGACAGTCCTGACATTAAACAGCACTGATGAGGTAAAGACACAACAGTGTGAGACAACATCAATTACAAGTTTTTTGTTTCTAAAATACACAATATCATCCAAAGCAAACTAAAATGTTTTTACTGCAGTAACACTAACTGATATCTGGTATAGATGCATATTAAATCAATTAGGGCAAATATATATAAGACTTCATTTATCAATATTATTCTGTCATCATTTACTCAACTTTATCTTGATCCAAACCCATAGGACTTTCTTCCATGAATGGAAAAAAGATTCATGTATTTTTCCATTTATGAAAAAAGATGCAATTAAATTTAATGGAGTTTAATCTAACATATCTTTTTTGTACTTAATGGAATTATAACTGTGAAAGTTGTAGTTAAAGGGATGTGTTTAAGCTATTTGTCTTTTCATGACAAATACTATACAGTAGTTTATTTTTTATCTACATTATGTCTATCTACATTTGCCAAACCACAGTAATAATGTGGAGCCATTCATGGTCTGACCTGTGGTTATTGCCTTATTACAAATGCCACTGTTAAAAAATGGTCGAACAGTGGTCATGAAGGCAAGTACAATTTAGAATGGTTAAAGGGGATACAATCTGGATTTCCATGGACAAATGGACAAATTATTGACAGTTTTCATCCTGTTCTAACTGGCCATGTTTGCCTTCAGAAATAAAGGTGACTTAAATCATTAGGCCTGCATCCTGCTGAAGTCATATCATTCTTGATCAAATAAAATGTCTAAACAAATTACCTTTATCAGTTTTTGTGGGCCTGGGGATTTTGGCTAGTGAAAACGCTGAGTGGCTATGAAATACCACTAGCCACAGTGACCGGTGAGCCAAAAAGTTAATGTCAAGCCCTGAATAGGATTCTATGCGTTAACATACATTAATGCATTCTTAAATATTCACTGGGCATTATCACATTGAGAATCAATGGGTTCATCCAAAAGCTGAAAGATTTTGCTTTCAGAGGCTTTATATTGATTTAGGATGAAAATAAGGTGCATTTCAAACTGTTCTGAGACCAATGCAGACAGACAGCACACTAGAGGTTAAGTCATTCACTAAATAGGGAGCAAATGCAGTACATTCAATCCTAAAATCCAACAAAAAGTTCAGTTTCAGGCTGCAGATGATGTTTGGACCACTCAACATGTTTGGCAGACATGAGACAATGGTAATCAGTACATAGATTCAGAATTATATAATGCTACATTTTATTTTAACATGGCTGGCAGTGATTGGGTGATACTTTATTCAGTTTTACAGAAAAACAGTTGTAATGTCTGTAACGTCTCAAAAACATAATAACCAACACTCCTGGAAACATAATAAACAGTTTGATGAAGAATATCTGACTTTCTATAGCTTAGTGTTATTTAAAATTTCACAACGTAGTCTCGCTGTTACAGAGGGGCTCTGTATGCTGTCCATATAAGTAGACATTAATTTTTAGGAAACATTTTTTTTTTTTTTTTTTGCTTGTTTATTAGGTGCTACTATTTACAAATCAAAAAGGGAAATGGACAATGCACACAGCAGTCATGCTGGGGTCTGAGGAGGATATATACTGTATATATATATATATATATATATATATATATATATATATATATATATATATATATATATATGTAATAAAATGGATATACTTTATGGCCAAAAGTATGTGGACACCCGAATCACACCCATATGTGATTGTTGAAAACCACAGGCATTAATAGGGGTTTGGTCCACCCTAACAGCTTCCACTCTTCTGGTTCAGCTTTCCACTAGATGTTTAAACATGGCAGTAAAGATTTGCTACCATTGAGACACAAGAGCCTCGGTGAGGTCAGGCACTGATGTTGGGTGATGGGGCAACAACTATGTAGGCTTGAGTGGAGAACCCAGACAGGAAGCAAGTAGGGAGAAGTGTCTAACGAGGTGATGGTGACTGGGCACAGGCTGCAGTGGGACTGGCGGATTTCACGCCCATAGTTGGTCTGTCCAAGGAAACTGGACAGAGAGATGGTGCTTAGTCTGTTGGAGGAGAAGTGAAGAGAGGTTGGATGAACTGGCCTGTGAGTGATCTTTGAAGTCCCTTGATAGCAACAGTTGGAGAGTGGCAAGCAACGAGCTGGGAAGACCAGAGAAGGGGCTGAAGAAGAGGGCACACAGCTAGACAGGAATCCAGGGAACTGGGAGAAGAGAATAGCACATGAAGAAACAAAACAAAACCGACAAGACAGGAAAGACTATAACAACACTTGTGCAAAAGAAGGACTTGACCAGATAGAATACCATCTCCTCCTTATGGTTTCCCGAGTTAGAGAATCTCGGTGGAACAGTCATTCGAGTGACCCGGGGCAGAGGCGTGCTGCTGAGTGTACTGGCAGAGAACGGAGCCTTCAGGTGGCGTTCTTCTTCATGGATGGTGGCACCAACTTGAGGTCTAGGAAGTAGCCTTTGGCTCCTGAATCCACAAGTGCTGAGCACTAATGAACCATATTGCCACAATGCAGCCTGGGCAGGAGGAGAGTGCAATGACCGTGTGTGGAGGCGGGGGCGTGGCTGAGCGCCATTCTGTGGAGAGTGAAGCGGGGGGAGATGAGTGGTGAATGATTTCCACCTGTGCTTAACACCTGTCTTGTGTTGCAGTGAGGAGTGACCTGGGCTTTTAAGGAGAGGAGACAGCAGCAGTAGAGAGAGAGAGCCCAGCTGACAAGCTTCTCATTGCCGTTATTATTATATTGCCGTTATTGAGTTATTTGAGTGTGAGCTGTACCGTTGCACATTGAAGCAAATGTGTTTGCATTGAATAAAAGAGAGACTTTCCTGTGTTGGAATCGCCATCTCCCGCTTCCTCATTCCCTGGAACTCAGGATCTTGCTACACCGTGGAATTTACCCAATGGTATCACTCTCACCAGTAGTCCCCTTCTTACCGGCGAGCAGTGGCTTTTAAAGGGCAGTAGTGGCCAGCCACCTATAGTGCAAGCACAGCCCCCAGTTAAGGTAATGTTGTTTCTCCTCCGGATAGAGCTCGACCTACAATGTGGGTTTGGAGGGAACAGACAAGAACACAGGTGGATGTGAGAAGGACAAAGACAATGACTTCTCTCCTTGGCCCTCTCAAGAACCCTTGCTACTTCTCTACCTTTGCACACATTTTACATGCACAAAGAGCCATGTTACACATTAAAGGAAAGGTAAAATCCCAAAAAGCATAATAGGGCCTCTTTAATTACTTACAAAGCTTTGATAGGTCTAGCTCCACAGTATTTAAGCAACCTTCTATCACTATCATGGAAGGATTAATTCTGTCGGTTTATTTCTGTGTGTCTCCCTCGTGTTGTTGCAGGTCTGGGGTTAATCACATGGCAGCGTTGCCCAGCAATACTTGGTGATGCCTTTTGGTCTAGCCAATGCAGTCTTCCAGGCTCTCGTTAATGATGTGCTGAGAGATATGGTTGATCAGTTTATTTTTGTTTACCTGGATGACATTTTGATTTTTTCCCATTCTCTCCAGGAACATGTTCAGCATGTCAGGCGAGTGTTCCAATGGCTGCTAAAGAATGGGCTGTATGTCAAGGCTGAGAAGTGCGAGTTCCACTCCTGATCGGTAAATTTTCTGGGATTCATTGTAGATCCAGTCAAGGTTAAGGCTGTGGTGGACTGGCCAACGCTGGATTCTCGCAAGGCCCTGCAGAGATTCCTGGGTTTCGCCAATTTCTACTGGCGTTTTATTCGCTATTACAGCCAACTAGCCGCACTTCTGACTTGTCTTACCTGCCAAGACTGAGTTTCGGTGGTCTCATGAAGCCGAATTAGCCTTCACCAAACTCAAAGGCCGCTTTGTTTCGGCCCCTATTCTCATCAACCCCGAACCTTCTCTTCAGTTGGTGGTAGAGGTGGACGCGTCAGATGTGGGGGTAGGTGCGGTACTCTCCCAATGAAGTCCCTCTGATGACAAGATGCATCCATGCGCTTTTAACTCCCATCGTCTTTCTCCCACTGAACGAAATTATGATACTGGCAATCGTGAGCTGTTGGCTATCAAGTTAGCCTTGGAGGAATGGCGCCATTGGTTAGAGGGGTCTGGGGTACCTTTCGTCATCTGGAGCGATCATAAAAACCTTGAATACATCCATTCTGCTAAACATCTGAATTCCAGGCAGGCTCGGTGGGCTCTTTTTTTTTTCGGTCATTTTGAATTTACTATCTCTTACCGCCCGGGTTCCAAGAACATCAAATCGGATGCCCTGTCTCATATTTTTGATTGTTTGATGGAACCAGATTCCATCGTTCCTTCCGAAATGGTGCTAGTGACGGTTTCTTGGGAGATCAAGTCGAAGGTCAGCACGGCCTTACAAGGGGTAACGCCCCTGTCTAAAACCCCACCGAGTTGGCTGTTCGTTCCGGAATCAGTTCGCTCAGACATTATTCATTGGGGCCTTTCATCCAAGTTACCCTGCCATCCTGGAGTCGGGCATACCCTAGCTCTAGTCAAGCAGAGGTTTTGGTGGCCATCCATGGCCCGTGATGTTTGCCTATTTGTTGGTTCCTGCTCTGTCTGTGCTGTTTATAAGTCTTCCTGTACCCCTCCAGCTGGACTCCTCCTTTGAGACCCTGGTCCCACATAGCCCTTGATTTTGTTACCGCCCTCCCCCTCTCGCAGGGGTTCACGGTCGTCTTGACCGTGGTGGACAGATTCTCGAAGGCAGCGCGTTTCATCCCTCTACCCAAATTACCCTCAGCCAGAGAGACAGCGGTTGCTGTCATTGATCATGTCTTTCGAATCCATGGCCTCCCAACTGACATGGTCTCCGACAGGGGGCCCCAATTTGTTTCTAATTTTTGAAAAGAGTTTTGTAAACTGCTGGGGGCTACAGTAAGTCTTACTTCTAGTTTTCATACCCAGAGCAACGGACAGGCCGAGCGGGCTAACCAGGATCTAGAGAGAGCTTTACAGTGTGTGGCCTCTTACAACCCCATGTCTTGGAGCCAGCAGCTCATGTGGGTGGAGTACGCACACAACTCTTTGCCAGTATCATCCATGGGCCCTTCTCCATTTCAGGTTAGTTTAGGTACCAACCACCTTTGTTTTCAACACTGGAACCCAAAGTCGCGGTACCCTCCGCACATGCGTTCATCCAGGGGTGTCGTCGCACTTGGATCAGAACCAGACGGGCTCTCATCCAGGTGGGATGATGCACCAAGGTCCAAGCCGATCGCCACCAGTCTAAGCCTCCCGTGTATGTTGTACAGTTGTGCTCAAATGTTTGCATACCCTTGGAGAATTGGTAATATATGTACCATTTTTAAAGAAAACATGAGTGAGCAGGCAAAACACATTTATTTTATTTCTTATGGGATTCATATTCAACTGTAGGTTATAACAGAATGGCACAATCATAAAACAAAACATGGCAACAAAGAAAAAAATGAAATTACCCCTGTTCAAAAGTCTGCATACCCTTAGTTCTTAATACCGTGTATTGCCCCCTTTAGCATCAATGACAGCATGCAGTCTCTTGTAATAGTTCTCTGTGAGGCCTCAAATTCTTGCAGGTGGTATAGCTGCCCATTCGTCTTGACAAAATACCTCCAGGTCATGCAAAGTCTTTGGTCGTCTTGCATGAACCGCACATTTGAGATCTCCCCAGAGTGGCTTGATGATATTAAGGTCAGCAGACTGTGATGGCCACTCCAGAACCTTCACCTTTTTCTGCTGTAACCACTGGAGGGTCAACTTGGCCTTGTGCTTAGGGTCATTGTCATGCTGGAAAGTCCAAAAGTGTCCCATGCGCAGATTTCGTGCAGAAGAATACAAACTGTCTGCCAGTATTTTCTGATAACATCCTGCATTCATCTTGCCATCAATTTTCACAAGATTCCCAATGCCTTTAGAGCTCACACACCCCCAAAACATCAGTGAGCCACCACCATGCTTCACAGTGGGGATGGTATTCTTTTCGCTATAGGCCTTGTTGACCCCTCTCCAAACATAGCGCTTATGGTTGTGACCATAAAGCTCTATTTTGGTCTTGTCACTCTAAATTACAGTGTGCCAGAAGCTGTGAGGCGTGGCAAGGTGTTGTCGGGCATATTGTAACTGGGCTTTTTTGTGGCATTGGCACAGTAAAGGCTTCTTTCTGGCAACTCGACCATGCAGCTCATTTTTGTTCAAGTATCGTCGTATTGTGCTCCTTGAAACAACCACACCATCTTTTTCCAGAGCAGCCTGTATTTCTCCTGAGGTTACCTGTGGGTTTTTCTTTGTATCCCAAACAATTCTTCTGGCAGTTGTGGATGAAATCTTTCTTGGTCTGCCTGATCTTGGCTTGGTATCAAGAGATCCCCGAATTTTCCACTTCTTAATAAGTGATTGAACAGTACTGACTGGCATTTTCAAGGCTTTGGATATCTTTTTATATCCTTTTCCATCTTCATAAAGTTCCATTACATTGTTACGCAGGTCTTTTGACAGTTCTTTTCTGCTCCCCATGGCTCAGTATCTAGCCTGCTCAGTGCATCCACGTGAGAGCTAACAAAATCATTGACTATTTATACACAGACACTAATTGCAATTTAAAAAGCCACAGGAGTGGGAAATTAACCTTTAATTGCCATTTAAACCTGTGTGTGTGTCTGTAACATGGCCAAACATTCAAGGGTATGTAAACTTTTGATCAGGGCCATTTGGGTGATTTCTGTTATCATTATGATTTAAAAAGGAGCCAAACAACTATGTGATAATAAATGGCTTCATATGATCATTATCCTTAAATAAAAGTTTTTTTGCATGATCATTTATATTTTCAAAATCAATGCCAAAATTTCATAATTTCTGCCAGGGTATGCAAACTTTTGAGCACAACTGTACACACAACGTGAACGCGGCCTCAGGGTGCACGGTTTCCTGCTCACTTATACTCCCATACAGTTCCTTGAGTGCCCGGTCTGTGTCGGCTTGTGGCGGGATGTACACAGCTGTGATAATGACCTCTGTGAATTCCCTCGGTAGCCAGAATGGTCGACACAGAAGCGTGAGAAATTCCAGATCAGGAGAGCAGAAAGACTTGATAGAATGAACGTTCCTCTGATCACACCAGGATTTGTTGACCATAAAACATACACCACCACCTCTGCTTTTACCTGAGAGGTCTTTCGCTCTGTCCGCTCGGTGCATGGAGAACTCTGCGGGTTCGATGGCTGAATCTTGAATCTCAGCAGACATCCAAGTTTCTGTAAGGCAGATAATGCAGCAGTCCCTCATCTCTTGTTGGAAAGAGATCCGCTCTCTCAGCTCACAGAGCTTGTTGTCCAGAGACTGAACATTTGCCAGTAGAATACTGGATAGCGGGGGTCGATTTGCGCGACGTCTTACTCTGATGAGAACGCCGGCTCTATTTCCCCTTTTCCTTCTGCGTTTCCACAGCCGGGCAGCCCAGACAAAGGGCTCCGCTGGTGTGTTTGTAAACATCGGGTCAGCATTGAGGAATTGGAAGTCCAGTTTTCAGTGTGTACAGTAATTTGTAAAAGTTTAGGCACTTGTGTAAAATGTTGCATAGTGACTATTTCTTAAAAAATAATGTCATAAATAGTTTTCATTTATCAAAGTCCAGTAAACATAAAAAAAGCTAAATCAATATTTGGTGTGACCACCTTTACGTTCAAAACAGCACCAATTCTCCTAGGCACACCTGGACACATTTTTTTATTGGTTGTTGGCTGATGGGATGTTCCAAGCTTCTTGGAGAATTCGTCACAGTTCTATTATCTATTTAGGCTGCCACAATTGCTTCTGTCTCTTCATGTAGTCCCAAACTGACTCACTGTTCAGTGGGGGGCTCCATCAGACTTCTGAACTCATAACTGCCATCCATTCCCACCACCTTCAGCATCACACCATCAGTCTCACACTGTATTTATAACCCTTTGCAATATTAGTCTCACAGAGATCACTCAACCTTTGGACTTTATGCTCTTTTAACTTATGCTGCTCACAATACTCTAATACAGAAAGTTTCCTTTTTCTCGGTGTGGAAGAATATCATCAGACGAAAAACAGCCCTGTTAGCTGGAAGATGTGAACCTGACAGTTCATCTGAAATGTTCCCTTTCCGCCATTCTTTAGCACTAATTCTTCTTTTTGCCATTGTATCAGTTTTGCAAACAGCATTAAAGCTAGATATTTTTTGCAGGAACGTTTTTCACTTTATTAATTATGACAAGAACAACACACTTACAGTTTATGTTTCAAAACACCATCCTAAATCAATTAAGTAGGTAAGCTGTGCTGTACTATTTGTTTACGGAATAGATGATTACAATGTGGAAACAATGTGGGTCCTTGAGCGACCTCTAAATATGCCCAAATCTACTTCAAATTTTTAATACATTTTATTTAGATAAGGTAGAATAAATTTGGACTTGTGGACTTAGGATCTCTTGAGGTTGAATTTTCTTTTTACCATAGTTTCATGGACATGGAGCCCTGTATTGTTCTTATTAGGCTGTCACACAGTTACCTCCCTACAATGTTCTGGGAAGGGTAGTTTAGGGTTATTAAAAACAAAACCTAAAAATAATTATTACTGAACATTCTGTGTAGGTGTTAGGTTGTCACACAAAAACGTCCCTGCAATGTTGAGAAGATTAATTTATGGTTAAAAAAAACTAAAAAAGAATGTTCTTGTGTGTGCTCACGCCATTTCAACAGGCCGTCAGTCTGTGCTTTGTTCGGCAGCATGCAGTGATTTATTCGGCTTTGACTTCATTTGGAACTATTTTCATTAGCAAAACTACACAATATAACTGACCAAGATATATCTACAATGTAAGCTTACATGTACATTTTACAGTTGTGCATTTGGCAGATGCTTTTATCCTGTTCCTATTGTCTGAGGAAATGATAAACAGTCCAATTGTGTATTTGTGATGTTTTCAAAAAGCATACATGATTTCATTGGCTGAGGTATTAAACAAGACTTTCAGTTTCAAAATAAATCAACATAAACAAGTGAAATGCAAATGCACAGTCAGTTGGCCAATAGATAGTAATTGTCACTTACGCACGATCCACTGGTTCCCCCCAGGCAGAGTCTTCCAACCGGGACAACAGTATGATTGCAGTCGAGATCCACATACATTAGGCCTAATAAAATAAAATATATAAAAATAAAATGACCTGTATTAATTTTAGTAACATATGGAATAGTTTGAGATACAGGCATTTTTATGTTCCAGGGGTTGATTTTTATTAAAATAAACACATTTCAACTTTTCTTTTTGTTATATTAAGCTCACATTAAAACTGAGTTAGAAACTTTTTGCCATGCCTTCATTTTATTTTGAGTATTTTTTTCTAATGCTTTTTATACATGCACTCACTGAGCACTTTATTAGGAGCACTATGGTCTTAATAAAGTGCCCGACGTGGTCTTCTGCTGTAGTAGCCCATCTGCCTCAAGGTTCGACGTGTTGTGTATTCTGAGATGCTAGTCTGCTCACTACAATTGTACAGAGCGGTTATCTGAGTTACCAGAGACTTTGTCAGTTCAGACCAGTCTGGCCATTGTCTGTTGACCTCTCTCATTAACAAGGCATTTCCATCCACAGAACTGGCGCTCACTGGATGTTTTTTTGTTTTTGGCACCATTCGGTGTAAATTCTAGAGACTGTTGTGTGTGGAAATCCCAGGAGATCAGTGGTTACAGAAATACTCAAACCAGCCCATCTGGCACCAACAATCATGCCATGGTCCAAATCACTGAGATCACATTTCCCCATTCTGATGGTTGATGTGAACATTAACTGAAGCTCCTGACCCGTATCTGAATGATTTTATGCACTGCACTGCTGCCACACGATTGGCTGATTAGATAATGACATGAATAAGTAGGTGTACAGGTGTTCCAAATGAAGTGCTCAGTGAGTGTAGATTTTAGTTTAAGCCTTGTCCCAGAACCAGACTTTGTCTTAATAAAAGTCCATCATAAAAATATTAATTATTACATTTTTACAACTATGATTATCTAAACAAAGCTAGAACTAAACATTAACTTTTTCAATATTTATTGTGAGAGAATGATTTATGTAAATGTTAAGTGTCCCTCAGTTGTGGCATCATTCCACCACAACCAACAGTTTGTCCCCTAATAAAGTTAGTGTGTAAAGATCGTTTGTGATATATGAGACATGAAATTAAGCTTAGTATGACAAAGTCGTCTGCTAGTTTATTCCAAAAAAATTTAAAATGTAATTTCCAACACAGAAAGCTATTAAACACAACAAATAATTTGAAATTGGTGAAAATGTTCATGACTTAGAAAAAAATTACAGAAATCTCCTGTGTTGCATGCACATACACTGTTGGACATTGTTAGCAGACAAATTGTGAAGGGTGTTTTTTAAGATTTTATTTTGTTATGTCCACAGTGTCATGTTTAAATTTGTTGTTGTTCATGTTTTGATTTCATGTCTTTTATTTTGAAAGTTTAGTTGCCATATTTCCTGTTCCCGCCATGTTTCATGTGTTTTGTTCTTATTGGTTCCTTTGTTTATTAGTCTTGTCTTGTTATTGGTACGTTGCATTGTCTTGTTATCTGTTATCAGTCTTGTATTTTCATTGGTGGTCTTGTTAACTTGTTACCCATGTCAGAGTATTTATAGCCCTCATGTTTGCCTTTGTCTTTGTCGAGTTTTGTGATTGTGTAATCTGGTAACGTTGTCCTTGATTCTTGTTCTTTGTTTTCTTATAGTCGCGTCGCGCCAAGTCATAGTTAAGTCAAGTCTAGTCTCTTGTTTTGTATCTTTTGTTTTGTTGGCACTGTATAATAAACTGCACTTGGGTTCTAACGTCATCGTCTTGTCCTCGGCTGTTCCTGTCTTCAGCCTGTCCTGCCTTGCCCAAGCCAGAGTTCCCCGTCATGGCCGCCACGGTCCACGAGCCAGCGCCCAAGCCTGCCATGGTCCACAAGCCAGCGCGCAAGCCTCATCCATCCCAGAGCCAGCTCCAGGCCTAGAGGAATTTTTTGGGGGGCCTATATGGCTCCAGTGGTCTCCAAGCTCCCTTCAACGGAGAGCACTTTCTCCCCAGCCTCGGTGGTCCTGGAGACTTCCTTCATCGTGCCTCCCATGGCTCTGCCCCTCGAACCTCCCACGACTCCACCTTCTGATTCTCCCACAGCTGTGCTCACAGCCATCCGGAAGTGGAAGAGAAGGACTCCTTCTCCACAGACACTGCCCATGCTTACGACCACGGAGGCCATTCCCCAGGCACTGCCCGTGCTTACGACCACGGAGGTCATTCCCCAGGCGCTGCCAGTGCTCATGGCCACGGAGGTCGTTCCCCTGTCACTGCCTGTGCTCACGGCCAGGGAGGCCGTTCCCCTGTCACTGCCTGTGCTCACGGCCACGGAGGCCATTCCCCTGTCACTGCCTGTGCTCACGGCCACTAAGACTGTTCCCCTGTCATGGTCAGTGCCCGAGCCCTCCACGGCTTCGCTCCCCGAGTCTTCCATGGCTCCGCCCTCTGAGCCACTCCCTCCTGAACCCTGTCCAGCAGCCGCAGCCCAGAACTCTGTTCCCTCTGCCCCGTGGCCACCTCCCAGGCCTCCTGTTCCTGTTCTGTGGCCGCCTCTCAGGCCTCCTGTCCCTGCCCTGTGGTCACCCCCCAAACCGCCAGACCCCGCTCCCTTCCTGGAGCCACCACCAAACCTAGCACCGGCTCCACCCTGGTCTCCTGCTCCATGCCCTGTCTCGCCAGGCCATGCTCCATGCCCTGTCTCACCAGGCCATGCCTCAAGGGCCCCCCCCCCCCCAGCTCCCTATTGAACTCTATTGTTTATGTTTGGGTGCCGGGAGCCGCCCCTTGTGGGGGGGAGGGGGGGGTATGTCATGTTTAAATTTGTTGTTGTTCATGTTTTGATTTCATGTCTTTTATTTTGAAAGTTTAGTTGCCATATTTCCTGTTCCCGCCATGTTTCGTGTGTGTTGTTCTTATTGGTTCCTTTGTTTTATTAGCCTTGTCTTATTATTGGTTCATGTTTCATTGTCTTGTGTAGAGCCGAGGAGGGCGGGGACGGGTTGGAATGAGACACAACCGGTCCCCAATCAGCCTGATGGGGCGCGCGAGGGATAAAGGCGGCCGGGGACGACAGTTCGAGAGAGAGAGAATTACAAACAGCTGTGCTGTGTTTTTAGTTGTGTGTTTTTGGTTGGGTTTTTGTTTAATAAATTATTATTTAAGTTGTCAAGCCGGTTCTCGCCTCCTCCTTTCCTCTAAACCCCCTTACACTGGTGCCGAAACCCGGGAAGGAGGAGGGATTCCCGTCGCAGAATCCTCGACACTGCCGTCCACCCAGGGGAGCGCCGCTGCCGTCCGAAGGGGGACGGAGTAGCCCGACTACCCGGACGCGGGGAACGGCCGCCGTCCGCGAGGCGAGTGGGGACGGGACTCCCCGACCGCCTGGAGCGAGGGAGCCGCTGCCGGGGGCGGAGAAGTGCCCTGCCGTCCCCCGGGAACGCGGAGGGGTCGAGAGAAGACCGCCGTCCGCGGGGGGAGGAGGGAAGTGACTCCCCGACCGCCTGGAGTGGTAGGGCCGCTGCCAGGGGCGGAGGAGAGTCCCCACGGGACGCCGGGAACGCGGAGGGGCGTTCTGTCCGCTGGGGGTCGGAGGTCTGACTCCGGTCCGCCCGGGGAGGAGAAGCTGCAGTCCGCCTGAGAGGGTGGAGTAGTGATCGAGGACCACGCGACGGCGCATCAGAGAACCGGTGAGGTTTTTTTTTCTCTCTCTCCTCTCTCTCTCTCTGCCGCTCCGTGTTGGCCTTTCCCTCGCCATTTTGTGTTGTTGTTTTTTCTCCTCCCAGGTCGAGGAAGGCGGGGAGGACCCGCCGGCAGTCGGGGCATAAGGCACGCCCCCCACCCGGAGAGGAAGGGTGGGGGGGATGTACGTCATGCCGGGGGCTCCCCGGCCTGAGGCAACGCCGGGAGGAGTGTAGAGCCGAGGAGGGCGGGGCCGGGTTGGAATGAGACACACCCGGTCCCCAATCAGCCTGATGGGGCGCGTGAGGGATAAAGGCGGCCGGGGACGACAGTTCGAGAGAGAGAGAATTACAGACAGCTGTGCTGTGTTTTTAGTTGTGTGTTTTTGGTTGGGTTTTTGTTTAATAAATTATTATTTAAGTTGTCAAGCCGGTTCTCGCCTCCTCCTTTCCTCTAAACCCCCTTACATCTTGTTATCTTGTTATCAGTCTTGTATTTTCATTGGTGGTCTTGTTACCCATGTCAGAGTATTTATAGCCCTCATGTTTGCCTTTGTCTTTGTCGAGTATTGTGATTGTGTAATCTGGTAACGTTGTCCTTGATTCCTGTTCTTTGTTTTCTTATAGTAATGTCGCGCCAAGTCATAGTCAAGTCTAGTCTCTTGTTTTGTATCTTGTTTTGTTGGCACTGAATAATAAACTGCACTTGGGTTCTAACTTCATCATCGTCTCGTCTGTTCCTGTCTTCAGCCTGTCCTGCCTTGCCCAAATGTAACACACAGGAGCACGAGTGCCCATAGATTAAGAAATATATTACATATTTTCAATATATCATACAAAATATCCCAGTCAGATCAACCTACATAGCGTGTATTAATAAAAGCAGCATCGGTGTTCATGTATGTTGTATATTAGACTCACCTTCTCAAAGACTCCACTTTATCTCGCCTCAGAGCTCCATCCAAATGAAAAGAAGCTTTTCCATCAATCCAGGAGATATTCCATATTAAAAGTCCCAGCAAACAAACAGATCCAACTAAACATCTCAAATCCCCTTTAGATGACATGATAAACCCTCTGTAAATGTAACCCTGTGAACTTTGAAGTAACTGACAAGTCATGAACCGCTATAACAAGCCCCTTGTCCTTCACAGACAGTAAAGCTATAGGATAGAGAAGAGAAGTGAAGAGGAGGGGAGGGGAGAGAAGGTGTGTGTGTGTGAAGGAGGATCTCCAGGTCACTCTTACACACATCTACTGTGCTGGCAAGGTGACACGTTGCCTATGAGCACAGACAGAATGACATGTGGAAAAAATATTAGTATTATTCGGTATAATTAATATTATGTTATTATTCAGTGTAAAAGTCTTCAATCTAATCTTCAAATTAAGCGTAAAAGAACCTCAAAGCATTGAAAATAAAACCTCAGCCTCCTGTTATAGATGAAAAAAACTAATTAAAAACATAAAAGTTTTAGTGGAGACACTGCTGAATATGTAAGCTGTGTTTCCCTATAGGATTTATCTATTGTCTCTTTGTGTACTGCAGGCTTTGTTTCAACAAAGTGCAATATATACAGTACATTTAAATTGACTTATATAACATATGTATATGTATGTTTACACATTGGTTATTACTGTCCTCTAGTGGTTATAAGGGCCTTTACAAGTTTGTTATTGGTAAATGTGATGTCACTTGACTTAGCTGTTATGTCAGATAATCAAATGCAAATGTAATCCAACTATTAATCAAATCCAAAGTTTCTAAAAATGAGTGGAAACATGGAAAGCATGAATAGTTTAATCTTTATTAAAATAAAAAATGAAGTTTGATGAACTTGTATTCTTGTAATTGTGAGATGTCAACATTAAAAGAATAACAATCACACATTGTAATCAAACATAATATCAAAGCATGAAGATATCTAGTGTCGAGCACTACAGTACATGAAACACGTATAAAGAATGTTGAAAATGATTAGATCTATAAATATATTTTAAAAATATATCCTATAATGTTCCACAGCACAGAAAATGTCTAGTATATTGTATGAATGCAAGAGCATACATGTACTTACTGTATATACTAATGCATAAATGAACTGTATGTCACATTGTGCCTTTCCCAAGATTTCTGTTTGTCACTCTAATTCTAAAAGCATCTCTGAAACCCTTTGAAATAAAAGGTTGAACACAGAATTCCTCCATTCACACCTCCTGTGAGCCACCAGGTGAGTCAAAATCCTCCTGTAGTAGATTTATAAAAGTATCCTCCAGCCATGTGTCTGAACTGTAAATACTCACAGATACTGCATTCATTCTCGAGGATGTTACATATGTTTAAGGTTAACATGATGCAGTTAGAAGTCTTTTTCATTAGTTTACTTACACAAAGATTATTAAGAGCAGATAACGTAAGTATGAAATGTTGCTGTTACATTCTATTAAATATAAAAGCCTTTTTGTTTTTTCATACAGCAACAGTTAATAACAAAAAGAGGAATGAAAGTTATTTTGCATTTGATGTTGTTACAAGCAATTCATCATGCAATAAATTACTTTTTGTACTGGAGTTAAAAAACTTATGGCTAAACCATGAAAGTCCTTACAATGTTCCCAGTGGTCCCCCAACAACAGCAACCCTAGTTTAAAGGACTAGTTCACCCAAAAATGAAAATTCTCTCATCATTTACTCACCTAATGTGGTGACTTACTTTCTTCAGAGGAACACACAAAGAGATGTTAAGCAGAATGATAGTCTCAGTCACCATTCACATTCATTGCATCTTTTTTTCCCCATACTATGAAAATAATTACATGATTGGGTGAACGATCCCTTTAAGTTGTTACAGTTTATTGTACCTGTCAAACACCGCAAACACACATAAACATTTCACCAGCAGAGTTAATTTGTCTGCTGATTTGTTTTCAGATCAAGATTAAAATTTGTATGTAATGTACTCAAATAAAAGCTGTTTTCCAGTAACAGTTTCCTGCAGAAAGTGGACATGTCATCCCGTGACGTGGATGCATTCAAACTTGAGTCACTGCATTTCCCACAATGCATCTAAAGTCTGATCTTGCCTGAGATGATGTCCTCATATAGTGGTGTGGTGAGGGGGATGTAGTTCTTCTGTGATGTGTTCAGGAAGTAGAGCGGCTGCTGAACAGCATGTGGACTGAAGCCCTCCTGCACCAGTCTGATCTTCTGCTGCTTGAACATGCCTGTCATGTGTAAAGACGTCTGTCGAGGAAAACAGCAGAACAAACACATTAAACAGCTGCCACTGAAGCTGCAGACTGAGAATGAGCAAACACATGCAGCTTTGCACAAATGAAATGTGTTTCATCAATAAGCGTGAGAACATGGTAATGTACAGGAATTACTGGAACATTCCTCTGGAAAAGTCTTTGTCCTGCACACTGGGGTTTGTTTTCTTTTAAAGCTTCTTTGGAAAGATCTTGAATTGAATTGTGTAATGTGAGGTAAAATGTCTTGCACAAGGGCACAATTTTGAGAGGACACCTCACTAACTCTCTAACTCTCACTTTTACTATGGACAGATTAATGCACGGGCCTACCTGGCATTTGCTATATTCAATATTTTTACAAATAATTGGGCGAATTCCAAGCAGTATTTTACAAGGGCACTGCGGGAAGGGGACCCCTCTCAAAGGTCATTTCAAACAAAAGAAAATTAATCTTTTCACAAAGGGCCTTACCACAAGGCGAAGGGTACATTCATACAGTAGTGCCATGCTCCCTTCAGAGTACCCACTTCAAGGGCTCTGCCCTTCAGAGTGAGTAGGGCATAAGGATGCTCACTTTCAATTGGAATTTGGTCACATGACACCATGCGAGGATCGGACGTGTGAATGGCGAGCTCTGCGCACTTTGCTAGTTTTAACACTTTTAATGACATAAACCAGTGAGATTCGATACACTCTGATCCATAACTGTTCTAGGAGGACAATATGTCAAATAATTCAAAATCCTCGGGCTCTGGAGACATTAAAAGACACTTACTTGCTCAAGCTAATGCCCCCAAGCAGGCCGTGAGCCTGGGAGTCGATTTAGTCGGGGAAGTGCGGGAAATGTGGCGAGAGATACTGAACATGTCGGCAATGCTGACGAAGGTCGTTGCTGACTTGGAGGATCTTGCTGTGATACGTCAATCGATCACTGCCATGGAGGCGAAGTTCACTGATGTGGTTACAAGAGTATGGGATGTCGAGAAACGGATCGTTTACCTGGAGTCATCAAAGAGGGAATTATCTGCTAATCTGCTAGCGTCCAAGGTGGATTTGGAGCGTGTCTGGGAGAAATTGGAGGACATGGAGGACCGTAGCCGGCGGAATAACGTCCATTTCGTCGGAATTCCTGAAGGCAAAGAGGGACAGGATATAGTGAAATTCCTAGATGGGCTCCTTCCGAATCTGCTCAACATAGCAGGCCATAAGCTGGAAATCAAGCGAGTTCACAGGGTTCCTGCTCATTGACCCGCAGAGGGAGACAGGCCCCGATCAATTCTGGCCAAACTTCTGAGATCATCCGATAAAGATCTTGTGTTACGTGAGGCGAGGAGTAAAGGAAGGCTGTCTTGGAAGACCCACAGCATTTTCTTGTTCCCAGACTTTGCGAATTCGATGAGAGAAACGTGATCAATTCAAGGAATGCAAGAAACTTTTACATCAATGGAAGGTCGCTTTTGCACTGGTATTCCCAGCCAAATTGAGAATAGATGCTACGGATAGCTGTAAAACATTCATATGCCCACAGCAAGCAATATCCTTCATAAAGTCAATTAAGTGAGTAAGTCATCTTGTTGTACTCATGTTGCAGCCGCTCACTGAACATTCACTTGACTGTTTGGGAAACTGCGCGCTTTGTTTTGTGCTGGTTTCCGCCAAGCGGCTGGAGTTTATTTTGTGAGTAACACTCCTTCAGGACAGTTTTATGGATGAATCTACACGCTCTTTGTGCTTTGTCCGCCTATCAGCTGGAGTTTATTTTGTAGAGTAACACACCTTCAGGACAGTTTTATGGATGAATCTACATGCTCTTTGTGTTTATTCTGCCTATTGGCTGGAGTTTGTTCTCTGTCTGTCACTCACTCGAAGTTGTGTCGATGTAGTGACACTAGGGGTTCGATCTTGAGAGCCCCAATCACCTTTGCTTAAAATAGAAAAGGTCAATGAGAATTGGCGAGTGGAATTTGCAAGCCACTCTCTGCCCCGGACATACGGGTATAAAATGAGATGGCGTGCACCACTCATTCAGATTTTTTCTTCGGAGCTCGTCCTCTCACCTTTTGCTTACGCTGCTGGATTTTACGGCGCATATCAGCGGACACCCTCACACGGTTGAGTGTTGTGTTTCCCATGGGCGCTTCGGCGGCTGAGTCCTGAAAGATCTGCACGAGGGTAGAACCGACTCAGGGCTGATGCAGGAACTGTGTACTGCGACCTACCTCACCTTACAGGCGACGAAAGTCACGGCGCACACCCTGGGCCAGACGATGTCCACACTTGTGGTCCAAGAGTGGCACCTGTGGCTCAACCTTGCGGAGATGCGTGATGCCGAGGAAATCCGCTTTCTCGATGCGCCCATCTCCCAAGGGGATTCTCGACAGTGAGAAAGCAGACCAAGGTGATTAAGAACATCTTGCCGTGGTGCAACTCGTCCGCCTCCAGGCCTCCAAAGTCCCACGTCCCATCTGCTTCTTGCCAGAGCCGTTCCACTGTGGTGCCGGCCCCGGCTCCCGAACGGCGGCCTCAGAGAAAGAGATCCTCCCGTGGGAAGTCGGTTCCACCTGCCCGTCAGCCGGCCCCCAAGAACCCCAGATGGGCTTTGAGGCGGCCCTGACATGGGCATCCCAGGGATGAGGAAACTGCCTCAGACCGGTCTGGCTCGGGTGATCTCTCCAGCCCCACCATCGCCCTGGGTCAGCACGTGGTGAGTATTCTATCCCCGAGTGCCCCCTGGGCCTCGGCACCCACATGGTAATTAAAAGGGCAGTCCCCTCCTTTCCTGGGCCAGCACACTTACGACGACCAGGCACTGGAAGTCTTTCCGGTCAATCAGGCGAACGCGATTACCTCCCGGTCCCTCATTCTCCGTTGAGAGACAGCCAGCGAACAGGTAAGTATGCTGGTCTCTGGGGTCGCTGCCCGCCCCAGTCACCAGTCACCATTGCAGGCTTGCAGAGCAGCACGTCCCCCCTGGGCTGTCTTCTAGGTGGGGCGCCTGCTCTGCCTTGCCACGAACCTCCCTGCCCAGGCACGGTAAGTCCAGTCATCCCCTTGGTGCCGCTGTCACGGGGGCTGGAGGCCTGGTTAGCGCTCTCCAGCCCCTCACGGTGGCTCATTAAGATGATTCACCTCAGCTATGCAATCCAGTTCACCAGACGCCCGCCCAGATTCAGTGGAATCCTCTCCACTACAGTGCAGGGCGAGGGTGCCTCCTTCTGGCGAAGGGAGTAATGGAGCCCATCCTCATAGCTGAGTTGCGCGAGGGCTTTTACAGCCCTTATTTTATCGTGCTCATGAGAGGGGGAGGGTTGCATCCAATCTTGGGTCTGCATGCCTTGAACAAAGCCTTACAGGATGTTAACGCAGAAGCGCATCCTGGCGTCAGTACGACGTCAGGATTGGTTCGCGGCCATCGACCTGAAGGACGCATACTTTCATGTATCGATCCTTCCTCGACACAAACCCTTTGTTCAGTTTGCCTTCAAGGGACGAGCATACCAGTACAAGGTACTCCCCTTCGGTTTGTCCCTGTCCTCTCGCATCTTTACCAAGGTCACAGAGGCTGCCCTGGCCCCGCTGAGGGAGAAAGGCATACGCATTCTCAATTATCTCGTCGACTGGATAATCATAGCTCACTCGTGAGACCTATTGTGTGCACACAGGGACCTCGTGCTTCAGCACCTTGACCGACTCGGGCTGCAGGTCAACTGGGAGAAGAGCAAGCTCTCCCCTGGGCAGAGCATCTCTTTTCTCGGTATGGAGTTGGACTCGGTCACTCTCAAGGCACGTCTTATGACCGAACGTGCTCAGTCAGTGCTGAAGACCTTCAGGTAGAAGGTAGCGGTGCTAGTGAAATAATTTCAGAGGCTTCTGGGACACATGGCATCCTCGGCGGCGGTTCTCCCCCTCGGGTTGATGCATATGAGACCGCTTCAGCACTGGCTACAGACTCGTGTCCCGAGGTGGGCATGGTGCCACGACACCCGGCATGTGACCATCTCGCCGCAGTGCCGTCAGACTTTCAGCCCTTGGTCGGATCTGGTGTTTCTACGGGCAGGTGTTCCCCTAGAGCAGGTCTCAAGGCACGTCATGGTCACGACAGATGCCTCTAACTTGGGCTGGGGCGCCGTGTGCAACGGGCAGGCAGTCCAGAGCCTGACTCCTTTGGCACAACTGCTTAGAGTTGCTGGCAGTGTTGCTGGCCCTTTGGAGGCTTCGGCAGTTGATTCAGGGCAAGCATGTGTTGGTCCAGACCAACAACACAGCGACCGTAGCATACATAAACCGCCAAGGCAGTGTACACTTGCGTAGCAAGTCAGCATACGTTGAAGTCTCTGCGAGCCACTCACCTTCCGGGCGTCCTCAACCATGCAGCGGACGCTCTCACAGCAGGTAACGCTCAACAGGGAGTGTAGTCCAGCTGGTTTTGGAGAGATTCGGGGAGGCGCAGGTAGATCTGTTTGCATCCCAAGAGTCCTCTAACTGCCCCTTTGGTACTCCCTGTCCGAGGCCCCCCTCGGGGTGGATGCCTTGGCACACAGCTGGCCTCGGAGGCTGCGCAAGTATGCGTCTCCTCCAGTGAGCCTCATTGCACAGACTCTGTGCAAAGTCAGGGAGGACGAGCAGCAAGTCCTGTTCGTTGTGCCGTACTGGCCCAACTGGACTTGGTTCCCGGATCTGATGCTCCTGGCAGTAGCACCTCCCTGGCGCATTCCCCTGAGGAAGGACCTTCTCAGGGGCAGGGCATGCTTCAGCACCCATGGTCAGACCTCTGGAATCTCCACGTCTGGCTCCTGGACAGGACACAAAAGACCTAGCGGGCCTTCCACCAGCGGTGGTAAATACCTCTATGAGGTGGCTGTATGCCTTGAAGTGGCGTCTCTTTGCGAACTGTTGTTCTTCCCGTGGGGAAGACCCACAGTGATGCACCGTCGGGTCTGTGCTGTCTTTCCTTCAGAAAGGGCTGGGGAGATGGCTGTCTTCCTCTACCCTGAAAGTGTACGTGGCTGCCATAGCAGCTTATCACGATACACTGGATGGGAGACCCTCACGACAGCACAACCTGATCAATAGGTTCCTCAAGGGCACAAGGAGGTTGAATCCTCCTAGACCACACCTGATTCCCTCTTGGGTTCTCTCTGTGGTCCTACCTGCCCTACAGAGAGCCCCCTTTGAGCCCCTGGAGCAGGCTGAGCTCAGCACTCTGTCCCTGAAGACAGCCCTCCTGGTGGCACTCACTTCCATCAAGAGGGTGGGGGACCTGCAGGCACTCTCTGTTACCTGCAAATGCCTGGAGTTCGGTTCAGTGCTCCATGCATGGAGATTCCCCCTTGGTAATCCCGTATGATGAGTTTCCACTGTTCGGTTTCCCCTTAGGTGAACCCTGTGTTTCCCCTCACCAGAGCTTTCTCTGCCTCGGCCACTGTTGCTGCATACCCTCTCTGTAGATAGGGTCCTCCGGTGGTATCATTCCATATGTGAACTTCCCCATTGGTAAGTCCATGTGAGGTATTCTCCACATGTTAACCTCCCTCCGGTAGGATGTGGTCTCCGTAGTGCTCCCCCTCCTGGAGAGGGAAGAGCACTTTCCAGCATTATTCTAGAAAGTGCTCGACGGGAAATTGCTTAACAGCAATCAGGTAAGGCTCCGCCGGTAGCCTCCTTGGGTAAGTGCCTCCTCCCCTCTTAATGGGACTAGGGAGATGCTTTACCTTAACTATGAGTGGAATACCCACTTTTGTAGTTGCCGCAACCCTCTTTTGGAGTAACTCCGCCCCCTTATAAAATAACTCCACCCTCTTTTGGAGATTCTGCCCCCATTTGGAGATCTCCGGCCTGCAGCTATACCATTTTGGGCCACAGAGGAATAAAAAAATAAAATAAAATAAAAACAACAATCAGAAACTTTTGGTGATTATGTCTTCCGATAGCTTATAGTTAAAAAAAGGAACTATTGGTGCTGTATAATCCAAACAGGTTTAGGGGCAGGCCAGAGACCTGCAAATGGGGGCTGAATCACCAAAAGAGGGTGGGGTTACCCCAAAAGGGGTGGGGTTACTCTAAAAGGGGGTTGTGCCAACTCCAAAAGGGTTAAGGTTAGGGAAACGGTTATGTTGGTGGCTCCCTTTATCTTTAATGGCAATTTGGAGCTCACGCCCCTTTTTGGAGCAATGCCTGCAGCTATAGAGCTGTTCAGGATGTAGTCCACAAACCCGGAAGAGAATTCACCATGGGTTCCCTCAGGATTTTCCAATGGAACGTGAATTTTGAAACCGTATTGAATAGCATTTTTTTTTAAACACACGGCGGCTTCAAAATTCATGTTTGTTGTATGAAAGTGTGTAATTTATGTTGTAGAACAAAATGTCCAAGTACCATCAAGTAATGTGTACCACAGACCTTATTTTAAACAAGTTCAAAAACCCCATTATAAAAACCCACAGGAAAATCCAGAGGGAACCCATGGTGAATTAGACTTCCGGATTCGCCTAAGGATAGCGAGGAGTTAATAATATTAAGAAGAGGTTCTGTGGTCCTGGGTAGCTCAGTGGTAAAGACACTGGCTACCACCCCTGGAATTTGAATCCCAGGGCATGCTGAGTGACTCCAGCCAGGTCTCCTAAGCAACCAAATTGGCCCGGTTGCTAGGGAGGGTAGAGTCACACGGGGTAACCTCCTCATGATCCCTATAATGTGGTTCGCTCTCGGTGGGGAGCGTGGTGAGTTGTGTGTGGATGCCGCAGTGGATGGCATGAAGCCTCCACACATGTTATATCTACGCGGTAACGCGCTCAACAGTCTTTTCACGTACGTCACTAAAATATAAAATAAAGCATACCAAGTTAAAATGCATAATCATAACATGTTTTCATATAATATTTGAGATAATGACATTTATGAAGAACTGTAAAAACCTCATGATACAGCACAGAATTGCACAAAAGCAACTGTGTGAGCATAGAAAGCAGTCGAGCCATTTCTCTCCACTGCAATTAAGCTATAAAATGCTAAATAAATTCATAATCCATAATCACAACATGTTTTCATACAATGAAAAAACATTGCCACCTGGATTGAGGTGAGACACCAAGTCACCATGAGGATTTAGAGCACATTGGGAACTGGGCATTGCAAATTGGGAGAAAAAAAAAAGAAGAGGTTCTGAGATTACAGGGAATACCTCTTTTAAGAGCTTAGTTGGTATTGGATCTAACATACATGTTGTGGCTTTTGATTTTTAGATATGTTTTGTCAGCTTTTCATGACCTATAACAGCGAAGGATTGAAGTTGCTCGTGAGGAAAATTATGAGACACTGCTTTCTGAGGTGCTGTGACAGTTGATTGCATACACTACTGTTCAAAAGTTTAGGGTCACTTACTTATTCTTTAATTTTAATTTATTTCACATTTTAGAATAATAGTAAAGTCATCACAGCTATGGAATAATAGAAATGGAAATATGGGAATTATGTTGTAACTAAAAAAATCCAAAATAAATCAAAACTATGTTATATTTTAGCATCTTCAAAATGGCCACACTTGCCTAGACTTTGCAGAAAAGTACTCTTGGCATTTTCTCAACCAACTTCTTGAGGTATCACCCTGGGATACTTTTTAAACAGTATTGAAGGAGTTCCCATCTATATGCTGGGCACTTAGTGGCTGCTTTTCTTAATTATTCAGTCCAAGTCATCCATTTCAAAAACTTAATTTTTTAAATACATTTTTAGTTTTGTAATTAAATAAATTAATATGTTGGCACAATTATATTTTTGTCTACAAAACTCATTTTAAACATTTAAGCATATGCCTTCAGATCAAAAGGTTTTTAAGATCATGAGAAACATTTCAGGAAAGTGACCCCAAACTTTTTAACGGTAGTGTAGTTCCAATTTTATTTCTGATTATTTCAATTTTATCAGTAAAGAAATTCATGAAGTCATTACTATTGTGCTGCGACGGAATATCTGGTTCAGTCGATGCTTTATTCCTAACCAGTTTAGCCACAGTACTGAATAAACACCTAGGATTATTGTGGTTATTTTCAATGAGTTTGGTCAAATATGCTGACCTGGCAGCTTTTAGTGCCTGTCTGTAGCTACAGACACTATCCTTCCATGCACCGCGAAACACCTCTAATTTTGTATTTTTCCACTAGCGCACCATTTTCCGAGCAACTCTCTTGAGAGCATGAGTGTGATCATTGTACCATGTTGCAGGGCTGTTTTCTTTAATCGAAGGGGGGCGACACTATCAAGAGTGCTGGAGAAGACTGTATTTATATTTTCTGTCATTACATAAAATATTTTTTGGCTTACTGAGTATATGTGACAATTCTGGAAGATTATTAGTGAAGCTATCTTTAGTGGTTGAAAGAATAGTTCTACCTGAACGATAGCATGGTGTAGATTGAGTGACATTAGCTGATTGCAGCAAACAAGAGACGAGGTAATGATCGGAGATGTCATCGCTCTGTAGTAGAATTTCTATAGTATCAACATCAAGTCCATATGACAGAATTAAATCTAGCATGATTATGGTGATGAGTTGGTCCTGTCTCATTTTGCCTGACTCCAAGAGAGTTGAGAATATCGATAAATGCTAATCCCAATGTGTCATTTTCTTTATCTATGTGAATGTTGAATTCACCAACAATTAAAGCTCTATCTACATTAACTACTAGATCTGATTGAAAATTAGCAAATTCACCAAGGAAATCTGAGTACAGCCCAGGCGATCTATATACTGAGATTTATATCTGACGGTGTCACATTAAGCATTATTATTTCAAAAGACTTAAACTTATATCCTGTCCTCTGAGTAACACCAAAAACGTCACTGTAAATTGTAGCAACACCTCCTCCTCGACCCTTCAGACGAGGCTCATGTTTATAACAATTTAAACTAATATATTCATCTGGTTTAAGCCAGGTTTCCATCAAACAGAGCACATCCAAACTATGATCTGTAATAATTTCATTTACAATTAGTGTTTTGGTAGAAAGAGATCTATTGTTTAGTAGCCCTACCTTTATATAATGTTTATCTTAAGTTTTTTGTTTTTCTCAAGTTTGACCTTAATCAAATTTTTTCTAAATAATTTAGTGAGATTTTTGTGTTTGGGTAGTTTGGGAAACAGACACAGTCTCTATGTGATATCAAGGTGATACAGTCTCTATGTGTTGTAGTTTATGTGACCTGTGTGACATCTTAAGGCAGCTAGCATACATTCAGGTTAACCAGTTTGTCTGCTTCCTGACTTGGGCCCCAGTTAGTCAAATACTATCATTATTAAGACTATGAGCCAAATTACTAGAGAGGAGAGCGGCACCTTACCTGGATGGATGGAGTCCGTCTCTCTTTAGCAGGTCAGGTCTACCCCCAAAAACTCTTCAAATTGTCTATAAATCCTATGCTGTTCTCTGGACACCACTCAGACATCCAGCCATTCAGTGAAACTAATCTACTATTTCCCTTTTTATGCTCGTTTCGAGGGAAATAACACCGTCCTTGCGGAGAGAGCTCACACGGCCGAAGCTACAGAGGTTAGTTCACTCTCCATCTCTGTAGCGGATGTAACCCGATCCTTCCGACGGGTGAATATCCGCAAAGCCGTGGGTCCAGACGGCATTCCGGGCCGCGTCATCAGAGCGTGCGCGAACCAACTGGCTGGTGTTTTTACGGACATTTTCAACCTTTCCCTCTCTTTGTCTGTAGTCCCCACATGCTTTAAAATGTCCACCATTGTGCCTGTTCAAAAGCAATCCAAAATCACTTGCTTAAATGACTGGTGTCCTGTTGCTCTGACCCCCATCATCAGCAAATGCTTTGAGATACTAATCAGAGATTACATCTGCTCTGTGCTGCCTCCATCACTAGACCCATTGCAGTTTGCTTACCGCAACAACCGCGCCACTGATGATGCCATTGCATCTACAATACACACTGCTCTCTCCCACCTGGAAAAAAGAACACTTATGTGAGAATGTTGTTTGTAGACTACAGCTCAGCATTCAACACCATAGTGCCCTCCAAGCTTGATGAGAAACTCCGGGCTCTGGGCTTAAACAGCTCGCTGTGCAGCTGGATCCTGGACTTCCTGTCAAGCAGACGCCAGGTGGTTAGAATGGGCAGCAACATCTCCTCATCGCTGACGCTCAACACTGGAGCCCCGCAGGGCTGTGTTCTCAGCCCACTCCTGTATTCCCTGTACACACATGACTGTGTGGCAACACACAGCTCCAATGCCATCATTAAGTTTGCTGATGATTCGACAGTGGTAGGTCTGATCACTGACAATGATGAAACAGCCTACAGAGAGGAGGTGCACACTCTGACACACTGGTGTCAGGAGCACAACCTCTCCCTCAATGTCAGTAAGACCAAGGAGCTTGTGGTGGACTTCAGAAGAAAAGACAGAGAACACAGTCCCATCACCATCAATGGAGCACCAGTGGAGAGAGTCAGCAACTTCAAGTTCCTGGGTGTCCACATCACTGAGGAACTCACATGGTCCATCCACACTGAAGCCGTTGTGAAGAAGGCTCATCAGCGCCTCTTCTTCCTGAGACGGCTGAGGAAGTTTGGAATGAACCGCCACATCCTCAAACGGTTCTACACCAGCACTGTAGAGAGCATCCTGACTGGCTGCATCTACACCTGGTACGGCAATAGCACCGCCCACAACCACAAAGCCCTGCAAAGAATGGTGCGAACTGCCAGACACATCATCGGAGATGAGCTTCCCTCCCTCCAGGACATATATACCAAGCGGTGTGTGAAAAAAGCTCGGAGGATCATCAGAGACTCCAGCCACCCGGGCCATGGGCTGTTCTCACTGCTACCATCAGGCAGGCGGTATCGCAGCATCAGGACCTGCACCAGCCGACTTCATGACAGCTTCTTCACCCAAGCAATCAGACTTTTGAACTCTTGATCTCCCACGATCAAAATACATCAGCACTGCACTTTATTACTCTTATATCTCACACAGGAGTGTCATAAATTATATTATTATTATATTATATTCTCTCTTAACAACACACTGGCAACTTACTATCAACCGACAGCCTGAATGTCAGTACAGTACAATAAAACCTACTGTACATTTTATATATACTATATATACTTTTTTATTGTATAATGTGTATTCTATATTGTGTGTATTGTATACTGTACATTGTATGTTATTATTTGTATATTGTGTTATGTGTAATTATGTGTATATTAGATTATAAATTGTGTTGTGTAAATCTGATGTTTATTGTAAATTGGTATATGTCTCATCACTGTCATGACTACTATGTTGCTCGGAACTGCACCCAAGAATTTCACACACTATTGCACTTGTGTATATGGTTGTGTGACAATAAAAGTGATTTTATTTTATTTTATTTGATACTATAAACCTCGTCATCATGATGAGCAGAGAGGGGGCCAGAGCATATTACAGTGTCTGACATCTTTTTTGAAAGTTCACACACCTTGCATTATCTTTAATAATAATAATAATAATACATTTTATTTGTGGGCGCCTTTCAGGACACTCAAGGACACCTTACATGTACATTAAAATACACAAATGTTGGGCCTCATGTATTCAGATAGAAGACAAAGGCAGGCCTAACACAATCGTAAAAACCTAACTCAAGCCCCCACATTCCAAGTCGTAAATTATACTGATAAAAGTCGTGCCAAAATCAAACAAAGGGAGTCCAAAACAAACTACAAATCCCATGAAGCCTTGCTCACTAAAGGATCGAACTCTCAACTCCTGTTGGATGAGGCACACAACAGAACGTCCCTCAAACATGACATCATCAGGAGTTGAAATACCTCTGAAATGCTTCCGGGATTTGCTTCCAGCAACTTTGTTTGCAGCGTGTAGACGCAGCTCATCGCTGCTCTCAGGTGCAACCTCGTGGCACAAGGAAGTAACGTCCGACTTGAAACTGTGGCCATACAATCTCCATCTCGCTGGACGAGTTGAGATTACTCTGTGTTCAACCGAACACTCTAACGGATCCGATGGAGACCGCCGAGCAATCCGCAACTTTATCCGTTTGCCTGCAGAAGTGAAGAGATTAAAGATTTCTCTTCCATCTTCAATCAAGTCGACATTTCTGAGTTTTCCGTTAGCCCGCCGAGAATCAACAGCCGTGCCTGCCAACAGAGCGAGGAAACGGCCTCCCGTCATCACCCGAGCCTCAAGGAACCGGATCGGAGTTAAAGGACGGAGGAAAACACATTCTACCTGTGTCCTCATGCGATTCAAGTAAGAGGTTTACGTCTGGGCAGAGATAGAATATTATAGTGTGTTATTCTTGTGTTTCAAGGTTTTTGCTTGTACAGTTTACGGACCGCCATGTCCGCTCACTATTAATACTCAAGGTATTAATTATCACAAATTTGTTTTGCTGTATTGTGGTCCAACCAAATTGGACTGTTGTGCAATTTCGCCATCGCGGGTGAGACAGGTAAACTGAGTTCATCCATTAAAGAGTCAAAGTACGCGGGACTGTTTACGAGCCGTCCACCGCGTCTCTGGGCGATGAACTAACAGCTGCTTTCTCTCCCACGATCGCGAAATCGGCTTTAGGGCCGATTTTCTCTCTCTCTCTCGTACTAACCACACACACACGCACGCGACCCCTCACAAACATTCTGGCACACATTTTTGGCTCCTAGATAGCTTAATGCTAAAGCCCAGCTTTGTCCCTAAGCTATTGTACAAGCGGATACACACGGTAAATGGTAGACGCCATTGACTGGTTTCTCGCCGCCCCCATTCGCGGTCATATTCCCTGGCCGGAAGTCTCGCGTGACATACTCTCCACGAGAGTCACGTCTGCCATTTTGTGCGCGTCCCTCCTTACACACACACACACACACACACACTGTCACACACACACCTTATGTGTTATAGGATTATTTTTATTTCCATATCTAATCATATCACTGTTTAGTTTGTAGTTGTAAGTCAGAAGTTTATTGACTGCATTGTATTAATTATTAATTGATACTACTGCATAAATAAACTTTGTTTATATTACAAAGAGAAGTGTTTTGGTTTGTTTTGCATACACCTGTGTCATGCTGACAGGATGTCAGTGCTCAGATTCAAACCTTCATTCATTGTTTTTTTTTCACGAAAATTGATATTCTTCGGATGTCGATTTTCCTAAGAAAACAATCTAATATTGAGACTGTTTTACTATCTGGTTATTAGTCCCTGCTTCCAGGGTGGTGCCCCGTCAATGTTAATCCTTATTAATATTCTATTGATTTTTGATAATTGATAATTATCTTTGATGATTGTTGAATTTGAATGATCAATAAGCTAGTGTTAATTTTAATTAATGTTTCTTCGATGTTAACAATTAACGATTATCTTTGATAATTGTTGACTTAAAGGATTAAAAAAGCTAACACTGATTCTCATCAATGTTCTATTGATTTTAATAATTAATAATTATCTTTGATAATTATTAATTATTGCTATTAACCAAACCCGCTCCTAAACGTAGCACACTACATTTACTGGAGCCCCATATGAGGTTTTAATGAGTTAGATTCAATTAATTAATTTAAATATTAATTAATAACTAAAGAAATAATTGTTAATTATTTCTGATAGTAACACTGATCTAAACAACCAGTAAAGCCCTACACAAACAATAATTGCATAACATTATCTAACATGATCAAAGAAACCAATACAAATACACAGAGTTGAGTTCACAACAAACGCAATCCTTAAAAATCTGAAATGAGATAATCTAACATAATGGGTTTTGAGACGTGATTTAAAAGTTAGCAGACTAGGGCTATTTCATACATCTTGTGGTAGAGAATTCCAAAGACAAGGAGCAGTATAACTGAAAGCTCTAGACCCCATAGTAGTCAAACATATAAAGGGTACAGTAAGAGTAAGGGAAATAGAAGATCTAAGGGATCGGTTTGGTGAGTAAACATGAAGAAGATCACGTAGATATGAAAGGGCTAAATTATGAAGAGCCTTGTAAGTAAAAAGTAAAATATTAAATTCTATCTGGTATTTGACTGGCAGCCAATGAAGTTGTTGGAGTACTGGAGAAATGTGCTCTATCGAAGGTGTTTTCATAATGATCCGAGCTGCAGAATTTTGGACCATTTGAAGTTTGTGAAGAAGTTTTTGTGGGACACCGCTAAGAAGAGAATTGCAATAGTCTATACGAGATGTGACTAACGCATGTACAAGAACAACAGTGCCATTTGCCGTTAGAGATGGTCGAAGGCGATTTATGTTACGTAAATGATAGTACACTGACCGAATAATATTATTTATGTGTGCTTCAAATGATAGAGTACTATCTAATATAACACCCAGACTCTTAACCTGAACTGAAGGAAAAACAACAGAATTTTCGATAGTCAGTGAGAAGTTGTCACAATTTTTCAATTTAGATTTGGTGCCCACTAGTAGGATCTCAGTTTTGTCGCTGTTAAGTTTAAGAAAATTATATGTTATCCATGATTTAATTTCTGATAAACAGGCCAACAGTTGCAGCGAAGCCCCATGGATAAATGTGTCCATATGTGGTAAAGATGATTATGCTGTTTATTCCTGTCATTTTCTGTTTGCCCTAATATGGTGTTTGGTTCCTGTGTTACTTCCCGTGAGATTTCATTCACATGCAATCACGTGACGGACTAAGCCCCGTATGCGGAAGTAAACAAGGATATAAAAGAAGCAAGTGGTGATTTACATTCACGAGTGTTATTGGATATACGTACATTCTAAGGATTACGGTTTTGTGCATTAGAGTTGGAAGATAGAGGACTCTATTCGTCTCTTTGTGGAGTTTTCTACCATATTGGCTTACTTACCTGAGAGGAACATTCAACATCGTGCTGGTTGGATTTCGCGCTCCCGGGACATTAACTGTCATTACAGTGAGACCGAAACAATCTCACCTTGTATATATTGTGCACTGGATCTTTGGAAAGCTTCACACTCACACACACATTCACACACTCGCACTTTGTGTACGGTATTGGTAATTGTTGTGATCACTGTTTGTTTATTGGTATTTACATGTTTAATACACCTTGGGTTTTTCGTACTGCTTGTGTCTGGTCTTCTTCATTGTACGTTTTAACATTAATTCACAGTAGGAAAGATAAGTCCCTCAATTCTTGTGTAGCTACGCTGTGAAGTGGAACATTACACAGTGACGTAGGCTGTAGAATTGAATTTGGCTTAGAAGATCTTTAGTGATCTGGCGAAGCCGAACATCATTAATGCCAACATGAATAACAATTTTAGAAAATTACGTTTAGCATTAGCCAGCACTTGTAAATTTGATCTGATGTCAGATGCTCGAGCCCCAGAAATTAATTTTACAATGGTGGCTGGAGTCTCTATTTCCACATTCCTTACAATAGAATTACCAACTATTAAGGCTCTTTCAACATGATTCTCAGTGGGTGCATCACAGAGTGGGAAGAATTGAATGGAAACCCTGACAGGAATGGGAGAGTGTTGTCACTTTGCTGAGTATGCTGCCGAGATGTCACCCAAAAGCCCTGCTGCAGGGGCTCTTCAGCTGGAACCAAAGTGTGTGTGTTGTCGCTGTACTACCCGCATCTGAAACAGTATCTACCAGTTTCTCTTTCTCACTGACCTCCACTAGTGTTAGGATGCATGTCTTTAACTCATTAACCTTCTCCGTCATCCTGACTAATTCCTTACATATATCACATGTAAATCCCTCACCGCTGACAGAAGAAGCTATAGTAAACACGTGGCATGAAATGCAGGAAGAAATAACACAAATGGGTGCCATGACACCGCAATTGTTTGTTGTTGTTGTTGTTGATATGGTTGTTCTTGAGTGGCGAGAGTTTGAGATCAATGTGGTTCAGTGTGGTTCCTAATCAGCAGATGTTTGAGACTGATGCAATAATCTGTGAAAAACACAGTGGAGAAAAAGAATGCACACAGTCAAGACGCGAGATGTAGACAAGTGTAAAAAAAAGAAAAAAGAGAGAAAACGGGTGCGTGCAGTAAAATATACGCAGTTGAAACAGTAGAAAAGCGGAAAAAACCGAAGCATGCGGTAAAATGGCAAAGGATAAAACTATGAATGTATAAGAATAAGCAATGCTAAGCAGGCTAGCAAGCTACAAACACTTGTGCAGTGTGCTGGCAGCAACTGGAACAGGAACAGGAAGTCTGCTGAAGAGCACACACACTCCTGCCTAAACTTGTTGTACAAAAACTACACAACACCTGACATCACGGCTGAACAGCTCTATACCCTTCTCGAATAACCTATAACTGTCTACACAGTCATCTGCCGCTAGAGGGCGCACTGCCGCTTGCACACTACACGTGACATCCAGTCAGCAACACAGAATAAAATACAGATGCACATCCTTCACTTCCTTGCAGCATTGTTGATCCACCGGTTGGTTCAACTTTATCATGCACACCGACAATCACGTCAGTTATCGCCAGAAGAGCATGCAGGTTTGAGTTCACAAATTCATACTAAACAGCCTGAATGTATTAAAAATACACTAAACTAAAAATACATTGAGGAAAATATCAATACTCGCATTATTTAAGTGTATTTATTTAAATGATGTTTAAACAGTAGGCTACACGCACATACTTGGCGGTTTCATGTTTTCACATTTCCTTCTACAGATAGGATTTTTTTTTTCAGATGCAATTGTAACATTTTCAAGTTTGCATTAGAATGGCTGATCAGTCAAAAATCAAACTTGTCTTTTTTTTTTTTTTTAAAGCTGTACACCACTTAGTTTATTATTTTTATTATTGTTAATGATTAATCGATTAATCGATTAATCGAAAGTTATAGTGGATACCGATAGTAAATGAGATCAATAACATGATAAATATGGCAAATAAGCCGGTTTGTTGTGTGAATGTTAAAACACAGTGTGATGTGTACAGTGACCATGTGTACACCCATTGTGTATTTGTGTCAATAAAACATGTTTGAAAGGGGCCTGGGTAGCTCAGTGGTAAAGACACTGGCTACCACCCCTGGAGTTCGCTAGTTCAAATCCCAGGGTGTGCTGAGTGACTCCAGCCAGGTCTCCTGAGCAACCAAATTGGCCCGGTTGCTAGAGAGGGTAGAGTCACATGGGGTAACCACCTCGTGATCGCTATAATATGGTTCGCTCTCAGTGGGGCATGTGGTGAGTTGTGCGTGGATGCTGCGGTGGATGGCGTGAAGCCTCTACACATGCTATATCTCTGTGGTATCGCGCTCAACAAGTGATAAGATGTGCGGGTTGACAGTCTCAGACACGGAGGCAACTGAGATTCATCACTTTTATGTCAAATACTTAAGTCTAGATCTATTCACTGAAAGTGGATACTTATAACGCAATCATTGCAACCTCTTTAACACATGATAATTATTCTGAAGGTTTGAATCAAACAGCATGAGTCAGTATTTGATCAGCTCTGTAATGAACCTGAACTCTTAGAAACCAGGGCCAGGCATACAGAGGAAGAGTTTGAAGCAGATGACTGTAGAGTCTCTCCCCGTCCAACTCATGACCGTCCTTCAACACAACAGCTGCCATTCCAGCCCGACCCTCGTAACCTGAACAGAAACCAAAATCAGCCATCATTCACAACTGTAAGAGTGTACAGTGATGTCTGTTGCTGTACTGTAATGTAATAACAATGTTATGTAAAAACAATGGCTATCACATAACACTGTAAGCTAAAGCTACTTTACTGACCTGTAACACTATTTTGAAACATATCAAATATAGTTAGTACTTTTTTTGAGGATGTTGGGTTTTTTTTACAACGAAAAGACATTTAAGTAAAAGTGCAACTTTTAGAAATACTACACACAAACATTACTGTACCTGACTTAAACCAGTATTAATCCAGTAGTAGCTCTATTGACCTGGTACTGTGACCCCATAAACACTGACATCCTGCAGGAAGTCCAGACAGCCCAACACTTCACACACCTCTGTAGTGGAAACATTCTCTCCTTTCCCCCTAAAAAAAACCCCAACACAGAACGTGATCAGTGATGTACAAACACAAGTCCAACAGAAATCTCTCTGGTCGTGTTGAATGCCTGGGTTGATGATCTCATGTTTCCAGTGATCACAGAGTGAACATTATCAGAGTGCTGGACATCACCATCCATAAAGGTTTTAGGATCAAATTAAAGAAATAAAACAAATAATATAGTCCAACTTTATCAGCGTTCATACATTAGTTTATATCAACAGGTCAGTTGAGGTCATGCATCAAATAAATCCCAAAATCTAAAGAATTCTCTACACTTTCTCAAGATTTGTAATGCATATAGATGGAAAATAAGCAAACAAACGACGCTTGTGTAATCAACATTGCTGCCTAATGTTGGGGAATAAAACACTGAATAGATAGCAAAAATCATCATTAGTATTCTTATTCCTGATACCATTTTTTGGTGGGGGGCTTAATTTAAATGATCTACATAGACAGCAGAATAAACAGTAAATAAATAATTATAATATATATATATATATATATATATATATATACACCTTTAATATTTAAATATATCCCAGCTGCGATAAGTAGTTGGTCACATTTTATTGTGCTCTGGGACATAAGAACCAGCAAGCCCAAAAAAAAGCAACTGCATTCTGGAAATCAGTCCAAAAAACACAACCCGCAACAGCCCATATTTATAATCGGCTTCATGAAATAAACCCAAAGTTGCTTAGCAGACATGGCAACACTGTCTGCCAGTTAGTCCAGTTATGAGCGTATTATTCAGTCACATTACTTATTAAGGTAAAATAAATGAAATGATCAAGGAGGAGCACCCCTCAGTCCGACAAAGAAATAAATAGTTGCCCCAAAGATCACATCCTAGTACCGCCCCTGATCCAGATACAGTAAATTTGAAAATGCATCTTGTTCTCTACGTTTTGGCCTTCCGTTCACACTGAGACGGCTTTTTTGTCCAGCGAAAACTGAGCTTTTTGAGAAAGGCTCTGCCAAGTGAATACATTTTAAAACGGCATCTTCACGTTGTAGTGTGGACAGGGAAAATGGAAATATTCTAAAACAATGGCGTATTTGTTGTCATGTGATCTATTCAACCCAAAACAATCAAGATGGCGGTACACATTGTAGCGGCATTGTTGTGTCTGCTATTCACTTTGATAGTATTTTTAAAGATAAATGTTACTTTGTACAACCTTCAAATTGCATTTCTTCAAAGACAAAGGGAAGTTTACTGGGGAATTGCTGTCCGGCAGCGGAACACGAGGACAATTGCGTTTCATGGCCACGCTTCTTACGTTTTTTTTTCTCCCCACATGCGCAGTAAGGGAATTTAAGCATTTTCAGATGTTTCAGTGTGGATGGGAGCATTTAAAAAGGAAAGCATCATTTTCAAATTCATCCCAGTTAATATGGACGTAGTCTGAATTGTGGTTTTTGGTTTCCCTGTTTTTTTTCCTCAAGCTGAGAATGTGCAGTGTAAGTTTCATCACTTTATTTTGTGTGTGATTGAGGAAACTTGGAAGACAATTACAATTCCCTACTGACAAAAATAACTTGCATGCATTGATTCAGGAGTCTAGTTTTCATTGCACACAGACATTAATAAACCTCATACAGCTCTCACTGTTATTCCTCTCAACAGAACGTGAATGTTTGAAACAAAACTTGACTGTTGGGACATTCATCTAGCACATTTAGCACATATTTTCAAACTGTAAAACTATGGACCTGAATGTGTCTCCAATCCTGTCTTTGAAATAGGCAAAGTCTCTGTGGTCCTGGAGAATCAGGTCTCCAGTGTTGAAGTAAACATCTCCGGTCTGAAAGAGTAAATTCTAATTCAAAACTTCCTCAGGAGTAGGATTTTATCTCCAGCGTAACCCAGGAAAGGATTGCTGAACATCACTGGAGCCACCAGTAACCACGTTTCAGCTAAATCACATGATAACATCTCACTCAAAACAGAAGTTCTGCTTTTTATGTCATTCCTCAGTTCATCTTTACAACTCTCCTCATAAATACACACAACCTTTTAATCCAACAAAACAAGTGCCTTCATTTTGTCACGCAAAATCAATGTCAGTTTTTTCAATGTCAGACATTTCTACATACCAGTCCTCTGTTGTAGGCACATTTTTGGCGATATATTATTGAAGTATCCATTTGCAAGGTATTTATAGCAGTATTCTGATTAATATTGTTTTAAAATCCTTTTACAATTATACTCACCTTTTAGGTTAGGGTTGCCCTCTTTCCCCATTATTGTTCTGTCTTGCCCTGGAACCATTAGCAGCTGCGATAAGAAAGGAGGATGATTTTCCAGGGGTGGTTGCAGGAGGTGTGGCGCATAAGCTTCTGCTTCATGCAGATTATATTTTATTATTTGTCTCTCAACCTACTAGATCTATGCCTTGCCTCCACAGAATTATTAATTAATTTTCCAAGTTCTCAGGATACAAAGTCAATTGGTCTAAATCCGATGCTTTGGCGCTGACAGCGTACTGTCCAGTAACGGCTTTCCAGCCAGGCGCCTTCCAGTGGCCCAAACAGGGCATTAAGTATTTGGGGATTTTATTCCCAGAAAATGTTTATGATTTAGTTAGTGTTAATTTTGACCCTTTAATAAAAAGATTTTCGAGCGATGTGGGCAGGTGGGCTTCATTACATTTATCAATGATTGAGAAGGTTAATGTTATTAAAATGAATTGTATTCCAAAATGTAACTACCTGCTACAGTCTCTCCCTGTAGATGTTCCCCTCTCTTATTTCAAGCAATTTGATAGCATAGCAAAGTCCTTCATTTGGAATGGTAAACGTCCCAGATTGCATTTTAATAAGTTACATAGGCTGATTGATAAAGGAGGGCTAGGCCTACCCAAGATTTTGTTTTATTACTATGTGTTCAGTCTCAGACATTTGGCTCATTGGTCGCTTCCACCTGAGAGAGCCCCTCCCTGGTTTGTATTTGAACAGGCAGTTCTTGCCCCTATTTCGCCATTACAAACCATCTCTATCAAACTAATCGGAAAAGTTGTTACACCCTGTTATTTCGCATTTGCACTCGATATGGACAAAAGTGTCCAGAGTGTTTAATTCAGACATTTATTTAAATGTTGCCTCGAGCATATGGCTGAACCCAAAATTATGTATTAATAAGTCCTCTTTCTGCTGGTCAGAGTGGATTGTGAACATTTTGGGATTCCTAGATCTCAGTTTTTTAGGTATTTACAGCTGCACCACCTTCTCTGTACTATTTTTGGGAGTAACAAACATCCCCCTAAAACAGCAGATACTCTGGAAGAGGTGATTACTGCATTTGGAAAAGATCATGAGGCATCAGTGTATTACTCCCTGCTAATTCAGAGTCTGTGCCCTATGCAATTCAAGATTATACATCGATTCTATTGGATCCCCTTTAGACTGTATAGGCTTGGTCTTAAAGACACACCCACCTGGGGCCTGGGTGGCTCAGCGAGTATTGACGCTGACTACCACCCCTGGAGTCACGAATTTGAATACAGGGTGTGCTGAGTGACTCCAGCCAAGTCTCCTAAGCAACCAAATAGGCCCGGTTGCTAGGGAGGGTAGAGTCACATGGGGTAACCTCCTCGTGGTCGAGATTAATGGTTCTCGCTCTCAATGGGGCGTGTGGTAAGTTATGCATGGATCGCGGAGAGTAGCATGAACCTCTGCTATTTTGAAGAATGTTTTCATCCAGAAAAAGTACGAGTTGACTTAAATATGCTCCATCCTTCAAAATACCATCTTTTGAGTTCTGTGGAAAGAGGGAATGGTTGGGAATGACATTAGGGTGAAGAAATAACAGATTTTTCATTTTTTGGGTGAACTATTCCTATAAATTCACTACACATCCAAATCAAACTTTCCTTGTTTTATTTGGTTTGTGACCTGCTCTCTCATTAGACACATTTTGCATTTTATGCACTAAATAAAAAATTTAAAGTCTCAGCTTTCTTATGATATAATTATGTTATTGCTCCAAACCAATGTTGAGACTAAATTTGTATTTGAGAAAATTGGATCTGAAGGTTCTAAACATCTATATATATATATATATATTAGAACAATGATTCAAACTTAATTACTACATAAAATGTTGAGTTAAAATATATAATTACATTTTCAGCGTTTTAGCAATATGCTCTTTTTTCTAAATCTGTTATCTTTAATATTGTTTGTGTAGAAGTGTAATGAGTCAGCAGAGTTGGGATCCATGTGCAGCTTTATTAACAGTAAACGTAGTAATATAGACAAGCAGGGGTCAATCACCAGCAATAGTAGTATCCAAGGTAAATCAGAACAGGCAAGAGGTCAGGGCAGAGGGCAGGCGGCAAGCAATCACAGGTATAATCCAGGTAAACAAAGCAGTAACAGTAGGCAGGCAGCAAAGGGTCAAAACAGGGTAAACAGTCCAGGATCATACACAGGTTAGGCAGTAAACACAAATAACGATCAGAGATGTCAGCCAGGGCAAAACAAGACTTTGCAATGACAGAGAGTGAGAGTGAGTCTTAAATAGCTAAGTAGATAGGCAACAGGTGAGGAGGTAATCAGTGCCAGGTACGGGGATTATGGGAAATGGAGTCCGGAGAGTTAGAGTCAATACTCAGGTGATGGAGCCCTCTGGTGGTGAGCGGGAGGAACTACAGAGCCCACCTCTGTAGATCCTCCCGCTCACCACCAGAGGGCTCCATCACCTGAGTATTGACTCTAACTCTCCGTGACAAGAAGCATATTTTAAAGCTTTAGTTTTTAATTTTTTTAATTTTTTTAAAGCACACAGATTCTGAAGAGGAATCTGTCAAGGGCGTGACTGTTGGAATCCTTGCAGTTGTGGATGATGTGAGTGAGCCAGTTCCATCTGTCTGCAGTGATGTGGCCTTGGTGATCGAAGAACAAATAGTCCTGCGCAATCTTGGTGATGTACCAACTGCTTTCACCAGTTTGATTGGACTGTTCTATGCACTTAACATAAACTACCCCAAAAATCTAAAATTCACTTTTGAAGTAATTCAGAGGCTGTTCATGGAGATTGGAGCTGATGCCTGCAGCGCAAGAGTCCACTCACTCAAAAATAAGTTGCTGAAGTAGAGACTGCATGTTGTTAAAGTGTTACACGCATTTCTCATTTCTCTGAATTATTATTATTTATTTTTTTTATTTATTTTTTTAGCATTTTTAAAATGGGCTGCAATTAAAAATATTTGGTTGAACTTGTTAATGTTAGTTCAGAAATGTAGGTGTTAGAGCCATCTTAATTTTTCTTTTGCATTAGAGCAGAATATTTCTCTTATTACTTACCTGATGATAAATCCATTTACCTTTTGTTATTCTTTTGAGCTGAATACCTACCTCTAGTGTTGTATACAGGTCACTGCACCTAGAGGATACCTGTAGGGTCCTGTTTAAAAGGATGTGGTAGCCTGCAAACAGTTTTCAACCGCATGGCATGTTGATGTTTCAGTTGTTTTATTGTTTTATTACTAAATATGTTAAACTTCATGAAGACTTGTGGAACTTGCGTTTGTCAAAAGGAATTATACTTCTGTTGGATGACAAATAAATGGAAAATACTCTACATGAATTGAGTTGACTGGATACTGGCTGGCACAGTAGGTACAAAGTTAAATGAACATGAACTTTGGTTCTGAAAACTTGAAAACAAGTTAACTTGACTTTTTATAAAGTTATTTAAACTAAACTCAATAAGTTGATGTTACTTTAAATAATTTGGTTGGGTCAATGAATTATTTAATTTTGTCAAAACTTGTTAAGTTGAAATTACTTAATATTCAAAGCAAACTTAACTGAGTCAAAGCAAAAAAAAGGGTAGAGTCACGCTGGGTTAACCTGCTCGTGGTCGCTATAATGTGGTTCGCTCTCGGTGGGGCACGTGGTGAGTTGTGTGTGGATGCCACGGAGAATAGTGTGAGCCTCCACACACGCTATGTCTCCGCCATCTGGATTGAGGCGAGTCACTGCGCCACCACGAGGACTTAGAGTGCACTGGGAATTGGGCATTCCAAATTGGGGAGAAATTCAACAACAACAAAAAATAACCTTGTGAAAGCCAACCGAACCATGAAGAAAATGCAACATTGTAACTATTTTAGCCCTGTTTTGGAACAATCAAGCAAGCTACAGGTCTGAAAACACCCCAAATCACTCTATTGAAATTTTACTCATATTTTGTCAGAGAGAGAGAGAGTTGCGGTGAATCGTTATGTGTCATCCCTCCACCATTTTGTAACAGCAAGTGTGTCATACCTCTGACTGAAGAGAGCGAGATCTCAGCAAAACAGTCTGCATGTGTGACACCCTCAGCCAAAATGAGTTGTTTTGAGTCTGCTAGTGTAGAGCCAGTGTAAGATGCCTTAAAATGCTGCCACTGGAGCAGTGGTGTAGTAGTGTCTGAAGAGGTGGGCATACTGTGAATTTATGAAAGACCCCCCATAAAAAAAACACAATGTTTTTAAATTAATAGGTGTCATGAATTTTCCTTTTATTAGGCCACTATGAAAATTGTTAATACTTTATTACTACTCTAACTAATAAACTAATTCATAATACACAATAAACTGTTAAGCATTGTAGCTAATATGTGTGTAGTAATGTTCATTTTAACACATTATCTTGTATTACCATATACAGCATACATAAAAATTAATGGTTATTTGTTTTATTTGTGTACTATAATGTGCTTTTCTGTGTATAATGAAATTGTTTTCCTATTAAGAAATATAAATTGAAATGATTTGATATCACGAGAAAAAGGCACCATCGACAAAAAAAAGAGCATTAAAAACTAGCAGGGGTGCAATAACATGCAGTATTTTCACAAAGTTTAATTGCATAAGTTCAATTAAACATTATGGTTACTCCAGGGATGCTTGTGCATCAGACGCTGGAAATGTCCCGCCCCTTACTGAAACGGAAAATATGATTGGTTAGTAAATATTCAATCACGTCTGAAATGAACGTTCTGATTGGTGGATCAGCTTAGTCGGACTGTTTGTCTGTCTTGCCCGTGCCATCAATTACACTCCCGCAGATCTGTGCGCTTTAGAGAGAATCTCTGTACACTTTGAGAAAAATAAATAAATAAATAAATAAATAAATCATTCACTAAACGGTGCTGCAGCATCGCGTTAGTATAGGGGTCTGGAACCAAATTTGTCGTACAGCCTACTCCTGGTGAACAAGGTTTGAAATGAACATGCAGATTATTTTGCTGACGTACCAGCCACAGTGGAGGGCGACCTGTAAGACTTCTCGGAGTGATATACTGTATGACAAGAAATTAGACACAAAGACGCACGTTTGACCAAACTTGTGATTATATTTTGAAGTACAGACGTAAGAAAAGCCGCCGATGTGTGTCTGATTTGATATGTGTGCGCAGTGAGCTCCTTTGTCCAAATGCAGGTATTTCATGCACGAGTAATTTTGCTCATCTACCCACAACAGGTGGGTGACTATCACTCATTTTTCTCTGTTTCATTCATCTGAAAACTGTTTGCAAGAATAATGTCATCTATGAGAATGCTGCATATTATCTCCAATCATGAGGTGCTTTGAGTTTAGTTTGCTTTATTTCTACATTGCTCTTACACATTGTGAACGCAACTCTGCAGGTTCAGTAATATATACAGGTATCTTTGTATTAAAGAAACAAAGACGAAAGTGATTAAATCATAAAATAATACAAGACACATTCACCTTGAACCTAAAATTGAGTTCTATTTTATTTTCTTTAGGCAGCATAAACTCTATTACCAAAACGCAATGCAAACACAAATTCAATAAGTTGGCATATTTGGCAGCATTATTTTGTGAACACAAGGGAATTTATTAGGCTTATTTATTATGATTATTATATTATTATTATCTATACATTTATAATTGTCTTTAGTTCTTAATCTGTAAGCTATTAGTAATTTTCCACCTGTTGTGATACTTGTGTGATGGCAAATGTGGCCGTTGGAGACGGTAAATGTTTGGATTTGGGGAGGTGGTTCACTTTAGTTTAAAGTGCAATTTGAATTTAGAAATGTTCTTTTTTGTGTTTCAGTAAATTAATTATTAAAGCAAAATCAATAAAGCAAAAATATTCACGACCCTTGGCTGATCATATAATCGGATATCGCGATATTTTAAAGGCGATTATCATTAAAATATTTTTTACATAACGCCCAACCCAAAAGGGAAGTCAAACGTAATGAAGTAAAATGAAGTCATTTTATGGAGACCCGCACAAACACGGGTCCTCAATTCCATATTGCAACATGTACCTATTAATGTTTGCATATTTGTTTGTTTTTGTGTTTTTTGAGTAGTCTATGGGCAATATAAACATTTTATTTTATTGAAAAACATTGTTTTTGGAAATAGTAAAAATTTCGAAAAAAATGCATCAACCAAAAATTAAAAAATTGGCTCCTTAGTGAAAAAAGGTTCCCGACCCCTGGTTAATGTAAATACATTTTTATAACTGTAAATAAAAATTTTAATATAACTGGTTAAATATTGTGTATGTTTGATAATTTTTGTTTTTGTATGTTGCTGGTTTTGTTATTGTAATACTTGATAAAGAGTTGTGATTTCCTCCTCATCTTGGTCCAATTTTAGTCATTTTAAAAACTTTATTATAATTATGTATAATAAATCTATATTTGATAATTACCTGTTCTAACAGATATAAACCTTCAATAAAAATGTCCACTGTATACCTTAAATTTGATTTAATAAAGCAATAAGGAATGAGATGCCACTTTGTGTTGTGCCTAACACCCTTCATTCATGATTATATTTACAGTATGACACAGCCTTGAGTGCCTTATTTCTTAAGTGGTATTGAATTTTAGGCATTAACAATGCAGAAGAATATCACTGAAGGTTGTCACATTGGAACCTGCCATTAAATAGCCTATTATAGGCATTTCAGTGGAATTCAAACAGCAAAACACTTATTTAACACAGGAAAACTAGGAAACAGCAAAAATGTAAAAGGTGTGTTCAAAAATATCAAACCATTGTTTCAGCCAAAAAATGCTTTTATATAAAAACATACCCTGACCTGACATTTATGAACAGACGTCCCTGTCTGAATGTATGCTCATGTGGTTTGATTATGTTCACGTGTTTACCTAACAGCTATTACAAAAATATGATGATAGTTTGGAGGATACAATTCACAAAATTATTCTAATTTAAGAGAGCTTTGAACTAGAAGTTTGAAACCAACATACAACACCACTGATACAGAAAACAAATATGTATTTAGTTGGACTTTTGACATAAATCCTTGTTTATTGAGAGCCCATGTGACAACTAGCCCCTGTCTCCCCTGATTACTTTATTATTACAATGTTAGGAAACACCAGCACCCTAAGGTGTCAAATTATGTGCAATATGTTTATACTATTAATGCCATATGGAATTATAATAACTATGGAATTTACTATGCACAATGAATAATCTAGATGAAAATATAACTCACCCTTAAAGAAATTAACCATGGTTTTACTATAGTAATAATTTAGTAACCATGACTGTAGCGTGGTTTATTTTGTGGCTACTATGGTTTTACTCAAAATGCCATGGTTAAACTATGTTTATTGTAGTAAATCCATGATTCATTTTCGTAATAGGTGATGTAGACTGTATGCTCTCTGCGGCACACTAGTTCAAAACACAATCCAGCACACACCACATTCAAGTGTGCTCTTCTGGGGCCGGTTGCACCAGCTGTGCGTAAGTTAAAACCTAGCCTAGTTGTGGCGTAAATGGGCACTAAGTCGCAGTTTATGCAATACTAAATATTTGAGCGTTGCACCATTAAACTTAAGGAAGACTCCGACCCGGAGTAATGGTTGGAATAAAAAAGCAGACTTATTTTATGACATCAGTAAACTCATGTTTTAGTTGACAGGCTTCAGTCCTTTCGACATATACAGTTGTGCTCAAAAGTTTGCATACCCTGGCAGAAATTGTGAAATTTTGGCATTGATTTTGAAAATATGACTGATCATGCAAAAAGACTGTCTTTTATTTAAGGATAGTGATCATATGATGCCATTTGTTATCACATAGTTGTTTGGCTCCTTTTTAAATCATAATGATAACAGAAATCACCCAAATGGCCCTGATCAAAAGTTTACATACCCTTGAATGTTTGGCCTTGTTACAGACACACAAGGTGACACACACAGGTTTAAATGGCAATTAAAGGTTAATTTCCCACACCTGTGGCTTTTTAAATTGCAATTAGTGTCTGTGTATAAATAGTCAATGAGTTTGTTAGCTCTCACGTGGATCCACTGAGCAGGCTAGATACTGAGCCATGGGGAGCAGATAAAAACTGTCAAAAGACCTGCGTAACAAGGTAATGGAACTTTATAAAGATGGAAAAGGATATAAAACGATATCCAAAGCCTTGAAAATGCCAGTCAGTACTGTTCAATCACTTATTAAGAAGTGGAAAATTCAGGGATCTCTTGATACCAAGCCAAGGTCAGGTAGACCAAGAAAGATTTCAGCCACAACTGCCAGAAGAATTGTAACCTGGCTTTTTTGTGGCATTGGCACAGTAAAGGCTTCTTTCTGGCAACTCGACCATGCAGCTCATTTTTGTTCAAGTATCGTCGTATTGTGCTCCTTGAAACAACCACACCATCTTTTTCCAGAGCAGCCTGTATTTCTCCTAAGGTTACCTGTGGGTTTTTTTTAATTTTTTTATGATATTGACATTTACGCTCGTTTACATTTACGAGAGAAAACATTATGTAAAAAAACATACTACTTCAGTATGAAACCGATCTAACGGTGCACTTTCCTGTGTACGGTGTCAAGTTTCAACATACAAAATAGATATTAAAATGAATAAATGTCTATTTTTCCAGCCTGTTGTATTAGCACTTATTTATTTATTGCCCCTCATTTATTTTAGATACAGTTCCTATTTATTGTTATTTACACAGGGCAAATATACTATTTATCAAATGTACTTTTATTACATTTCGTATTTGTCAAGAAAGGAGACAGACGATGACTCTTTCTTTGGTTTAATAACGAAAACAATAAAAGAACAGAGGTCCAGGTTTACAAGTGCTTCTTGTCAGCGTGTTTATGTTACGTTAAAGGCTTCCCTTAAAGTCAAATACACAATATTCTGACACCTCCCCTTTTAAGAATTTGCTATAACCTTTTATGTTACAGGAGAACTTGTATCAAAACATTACAATGAACATAGTATATTACCTCTACATACATTAGTACAAGGCTGTGTGTTTTAAAGATTCAACCTATGCTCTCGTAATCACATGTTCCCTAATTTACAGAATTTAACTGTATGCCTGACTTACATAACACAGTAGTAATGTTCCCTATCTGTCACTCACTCGACGTTGGTGTCGATGTAGTGACACTAGGGGTCACTCTTGGGAGCCCGAGACACCTCTGGTCTTTGATAAAAGGCCAATGAAAATTGGCGAGTGGTATTTGCATGCCACTCCCCCGAACATACGGGTATAAAAGGAGCTGGTATGCAACCACTCATTCAGATTTTCTCTTCGGAGCCGAACGGTCATGCTCATTGAGCTGAATACTACTGTTCATTCACCTGCTGGATCTGACGGCGCATTTCAGCGGCTTCTCCCTCCTCTGCACTGGTGCACTGCAGAGAATGCCCCTGGGCGCTTCGGCAGAAAAACTAGAGAGTATATTTTCTGAAAGAGCATTTTTCCCCTCTAAAAGAGTATATATTTCTCTAAAAGAGCGCACACACGGAACGTCTTTTTAAAGACGCGTCTTTTTAAAGATGCTTTTCCGATTGTGTGTTATTCCTGGTTGTGCTCGTTATCTCTCGCCTTCTAACGGTCACGATCACTGTCTTTCGTGTCTGGGCACTGCTCACGCGGAGACAGCGTTCGTGGATGGTCACATTCTCATTGCGAGAATGTGTCCATGGCAACGTTGCGGTCGCGGCTCGCCTTCGTAAGGAAGCGAGCCACCCCAGAGGCTCCCGCCTCGGTCCTTTTACCCACGGGTTTGAGGCCGGCTAGGCTAGCACTGGGGGCGATTTGGGGACCCCAATGGGACCGCCTCCGCCGGGTATCCCCCCGCGGACCTCCCATTCCCCAGCACGCTCGTCTGCCCCGATCCGGCTTCCGGGTGAGTCCGCCGGCTCGTCTCACAGCGAGTTCGACCTCTTATTCGGAGCCCGCGAAAGTGATGAGCTCTCGAGCGCAGCATCGGAGAGCGGGCTCGTCCAGTCGGAAGCCTCGGCTGGGCTCCTCCCTTCGGGGTCGATCGCCCAGTCACAGGCTGACGCGGAGATGACGACATGCTTTCCCGGACAGCCGCGAGCGTCGGTTAGAGTGGATTTCACCGCTCTTCTCTGAACCCTCGCGGCTCTGTGATTGGTTCCTGGGCTCGCGGCGCCGCTCAAAGCCACGCCCCGCCCCGTTCCTTTCTTCCCGGAAGTGCATGAAGAGCTGACAAGGTCGCGGGAGGCACCTTTTACTGCCCGGTCCCGATCTTTTCAGCTTCCCCGCTCTCACTACCCTCGATGGTGGGGCGGCCAAGGGTTATTCGGCAATCCCCCGGTGGATAAAGGCACTCGCGGTGCACCTATGCCCGCAGAGCGCCGCCACCTGGCATGGGTGCCCAAAGCCCCCGTCCAAGGCCTGTAGGTTTACGTCGTCTCTGACGGTCAAAGCCTACGGCGCTGCTGGACAAGCCGCCTCCACCCTGCACACCATGGCTCTCCTGCAAGTCCGCCAAGGCGCTAAAGGAACTGCACGAGGGTAGTTCCGCCCCGGGATTGATGCAGGAACTGCGCTCGGCGACCGACCTCGCTCGCCGAGCGACGGAGGTCACGGCGCGGTCTCCTGGGCGGACGATGGCCACACTAGTGGTCCAGGAGCGCCACCTTTGGCTCAACCTGGTCGAGATGGGTGAGGCCGACAGGACACGATTCCTTGCTGCCCCCATTTTCCAGGCGGGCCTATTCGGCGACACCGTCGAGGACTTTGCCCAGCAGTTCTCGATGGTAGAGCAGTAGATGGATGCTAGCCGGCTTGTCCTGCCCCGGCGTGGCTCAAGATCCCCCCATCTACTCATCGCCGAGGGCGTCCCCCTGCGGTGACTGCACCGGCTCCGCCGCAGCCCGTTCCTCCGGCCCGGCCCCGGCGTGGAGCCCACCGCAGGAAGCCGACGCCACCCGTCTCACAGCCGGCACCGAAGAACCCACGGAGGTCTTCGAAGCGCCCCTGAGACGGGCGACCCAGGGACAACGAAACCCGCTGCTCTGGAGCTGGTAAGCAGATCTTCTTTTTGTTACCTTTTGCATTTAATTGCGCTGCATGCCCAAGTGGCTGCAGTACTCAAGAGCTCCGCAAGAGTGGTTTCCTTGTTCCCTGGGTCACATATTCGGTGCGTACGGCTGGCATCACGACCACCGTCCACCACTCCATTTGGCAGGTTGGCGCTCCAGCGGCGGTCTCCCGCCCTGAGCGCCCAGCTGTGGCACAAATCCGCCCCCGATGTGACAGTCTCCACGGGTCATGAGGACAGGCCTCTTCCTCCCCCGTCCCAGGCTGTTCCGGGGGTGGTCACAAGGAGCCAGGTAAGTGCTTCGATGTCCTCGGTCTCAGCACGGCCACGATGTGGTGTGGCACCTCAAGCTCCGCCCCGCCGCGAGGCCCCACCCGCCGGTACATCCGATGACGTTGTCCCTTTGGTCCCCCTTGCGCGGAACTCGGACGCATGGCTTGCGCTTTCCAGTCCGTCGCGAGGGCTGGTCCGGACCGTCCGACTCGGCTGCACGATTCACTTCGCTGGGCATCCGCCCAGGTCCAGCGGTGTCCACTTCACCTTGGTGAAAGATGGAAACGCTGCTACCTTGCGCGGAGATCGCTACCCTCCTACGGAAGGACACGATAGAACCTGTCCCTCCAACCGAGATGAAGAAGGGGTTTTACAGCCCCTACTTCATTGTACCGAAAAAAGGCGGTGGGTTGCGGCCAATCTTGGACCTGCGAGTACTGAACCGGGCCTTACACAGACTCCCGTTCAAGATGCTGACGCAAAGACGCATTCTAGCGAGCGTCCGGCATCAAGATTGGTTCGCGGCGGTAGACCCGAAGGATGCGTACTTTCACGTCTCGATCCTTCCTCGACACAGACCCTTCCTGCAGTTTGCGTTCAAGGGTCAGGCGTATCAGTACAAGTCCTCCCTTTCGGCCTGTCCCTGTCTCCTCGCATCTTTACGAAGATCGCAGAGGCTGCCCTTGCCCCGTTAAGGGAGGTGGGCATTCGCATTCTCAACTATCTCGACGACTGGCTAATCCTAGCTCACTCTCGAGACGGGTTATGCGCACACAGGGACCTGGTGCTCTCACACCTCAGCCGACTAGGGCTTCGGGTCAGCTGGGAAAAGAGCAAGCTCCTCCCGGTTCAGAGCATCTCTTTTCTCGGTTTGGAGTTGGACTCAGTCTCGTTGACGGCGCACCTTACGAACGAGCGCGCCCAGTCGGTGCTGGCCTGTTTGAAGGCATTCAAACAGAAAACAGCGGTTCCACTGAAACATTTTCAGAGGCTCCTGGGGCATATGGCGTCCTCGGCGGTGGCCACCCCGCTTGGGTTGATGCATATGAGGCCGCTTCAGCACTGGCTCCAGACTCGAGTCCCGAGACGGGCATGGCGCCACGGGACACACCGCGTGGCCATTACGTCGGTCTGTCACCGTCTTTTCAGCCCTTGGACCGACCTCTCGTTTCCACGAGCAGGTGTTCCGCTAGAATTGGTCTCCAGGCGCGTCGTGGTCACGACAGATGCCTCCAAAATGGGCTGGGGCGCTGTTGGCAACGGGCACGCAGCCGCCGGCCTCTAGACGGGTCCGCGGCTGCGTTGGCACATCAACTGCCTCGAGTTACTGGCAATTCTGCTCGCCCTGCAGAGGTTCCGGCCGTTGATCCAGGGCAAGCACGTGCTAGTTCGGACAGACAGCACGGCAGCGGTAGCATATGTCAACCGCCAAGGCGGTCTGCGCTCCCGCTGTATGTCATAACTCGCCCGCCGTCTCCTCCAATGGAGTTAGCAGCACCAAGTCGCTGCAAGCCACTCACATTCCGGGCAACCTCAACACTTCGGCGGACGCGCCGTAACAACAGGTTACCCTCAAGGGAGAGTGGAGACTCCACCTTCAGGTGGTCCAGCTGATTTGGAGTCGATTCAGTCAGGCACAGGTGCACCTGTTCGCCTCCCAAGAATCCTCCCACTGCCCGCTCTGGTACGCCCTCACCGAGGCCTTCCTCGGCATAGACGCGCTGGCACACAGCTGATCCCCTGGCATTCGCAAATATGCGTTTTCCCCAGTGAGCCTGCTCGCACAGACCCTGTGCAAGGTCAGGGAGGACGAGGAGAAGGTCGTCCTGGTAAGCACCCTACTGGCCCGCCCAGACGTGGTGCTCGGACCTCACGCTCCTCGTGACAGCTCCCCCGGGCAAATTCCCCTGAGAAAGGCCCTTCTTTCTCAGGGAAGGGGCACCATCCGGCACCCGCGCCCAGACCTCTGGAATCTCCATGTCTGGCCCCTGGACGGGACGCGGAAGACCTAAGCTGTCTCCCACCTGCGGTGGTAGACACATTCACTCAGGCTAGGGCTCCCTCTACGAGGCGCCTGTATGCCTTTAAGTGGTGTCTGTTCGCTAAGTGGTGTTCTTCCCATCAGGAAGACCCCCAGAGGTGCGCAGTCAGATCAGTGCTTTCCTTCCTGCAAGAGAGGTTGGAAGGGAGGCTGTCCCCTTCCACCTTGAAGGTGTACGTTGCTGCCATAGCAGCACACCATGACGCAGTCGACGGTAAGTCCTTAGGGAAGCATGATCTGATCATCAGGTTCCTAAGAGGCGCCAGGAGGCTGAATCCCTCCAGGCCACGCCTTGTTCCCTCATCGGACCTCTGTAGTTTTTCAGGGTCTACAGAGAGCCCCCTTTGAGTTTTGCAGTCAGCCGGGCTTAAGGCACTCTCCTTGAAGACTGCCCTCCTGACTGCACTCACTTCCATCAAGAGGGTAGGTGACCTGCAAGCGTTCTCTGTCAGCGAAACGTGCCTGGAGTTCGGTCCGGGCTATTCTCACGTGATCCTGAGACCCCCGACCGGGCTATGTGCCCAAGGTTCCCACCACTCCTTTTAGAGACCAGGTGGTGAACCTGCAAGTGCTGCCCCAGGAGGAGGCAGACCTAGCCCTGTCGTTGCTGTGTGCACCGGAGTGCACGCTTTACGCATCTATTTGGATCGTACGCAGAGCTTTAGAATCTCTGAGCAGCTCTTTGTCTGCTTTGGTGCACAGCGGAAAGGAAGCGCTGTCTCCAAGCAGAGGATCGCCCACTGGCTCATTGACGCCATAACTATGGCATGTCTCGCCCAAAACATGCCGCCCCCGGTAGGGCTATGAGCCCATTCTACCCGTGGTGTAGCGGCTTCTTGGGCCCTGGCCAGAGGTGCCTCTATAACAGACATTTGCAGAGCAGCCGGCTGGGCAACACCCAACACCTTTGCAAGGTTCTACAACCTCCGGGTGGAACCGGTTTCGTCCCAGGTAGTGGCACGCAACACAAACGGATAAGCCCGGGATAGCCGGCCGGGTGTATCGCTTGCACATAGCGCCTTCCACCTCCTTTTGAGCTGAAGACGTGCGCTGTTAATTCCCAGTAGTGTTCACGAAAGTTGTTCCCTGGTTGACTTCCTCCGAGCCCTGTGGCAGTCGAGTTTTCGGAGAGACTCGCTGCCGGCCCAGTACACACGCTGACTAAGAGCCCGGTTCTGGGGTAGGTGCTCTGCATGTGGCGGTTCCCTGTAAGGCTAACCCCATGCGATCTATATCTTACGCTAGTTCGTTTCCCTACTGGCAAACTGCGTCTTCCTTGGGCAGAGCCCCTCAGTCTCCATGTTGTAGTAACTCCTCCCCCATTGGGCAGGATCTACCTTGAAGGCTCTCCACATGGTTGGAAAGACCATGTGATGTATTCTTCCACTTAAATATCCCCCCCTCTCTTGGGGCGAGGTGTGGTCTCCGCGGTGTCCTCCCCTTGGGAGGGACACCCCCCGACTAGACCTGGCGGCCCAGTCGGATAATCCCCCTTCTTTTTTAGGGAGTGGAAAAAGAGAAGGGGAAAGAGGCCATGACTGTGTTAAGCCTGTCTCTATCTCTGGGTAGTCGACTTGTCCCCAAAAAGGGCCGTTCGACACTCATAACTGTGTTGGGGGAGGTTACGTGTCGACCTGGTGTGCTGGCTATGAGGCACACAGCAAGTCTGCCCACCACACACCGCCAGTTCACGTAACACAGTTCAGCCTTGTGGCGTTTTGTATAGGGACCCCTAGTGTCACTACATCGACACCAACGTCGAGTGAGTGACAGATAGGGAACGTCATGGTTACTGGTGTAACCTCCGTTCCCTGATGGAGGGAACGAGACGTTGGTCCCTCCTGCCACAACGCTGAACTACCCGCTGAAATGGCCGGACCTTATATCGGCTCCTCAGCGTAAAACCTGAATGAGTGGTTGCATACCAGCTCCTTTTATACCCGTATGTTCGGGGGAGTGACATGCAAATACCACTCGCCAATTTTCATTGGCCTTTTATCAAAGACCAGAGGTGTCTCGGGCTCCCAAGAGTGACCCCTAGTGTCACTACATCGACACCAACGTCTCGTTCCCTCCATCAGGGAACGGAGGTTACACTAGTAACCATGACGTTTCTCACATTTATCAGTATTTTACTTCACTTTTACTTAACTTTACAGACTAACATTGACATTCGAATAGTCTGTTAACCTCAATTCTTACACTATTTGTAAGACATACAGTATTACAGATTCAGTTTCTGAACTGGTTTACTCACTCTACCAGACCTTGTTACTCTCCATCCTTCACTAGTCTGTGTAGGCAATGAGTCATTTGTTCGGACAGTGTCATCATCACACTTTGTTTCTGAGTGCCCTGTTGTTTCGGCATCAGCACCGCTCTCTGAGGGACTAAGATGTAAGTGACGACGATTTTGCCTTTTCCCCCTTCTGGGCTACTGATCATGTAGGAGCGCTCCGTTGCACTTTGTCCCATTACCATCGCTGGAGTCTTCCACCGTTTTTCCTCATCCAGCTTGACAAGGACTGAATCTCCTGGCCTCAGCAGAGGTAAGTTTCTTACTCCATGCCTTCTATTAAAATAGAATGCGTGTTGTTGCTTAGCAGAATCATCTCGTCTCCGTATCAGACTCTGATCCGGCCACTTTGGAATGAGATTGCGGTCCAGAGTTTGTAATGTATTCCTGAGTCTCTGTCAAAAGCTCTGCCGGGCTCACACCAGTTGATGCATTTGGGGTTGTTCTGTAGCTCAGCAACGCTAGTACTGGGTCTTTTTGCCGTAGGATGGCTTTTGCTGACTGGACTGCACGTTCTGCATGGCCATTGTACGAGGGATGATGCAGACTTGATGGTACATGCTCAAAATCGAACTCACAGCTAAATGACTGGAATGTTTCGCTTGTGAATTGCGGGCCATTATCCGAAACGACTAATTCTGGGATGCCGAATAGTGCGAATGTTGCTTTGAGCTTGATGACAACTTGTTCAGCTGTGGTGTTCGATAAGCGTAAGTGTTGGATTTCCAAGAATCTGGAATAATAGTTTTTTCCTTTGTACTCACATAAATCTACCCCCAGGCGCTGCCATGGTCTGTCGGGTATGGGAGTTGGACTCAGGGGTTCTTTTGTGTTCGCAGCAGAATTTGCACTTTTCAATTTTCTGATTTAGTTCAGAGGATAGTCTTGGCCACCATATGGATGTCTGTGCTCTTTCCCTACATTTGGTCAAGCCCAGATGTCCTTCATGTATTTTGCCTTTTGAAGCAGGCAGGCTTCCAACGATTGCATTGACATAGGTGCTGTCCATGGTGCTGCTTTGTGGGCTTCGCGATAAGGTGTCTGCTACAACAAGTGTTTTACCTGGAGCATACTCAGCTGTCACACTGAATCTCATTAGTCTGAGTAAAAGTCTCTGGCATCTGATCAGTACATTGTCCAAATCTTTACAGTTCATCAAAGGAACCAGTGGCTTGTGGTCTGTAATGAGTTTGAAATGCCCCATTCCACTCAGATATTTGCTGAAATGTTCACACGCCCAGACTCCTGCGAGACACTCTTTCTCTAACTGCGCATAATGACGTTCAGCACTACTGCGGGTTCGCAAGCAGTATGCAACAGGTTTCCAGCAGTCTCTGTGTTGTTGGAGTAGCACTCCTCCCAAGCCATAACTGCTTGCATCGGCAGATACAGTTGTTGGCCTCTCTGCATCATAAAATGACAATACTGGCGATGTTATAAGCGCTTCCTTTAGTTGTTGAAATGCTCGCTCCTGTGTCGAGTCCCATGTCCATGCTGTTTCAGTTCATAAGAGTTCATATAGTGGACCTCCCAGCATTGCCAGATGGGATATATATTTTCCCATATAGTTAATCATCCTCAGCACTCTCTTTAGTTCGTGTATGTTCTTTGGGGCTTTGAGTTCAGCGATAGCTTTGACTTTCTCGGTGTCTGCTCGGACTCTGTTCTTGTCGACTACCTGACCCAGGAAATGCAGCTCACTTTGTCGGATCTTACATTTGTCTTTGTTTAATCTCAGGCCGGCGAGTTCCATTGTTTCCATTACACGCTTCAGTCGTGTGTCGTGTTCTTGCATGGACGCTCCATATACGATGACGTCGTACATGTACATTTGTACTCCTTCCAGGCCTGACAACAGCTCTTGCATTTTCCGCTGAAAGATCTCAGGTGCAATGCTGATGCCAAAAGGATGTCTTTTAAAACAATACCTGGCAATTGGCGTGATGAAGGTTGTTAACCGGCTGCACTCAGGATGCAGTGGTATCTGCCAAAAGCCACTTGCGGCATCTAGCAATGTGAACACTTTGGCACCTGTTAGTTTTGCGAGAATTTCATCTGTTGTCGGCAGCATGAATCGTTCTCTTTTGATATTTCATTTAGCCTTTTCAGGTCAACACATATACGCACCTGTCCGTTGGGTTTGATAAAGGGCACCATTGGCGCGCACCAATCTGTTGGTTGGGTGACCCTCTCAATTACTCCACTTGCTTCCATCCTTCCTAATTCTTCTTTCACTTTCTGAAGCAGCGGCAATGGGACTCTATGGGCAGTATTAATAGCATACGGTTCTGCTCCTTCTCTGAGTAGAATCTTAACTGGTTCAGTCTTTAGCCTTCCGTGGTCCCCACTGGTTGTATTGACCTCTTCTATTCGTTTAATCAAGCCCATTTCTTTAGCTGCCCTTCCACTGAGATTATTCACTGTTGGGCCCTTTACGACATATATGGTCAGTTCGTACTGGTTCGCTTTATGTGGCTTCTGAATTGACCCACGCATTTTAGCTGGCCTTCTGGACTGTTAAGTACGACATTTGCTTTGCACAGTTCTTGTTTCTTTTGTAGATTTTGGAATGCCTGTTCGCTAATTATTGTCACATCCACCCCTGTATCTATTTTAAATGCTACTGGTGTATTTCCGATTGTCAGATTGACAGTCCATGTTTCTGTGGTGCCTTTTCCCGTCTGTTGTACAGATCCAAGGTAAAATGAGTCGGATTCTCTTTCTTCCCTCATGACTTCATGGACTAATTTAGTTTTGCACATGCGTTCCCAATGGCCTTTCTTATGACATCTCCTGAATTCTGCACCTAAGGCTGGACATTTCTCTCTGTCTTTGTTTTGTTTTGCTGCATCGGCTGCATTTGTCCTCACTATTCTTTGTTTTTCCAGGTTGGTGCTCTCTGCTGTACTCAGACCTGTAGCCAGTCCGCTGTTTGGGTCGCCTGATCTCTTGAACGTTGCACGTTGGATCCCCCTGCTGGCTGACCTGGTGAGTAACTTCCTCTGCTTGTCTTACCATTTGTACCGCCACATCCATTGTGAGGTCTTTAATTAGTTATAATCTTTTTGAAAGATCCTTGTCTCTAATTCCTACAACTAATCTATCTCTGATGTTTTCATTTCTGTTAGCGCCGAAGTCACAGTTTTCTGACAACTCGTACAGTGCACGAATAAATGTCTCAGCTTTTTCCCCTGGTCTTTGAGTTCGCTGGTGAAACTGCGCCCTCTCGTGTATGATGTTGGTCTGTGGTACGAAGTAGTCATTGTATTTCTTCAAAACTGTCTCGAAATCGTCTTCTTTCTCTCTTTCGTTGAAAATGAATGATTTGAAAATATTTTCCATCTCACTTCCCATCGCGTAAATTAATGTACTCACTTGGACGGTCCCGCCCTCTTCTGTGAGCTTGGCCACCATTCTGTATCTCACAAAACGCTGCCGCCATGACGGCCATTCTCCCGGCTTGTCGAATGTAAAGTCATCTGGCGGCTAGAACAGTGGCATTTTCATACATACTGTATAGTTCTCTCCTTACGTGGCCACTTCTGACACCATGTCAAGAAAGGAGGCAGACAATGACTCTTTCTTTGGTTTAATAACGAAAACAATAAAAGAACAGAGGTCCAGGTATACAAGTGCTTCTTTTCAGCGTGCTTACGTTACATGCTTTTTTTCACAGAAAAAAGGCTTCCCTTAAAGTCACATACACAATACTCTGACAGTATTTTAATGGGGATATAATTTATTACAGCTGACAGTTACGTGAGCAAACAAGGTTTGAACATCAACCGTAATGAGATAAAACTGAAGTACACAGCTGTTTAACACTTCTGTGTACAAATTTGAAGGCTGCTTATTGGATCAATACAGGTAAACATCATAATATGCGACTACACATTACTTTACGGAGAGCTTACGTCCTACTAGTTAAGTCTTGCCTTAAGAACAGGTAGTGCAACCAAACTAAGCATTGACTTGGTTACAAACTAACTAGTAGTTACTAAGCCCTTAGTGTGAACTTTATATTCCAAATTATGTGCGACCTTACGCACAGCTGGTGCAACCCTACCCAGGGCATGAAACTGAAATATGTCACACCCTGTTTCTATGACAATGCCTATGATTAGCAGTGAGTTAATGAACAGGGCCATGGCTGTAAAGACACACCCACCAGTGTTGGGTAAGTTACTCTAAATAAAGTAATTCATTACTAACTACAAATTACATCTTCTACAGTGTAATTGCATTACTTATTACTTTCTAAAACCCTGATCAAATAAATCATATAAAATAAAATATATTATTCATGAACTGGTCAAAGAATTTAAAGGGGCAGCGTTAAATTAGAAAACATATATTTTAACATTAGACATTACATTTCTATTTTAAATTCCCTGTTGTTTTATATAGAATTGTTCTATAGTCTATACAGTATTTCCCACAATTACATCGGAAGTAACTGTAATTAAATTACTGAAAAATTAAGAGTAATCCCTTACTTTGCTTTTTCCTGTGAAAAAGTAATGCAATTACAGTAATTACTTGGTAATGTATTCCACCCAACGCTGACGCTCACTACTGAGCGCGGTTGTACAAATCACATGACACACAGAGCGTTGCATAAATTACCATGACAGCGGTGTGAGGTGTTATGACATCCACAAACCCACCCAACCAACTGGTTTAACCATGTTTACAACTAAACAGCTTTAACTGGATCAGTTGCTTCATTTTCATCAGTTTAGAGATGTTGTCATGGATCGCGGCGCTGTTAATGGGAATCCTCACCGCGTGTCCGGTGCAGCTTCTGTGTTTTCCGTACTTCTGGAAAGACGCGCTGTTTTTAATGAACGTCATCCGCTACGGATCGCGTATGGAAGTCTACAAAAGAACCTCAAATGTCGTGACTGTTGTAGACAGATTTATTCAACAAGCGGAGCGGATTGCTGAAAAACCCTTCGTGATTTATGAAGGAGTGACTGTGACGTATGGAGAGCTCGATGCGCGCAGTAACCGCGTCGCGCTCGTCTTTCAGCACGTGGTGAAGAAAGGCGACACGGTCACGCTCCTCATGAGCAACGAACCCGACTTCATCTCGGTCTGGTTCGGGTTCAGTAAACTGGGCTGTGCTGTGGCTTTCCTCAACACCAACATCAAATCCAGATCACTTCTGCACTGCTTTAACTGCTGCGGGGCCAGACTGCTGGTGGTGGGCGCAGGTAAACTCATATGACACTGTAAACACGGTAAATCTGTTTTTCACATACCACAAAATGTGTTTCACTAAAACTAATAATTAGATCGCTTACTAACCTCTTCTTTGTAAAGTTTTATCCAGTACTGGGATTAGAGGATTTTGTTGTCATGACAACAAAGTTGTAAAATTGTCTATAACTTTACACAGATGCAGTTAGTATGTCATTTTATCACAGTAAAATCATGTTAACACACAGGGTTGGGAGGGTTACTTTTGAAATGTATTCCACTACAGATTACAGAATACATGCTGTAAAATGTAATTTGTAGTGTACAGTATTCTGTTAGATTACTCAAGGTCAGTAACGTAATCTAAATACTTTGGATTACTTCTTCAGCACTGGTAGATTTTTTCACTTGTTTTGACTATAAAAACTGTCAGTACAGTAAGACAAAAAACACGTTAAAAATACATTCTCTGAAAAACCCAAATATCTTATGCAGTGTTGTTTCTAAAACAAGATAAATCAAACTGATCTTGTTTTAAGGATTTTAAGATATTTTTTACAGGAAAACAATAAAAAAATTATTATCAAGAATATGATTTTTTTTTAAAGAAATTATGATCCAACGTGAATTTTCTTGATAAAAAATATGATCGTGTCTGGTAACGTGCTTGTAAAATGGCTAGAAATAGCATTTTAGCTTAGCGTAAAGCTGACAATTTACACAAGGTTTATTTCTATTTCTTCTGCTCCAAACTTACTTCAAACTTACTTCTCTGTCTGCTCGTATGAATGTAACACATCATAAGAAAGTGTTTCACCGCTGTTCAAATGCACTTTGGATCACATCATTTATATGTATAAATGTTTTCCATCTGAAAGGACTAAATATTAAATGAAACAAATGACAATAAAATGCAAAGTAATCTCTTCAGTAATCAAAATACTTTTTGAATGTAACTGTATTCTAATTACCAAAGATTTAAATTGTAACTGTAATGGAATACAGTTACTAATATTTTGTATTTTACATACATAATCCTGTTACATGTATTTAGTTACTCCCCAAACCTGTTAACACACATATTGTTTATGTATTGTGTCTATACTTTTGAAACAGTGAGTATTTTAATGTTTACGGATTGACCCCATTGACTTCCATTGGATTCCTGATTTTTGCATCTTAACTTGAAATGAAACCGGAATATTCCTTAAAGGGGTTTCTTGCAAGCGCCTGCAGATGTGGTGTACAGAGATTCAGACATGCATTTTTAATACTGTTAAGAAATGTCCATTCATTTGGCTGTTTTGAGATGACTGTGCCTGATTTGCTGATTAAAGGGATTGTTCACTAAAAAATGGAGAATCTGTCATCATTTATTCACCATATAATATAAATAAATACATTTATATATTATATAAATAAATATACAGTCTGCATGTGCAGTGCGTGTCAATGAATAAGCAGTGCTTTTTTAACACACACTGCCTACAACATTTTGGTCACACAGCAAATAATCAACCTTAATCAAATCGAACAGCAAGTAACAATTCTCTCATCACTTTTCTTAAAATGGAATACATAGACAATAAATTACCAAATAAAGCCTTTATCAGCCAATTGAAAAAGAGTACTTCCACAGTCAATTCGGGATAATCTTCAAAGACACATTAATAATTAATCTTTCAGTTCAATCAGTATCAAATTTTAGTCTTAAACATTGCCCACCAACATCTTCTCAGTTTACTCAAATAATATATGACCTTGCACTTAACATAAATAAGTAATATTGGCATTATATTCATGTTGTTTAGCCAGAGGGGAACTGGCCCCCACAGTGAGCCTGGTTTTACCCAAGGTTATTTTTCTCCATTAACCAACATCTTATGAAGTTTTGTGTTCCTTGCCACAGTCACCTTTGGCTTGCTCACTGGGGCTCTGAAGGCAAATCATTTTAAGAAAGACATTACATTTACACATTTAGTGTCTTGCAGTGCAATGAATGGACACATTTTATCAGTTTGTGTGTTCCCTGGGAATTGAACCCATGGTCTTGGTATTGCTAGCACCATGCTCTTCCAGCTGAGCTACAGGAATCCACATTACAGCACAATTTTCTAAACTAGTTTGAAACGATGTGTACTGCAAAAAGTGCTTTACAAATAAAAATGACTTGACTCATAGCATGTGCAGGGCTCATGATACGCTGCTGTTTTCAGCTTTAAGAGCAGCACGCAATGTGTGAGTTCTAAACAAGTACTGCATCTCAGATGTAGAGGCTTGATAGTTCTGTTCGCTTATAACTTGCAATGAGATCATAAACAGGAGGAGCATTTCACCAAATTTTGAATGAAAGCCAAATTAAAAGTACTGTGAACTAGGATACACACAAACACACAAAAGTCTTTCTGGAGTGTTCCACCAAAATAAACGTCAAAGGGTAACTTTAAAGAAATATTCTGGGTTCAATACAAGTTAAGTTCAATGGACAGCATTTGTGGCATAATGTTGATTACCACAACAATTTATTTCGACTCGTCCCTCCTTTTCTTTAAAAAAAAAAGCACAAATCTGTGTTTCAGTGAGACACTTACAATGGAAGTCAATGGGAACAATTTGTAGTGTATCAGCTGCACATCCAATGCACGTGTTTTGCCAGTTTTGAGCAGCTGCAACGAATGACAAAAGGCTCTTATCTAATTGGTCAGTCAGTTTTAATTACAGCCAGAAGAAAATAATCGGACCGCTCTCAGTTAAAAAAAAAAAAAAACCTTCAGATTGTCGGTGTGTGATTTGTCTGTCCTATGCTGTTATTCAAAAAAATATGCCAGATGTCAGAAGTTGTAAGTGATAAATCGATAACACTTTACTTGTGGCCTGCAATATACAAATATTCATTAGTGATGCACAAATACAACTTTTTTTGCCTATATATATATATATATATATATATATATATATATATATATTTTTTTTTCTTTAAACTGCTGATACCAACAGTTTTAAGTTGTTTCAAATCACTTATAATTATTTACACAACTTCAAAAGAAATGTAAATAATAACTTTTATTCTCTCTGTCTGTATGTGCTTCATGTTTCAGAGTAACTACACTCAGTTATAAATGAATTACTGAAACAAAAAGCATATTAACCCACATTAACTGAATTCTGAATAACATTTTGTTAGGCTGACATTGAATTGGTCAGATTTCTTAATTTGTTGAATGCTCATTACTCACATGAACTGAATCCTGAATGATGAAGCTTGTCCTCCACTTTAGCTTTAACAAACGCAGCATTTTAACTGTAGGTCCATCTGGTGAAATACTAGCAGTGCAAAGCTTACAAATTACAATCCCCATTTTTTTCTGCCCCATTTTGATTGACAGGACTTAACTGGCCCTGACCATTGGCTGTTTATAAACAATAGCAGATAATTGCTTTTACTGGCCGATACATCGGTGCATCACTATTATTCATAGTACACATTGTAATGCATTATATCTTTCAGAAGTAATTGAAGTCACAGTTAATTTTGCTATAATTTCAATAAATTATAATGTTAATACGTTCATGGTAACATAATTATAGAGTCTAATGCATCATAACACACAAAATATGCACATTATAATACATGAGTTGTAATGCATGAAATTGGCTGCTTTATAACACCTTTTCTTGTCACATGACATGATTGCAGGTGTTAAGTCTCAGTACTGCTAAATCTGTGTATTGTTTTGACTAATATTGTTTAAACATACTAACGAAACTAAGATTTGTAATATTTATTATAAGCGGGGTTGGGGAGTAACTAAATACATGTAACAGGATTACGTATTTAAAATACAAAATATAAGTAACTGTATTCCACTACAGTTACAATTTAAATCATTTGTAATTAGAATACAGTTACATTCTAAATGTATTTTGATTACTGAAGAGATTACTTTGCATTTTATTGTCATTTGTTTCATTTAATATTTAGTCCTTTCAGATGGAAAACATTTATACATATAAATGATGCGATCCAAAGTGCATTTGAACAGCGGTGAAACACTTTCTTATGATGTGTTACATTCATACGAGCAGACAGAGAAGTAAGTTTGAAGTAAGTTTGGAGCAGAAGAAATACAAATAAACTTTGTGTAAATTGTCAGCTTTATGCTAAGCTAAAATGCTATTTCTAGCCATTTTACATGCACATGTTACCAGGCACGATCATATTTTTTATCAAGAAAATTCACGTTGGATCATAATTTCTTTTTTCTGGTAAGACCTTTGATATTAGGGCAAAATCGTATTCTTGATAATAATTTTTTTATTGTTTTCCTGTAAAAATATCTAAAAATCCTTAAAACAAGTTCAATTCCATTTATCTTGTTTTAGAAACAACACTGCATAAATATTTAGGTTTTTCAGAGGATGTATTTTTAACATGTGTATTTTGTCTTACTGTACTGGCAGAGTTTTTATAGTCAAAACAAGTGAAAAAATCTACCAGTGCTGAAGAAGTAATCCAAAGTATTTAGAATACGTTACTGAACTTGAGTAATCTAACGGAATACTGTTCGTTACAAATTACATTTTACAGCATGTATTCTGTAATCTGTAGTGGAATACATTTCAAAAGTAACCCTCCCAACCCTGACTATAAGACTGAACCTCAGAATCTAGAGGCAAATAAAAGCATAAATGCTTGATGCCTTGATCATGTCTCCTATTGTTCTTGTAGATCTGTTGGATACTCTTGAGGACATTCTTCCTAGTCTCCAGGAGGACAGTATCTCAGTGTGGTGTATGAAGCATGAGAGCTCTCATCCTGGAGTCCACACCCTGCTAGATAAGATTGAAGAAGCTTCACAGGAGCCGATCACAGCTGAGCGCAGGTCTGTCAGATGTCTCAAGACCCCCACACTGTACATCTTCACCTCAGGCACCACTGGTAAGTACAAGCTTTCTTTGCATCTGATTGGCTGTGATGTGTCAGTGGTTGTTTCTGAAACTGTCACCCAGTCCTCAACCGCTCGTCCACCCTCTGGCGGACGCCAGCTCGCTCCTTCCCCGGCAGATGGCAGCGAGTCCTCCAGATCCTGGTGGACGGAACCGCTCCTCTCCTTCTTCGGCGGATGGCAGCGACCCCTCCGTCCCCAGGCAGATGGCTGCGGCTGCTCCCTTGGCGGATGGCAATGGTGAGGACTCCACGACAGCGCATCCCTCCTCCCTCCTGGGCTTCGGCACCACTGTAACAGTTCAAGGATTGGCAAGGAAGAGGCAGGAACTGGCTGAACAGTAAACATAAAGTTTTAATATCAAACTTAACTTAAAACAAACATAAACAGACACACATGCAGCGTGGCCGCGTGCATCTCTCTCTCGATCTGGCCCCTCCGGCTCCCCTTTATCTCCCTCTCCCACTGATCAGCTGATTCAGCGCCGGCCGTGCTCCATCACGGCCTGGCCACGCCCTCCTCCTCATCACATTCCTCCCCCACCCGATTCAGGCCAGGGCACCACCGGTCTGACTAACTCCCCCCACCGACTAATCGGCTGAACAGTCAACGTAAAGTTTATTGGTATAAATTAACTTAAAACATAGAACATATAACATAAGATGAACTAACATGTAGCGTGGCCGCGTGCATCTCTCGCTCTCTCAAACTGACGCCTCCGTCTCCCCTTGATCTCGCTCTCCTGCTGATCAGCTAATTCAGTGCCGGCCATGCCCTCCTCTTCATCACAGCAACCCTCTGGGGAAACACCCGTTTTCAAAATAAAGAAACCTTGAACCGAGAAGAGTCTGCAAGCAAAAAGGGAAAGCGACAGAACCCGTAATAAAACATGAAACAACATTAGATTAGCTTTTCAGAGAACTCTGAGATATTAAAGGGGTCATGGCATACTCACATACAAACGTAATACAATACACGGTGATGTTGGGTGCTTCAGCCAGCTTCAACAGGCCAAAGCAGAGACGCAGGTCTTCACATCTCATATTTTCCTGTTTGTTTACACACAGGACCGAATGTGTTCTCTTTCTAACATTCGTTCGGTATCTCACTATGGGAATTCACCTCAGGCGTATCTGACACTGGAAGCAGTGACACCACATCTGTCAGCTGACAGACCAATCACAGCAGTGATAATGGAGCCCCACCTCCTTATATAAGACACCGCCACAGGTCTCCTCTTTATTCTAGTTCTCTTACCTGTGAAGATAATTGGAAGCTATCCTCAGCAGGACTTGCAAGGAGTGGTCGCTAAACAGTTCGTTAGATGAGCCTTTTAGGTACGTTGCAGAGTGCGACTTTTTTCTTTTGTGAATAAAATTCATTGTTGAAGTCAAGATACTTTTCTGCTGTGTCAATATTGTTTCTCTGGGTGTAAACCAGTGCGTTAAGTTGGGTTTACATATTTTTTCAGTAGAGTTAAAAGCGGTTATAGCTTCTACCCTTTCCTGAATGAGTTTTGGAAAGGAGGGTGTGGGTCACGGTATCCAATAATGGGGATCCCTGCCATCAGCGGAGAAAGGCCCCCCCACCTCATCCGCAGGAACAGCGCAGCTGGGGTGATTTAATGGACGAAGTTTCCACCGATCTGCCTCCCCTCTATGAATCTGCACCTTTGGCGGGGTACAGGAAAGAAGAGGAAGAGGATTACGGTTGCTGGCTGTTCCTGAGCCAGCTGCTGCCAGCACGCTGCACAAGTGTTTGTAGCTTGCTAGCCTGCTTAGCATTGCTTATTATAATTCTTATATGTTCATAATTTTATCCTCTGCAATTTTACCACGTGCTTTGGGTTTTTTCGCTTTTCTACTGTTTCAACTGCATGTATTTTACCGTGCACACCCGTTTTCTCTTTCTTTTTATTTTTTCCCCCGCCTGTCTACATCTTTCATCTCGACTGCGTGGATTTGTTTTCTCCACTGTGTTTTACATGGATTAATGCATCAATCTCAAACCACTGCTTATCAGGAACCCCATCAAACCACATCAATCTCAAACCCTCGCCGCTCAAGTACAACCATAACAACAACAACAAGCAATTGCGGTAAGTCATGGCATCGTCTCATGTTATTTCTTCCTGCATTGCATGCCACGTTTACTATAGCTTCTTCCATCAGCAGTGAGGGATTCACATGTGATAAATGTAAGGAATTAGTCAGGCTGACGGAGAAGGTTTATGAGTTAGGAACACGCATCCGAAAGCTAGTGGAGGTCAGTGAGAAAGAGAAGCCAGTAGATAGTGTTTCGGCTGGGGGTTGTACAGCGTGCAACACAAACTTTGGTTCTGGCTCTAGAGCCCCCGCAGCAGGGTGTTTGGGTGACGTCTCGGCGGCATACTCGCTCAGCAAAGTGACACCAATCTCCCGTTCCTGTTAGGGTTTCCAATCGATTCTCCTCACTCAGTGTTGAACCCACTGAGAATCTTGTTGAAAGAGCCTCAATAATTGATGATTCTATTGTAAGGAATGTAGAAATAGAGACTCCAGCCACCATTGTTAAATGCATTTCTGGGGCTCGAGCGTCTGACATCAGATCAAATGTACAAGTGCTGGCTAATTCTAAATGTACATTTTCTAAAATTGTTATTCATGTCGGCACTAACGATGTCCGGCTTCACCAGTCGGAGATCACTAAAGATAATGTTAAAGAGGTGTGTGAACTTGCAAAAATGATGTCAGACACTGTAATATGCACTGGCCCCCTCCCTGCTCGTCGTGGTGATGAAGTTTATAGTAGATTAGTGTCACTGAATGGCTGGATGTCTGAGTGGTGTCCAGAGAATTGCATAGGATTTATAGACAATTGGAAGAGTTTTTGGGGTAGACCTGACCTGCTAAAGAGAGACGAACTCCATCCATCCAGAGAAGGTGCCGCTCTCCTCTCTAGTAATTTGACTCATAGTCTTAATACTGATAGTATTTGACTAACTGGTGCCCAGGTCAGGAAGCAGACAAACTGATTAATACGAACATCTGCTAGCTGCCTTGAGACGTCACACAGGTCACATAAACTACAACACATAGACTGTATCACCTAGAGATCATATAGAGACTGTGTCTGTTCCCTGAACTACCAAACACAAAACTCTCACCAAATCATTTAGAATTTTTTTTAAGGTCAAATTTAAAAAAAATAAAATAAAAATGAAGATAAACATCAAAGGTAGGGCTTCTAAACATTAGATCTCTTTCAACCAAAGCACTAATTGTAAATGAAATTATTACAGATCATAGTTTGGATGTGCTCTGTTTGACTGAAACCTGACTTAAACTGTATGTATTAGTTTAAATGTATCTACTCCCCCAGGTTATTGTTATAAACATGAGCCTCGTCTGAAGGGTTGAGGAGGAGGTGTTGCTAAAATTTTACAGTGATATTTTTGGTGGTACTTAGACAACAGAATATAAGTTTAAGTCTTTTGAACTAATAATGCTTAATGTGACACCGTAAGATTTAAATAAAAAATTATTTATTCTTTTGCCCTTGCTACAGTATATAGATCACCCGGGCTGTACTCAGATTTCCTTGGTGAATTTGCAAATATTATATCAGATCTGTAGATGGAGCTTTAATTGTTGGTGACTTTAGTATTCACATAGATGACAAAAATTACACATTGGAATTAGCATTTATTTATATTCTCAACTCTCTTGGAGTCAGACAAAATGTGACAGGACCAACTCATCACCATAATCATACGCTAGATTTACTTCTGTCATATGGAGTTGATGTTGATACTATAGAAATTCTGCCACAGAGCGATGACATCTCAGATCATTACATCTTCTCTTGTTTGCTGCAGTCAGCTAATTTCACTCAGGTAGAACTATTCTTTCGACCACTAAAGATAGCTTCACCAATAATCTTCCAGAATTGTCTCATACTCAGTAAGCCAAATAGTCTAGAAGAACTTGATGTAATAACGGAAAATATAAATACAGTCTTCTCTAGCACTCTTAATAATGTCGCCCCCCTCCTATTAAAGAAAATGAAAGAAAAAAGCCCCACACCATGGTACAATGATCAAACTCATGCTCCCAAAACAGCAGCTTGGAAAATGGAGCGCAAGTGGAAGAATACAAAATTAGAGGTATTTCGCTGTGCATGGAAGGATAGTGTCTGTAGCTACAGACAGGCACCAAAAGCTGCCAGGTCAGCATATTATAGAAAGCTCATAGAAAATAACCACAACAATCCTAGGTGTTTATTCAGTACTGTGGCTAAATTGGGTTGGAATAAAGAATCGACTGAACCAGATATTCTGTTGCAGCACAATAGTAATGACTTCATGAATTTCTTTACTGATAAAATTGAAATAATCAGAAATTATTTTAAATTACTGGAATTATGCAATCAACTGTCACAGCACCTCAGAAAACAGTGTCTCATAATGTTCCTCACGAGATACTTCAATCCTTTGCTGTCATAGGTCATGAAGAGCTAACAAAACTTATCAAAAAATCTAAAGCCACAACATGTATGTTAGATCCAATACCAACTAAGCACTTAAAAGAGGTATTCCCTGTAATCTCAGAACCTTTTCTTAATATTATTAACTCGTCGCTATCCTTAGGACATGTCCCAAGAAACTTTAAAATGGCAGTTATCAAACCGCTTATTAAGAAGCCACAGCTTGATCCCGGAGAATTGGCTAATTACAGACTGATTTCAAATCTGCCATTTATGTCAAAAATACTAGAAAAGTTAGTGTCCTCCCAACTAGTTCATTTCTACAGAGAAATAGTATATATGAACAATTTCAGTCAGGATTTAGGCCCCATCACAGTACAGAGACTGCACTTATTAGAGTTACAAATGACTTGCGCTTATCATCTGATCATGGCTGCATTTCTCTTCTAGTGCTTTTAGATCTTCGTGCTGCCTTTCACACCATAGATCACGGCATTCTCTTGAATAGGCTGGAGAATTATGTTGGCATTAGTGGACTTGCATTAGCCCGGTTTAGGTCCTATTTATCAGACCACTACCACTTTGTATGTGTAAACAAGGAATTATCAAATCAAATGAAAGTTAAGTAGGGAGTGTCACAGGGATCAGTTCTAGGGCCTCTGCTTTTCTCCTTATATATGCTTCCCCTGGTAGATATTATCAGGATCATGGAATACGTTTCCACTGTTATGTCGATGATACCCAACTTTATATTTCTTCTAAACCCAACGAAAATTCACAATTCTCCAAATTAGCAGAGTGTATCAGTGAAATCAAAGATTGGACAGCCAGAAATTTCCTTCTACTCCATTCTGACAAAACAGAGGTACTAATTATTGGACCAAAAACATCTAAAAATAAGCCGCTAAAATATAATTTGACTCTTGATGGATTTACTGTTACGTCATCTACTACAGTGAAGAACTTGATATCAGTGTATCCTTTGAAAATCTAATTTCCAATGTTTGTAGAACAGCATTCTTCCACCTCAGAAATATTGCTAAGTTATGACACATGCTCTCTGTTGCTGATGCCGAAAAACGAATTAATTTGTTCATGATCTCAAGACTAGATTATTGTAATGCTGTTGGGCCTCATGTATTCAGATAGAAGACAAAGGCAGGCCTAACAGTCATAAAAACATTCCTCAAGCCCCCACCTTCTAAGTCGTAAATTTTACTGATAAAATCGTGCCAAAATCAAACAAAGGGAGTCCAAAACAGACTACAAATCCAGGAAGCCTTGCTCACTAAAGGATCGAGCTCTCAACTCCTATTGGATGAGGCACACAACAGAACGTCCCTCAAACATGACATCATCAGGAGTTCAAATAATTCTGAAATGCTTCCAGAGTGGCTTCCAGCGACTTAGTTCACCGAATACAGATGTAGCTTTTTGCTGCTCTCCGGTGCAACCTCGTGGCTTAAGGAAGTAATGTCCGACTTGAAACTGTAGCCATACAATCTCCATCTCGCTGGACGAGTTGAGATTACTCTGGGTTCAACCGAACACTCTAACGGATCCGAAGGAGACCGCCGAGCAATTCGCATCTTCATCCGTTGGCCTACAGAAGTGAAGAGATTAAAGATTTCTCTTCCATCTTCAATCAAGTCGACATTTCTGAGTTCTCCGCCAGCCCGCCGAGAATCAACAGCTGTACCGCCCGCCGACAGCGTGAGGAAACGGCCTCCCGTCATCACCCAAGCCTCAAGGAACCGGGTCAGAGTTAAAGGACGGAGGAAAACACATTCTACCTGTGTCCTCATGCAGTTCAAGTAAGAGGCAATGGTAGCTCAGTGGTTAAGGCTCTGGGTTATTGATCAGAAGGTCAGGGGTTCAAGCCCCAGCACTGCCAAGATTCCACTGTTGGGCCCTTGAGCAAGGCCCTTGACCCTATCTGCTCTAGGGGTGCTGTATCATGGTTGACCCTGCACTCTGACCCCAGCCTAGCTGGGATATGTGAAAAAAAGAAGAATTTCACTGTATATGTGTGATAAATAAAGAAAATTATAATTATTATTAATTAGGTTTACGTCTGGGCAGAGATAGAATATTATAGTGTGTTATTCTTGTGTTTCAAGGTTTTTGCTTGTACAGTTTACGGACCGCCATGTCCGTTCATTATTAATACTCAGGGTATTAATTATCACGAATTTGTTTTGCTGTATTGTGGTCCAACCAAATTGGATTGTTGTGCATTTTCGCCATCGCGGGTGAGACAGAAACTGAGTTCATCCATTAGAGTCAAATAACGCAGGACTTTTACGAGCCCCGCTCGTAAAACCGCGTCTCTGTGTGATGAACACAGCTGCTTTATCTCCAGCTATCGCGAAGTCACTTAATAATCTCTCTCTCTCTCTCTCTCTCTCTCTCTCTCTCTCTCTCTCTCTCTCTCTCTCTCACTAACCACACTGACACACACACACACACACACACACTGACACACACACACCTTATGTGTTATAGGATTATTTTTATTTCCATATCTAATCATATCACTGTTTAGTTTGTAATTGTAAGTCGGAAGTTTATTGACTGCATTGTACTAATTATTAATTGATATTACTGCATAAATAAACTTTTGTTTATATTACAAAGAGAAGTGTTTTGGTTTGTTTTGCATACGCCTGTGTCATGCTGACGGGAAGTCAGTGCTCGGATTCAAACCTTCATTCATTGTTTTTTTCCCCGAAAATCGATATTCTTCGGATGTCGATTTTCCTAAGAAAACAATCTAATATTGTTTTAATATTCAGTTATTAGTCCCTGATTCCAGGGTGGTGCCCCGTCAATGTTAATCCTTATTAATATTCTATTGATTTTTGATAATTGATAATTATCTTGGATGATTGAATTTGAATGATCAATAAGCTAGTATTAATTTTAATTAATGTTTCATCGATGTTAACAATTAACGATTACCTTTGATAACTGTTGATTTAAAGGATTTAAAAAAGCTAACATTGATTCTAATCAATGTTCTATTGATTTTAATAATTAATAACTATCTTTGATAATTATTAATTATTGCTAATAACCAAACTTGCTCCTAAACGTTAGCACACTACATTTACTGGAGTCCCATATGAGGTTTTAATGAGTTAGATCCAATTAATTAATTTAAATATTAATTAATAACTACAGAAATAATTATATTGATAGTAACACTGATCTAAACAACCAGTGCCCTACATAATGATTGGTGCCCCGTGTGAGGCATCCTACATGCCAGTTCTGTCACAGTGTGTATGCATAAGAATCCAAAGTAATAACTTGAATCATTACTTCAAAGTTTGGTTCTGTTTGACAATTTACTTCTCACAACTTGCCAAACATAAGCCAGTGTGGTGTGAAAGTGCTCTTAAGAGTGAATTAGGGGTTGGAAAATTTACTATAGTCTGCTTAAAATCTGCTGTTGTTATTATTTAACTCCTAACGCTTTCATCTAAATGTTACAGAGAGGTGCCAAGTCACTTCATTGACGTCCACCAAAGAGAGAACACAGTGAAATTTGCACATTACATAACAGTAGACCGTAAGCCACAGGTCGAAGCCTCTCAACTGTGCTTTCGTGTTAGCATTATATCAACTGTAAAACAACAAGCTGTCAGAGTCACTATCACAAGAATTTTTACGGCCCCAGTAAAATGAGTCACCAATCGCCCTGTGTGACTGGAGTTGAAGCTCCATAGAGGTTAGTCAACCCAACACTGCAAGATGTAGTTGCTGATGTCCTTCGTCTCTCCATAGAGGAGAGAGATAACCTTAACGGCTACAATATTAGTCGTTGTGATGAAGCATTGCAGGAACTAGTTGATTATGTCAACAACCCGGTCGGGAAGCCAATGCGCACAATCCTGGACCTAGTGGGCCAAATGTTCCTTCTTCATCACCGCAAAACCCAACTGCAAACCGCAGAGCACCAGGCCCAGCTCACCCAGCTGCAGAGCAGCTACCAAGTGGTGCAGAGGGAAAATCTCAGCCTGCACCAAGAAATTAGGTGCACCCAAGCTGAGAAAGTCCAGGCACAGGAAGATAATGCCTGGATGCAGGAGGAAAACGAAGCCCTGCGCAGGCAGCTTCAAGCTGCCCAGCTAAAAGTCAGATCAGGTAAGTGCAGCTGAAACACACAGCACAACATCTGACATAGAAGAGGGCCCCCTTTTTAGCGCTACGCGTAGAAATGTGCCCCTGAGAAACCCAGGAACACATGCTAGGAGCCGAGCTGCCCCTAGTGGTACAGTCTCTGACTTCGTCCTCCAAGACACCTTTCAAAATCCTCCAGCGGCCCGCTGGTTGGATGCAGGTGCCCCTCCTTACGGTTGCCCTCCTCAGTCAGTTTTCAGTCACGCCACCGTGCGTTTCAAACCGACTGATTCCACACCACGGAGGTGGGACAATTATTTTCAAGCCCAGAGTGGTGTAAGCGGCTCAAAGTTCCCATTAGCCAGGGAGCTGTACGCAACCCGGGATCCACCCCCACGTGTCGACTGGACTCCTTCCCCACCACGAAGGAAAGGAAGTCGTCCTCATCACTATAGCAATCCGAGTGACTATGATGTTTCGGATGACTCGGACGACCCTTGGTCATACCGACACCAACGCTTGCGCATCTGACAACTCGAGTCCCTCGCAGGGGACATAGAACGCTTTGACCCAAGTAATCGAGATTCAAACATCGACAATTATCTTAGGGAAATTGAGCACTGCCTGATTGACTTGCCTAATGCTTCGTCGTGTGAAAAACTGAAGCTGATATGGAAGACCACGGTAAGGAGTGTCCATGCGTTCATGGAAACGCTACCGACTGGTACACGAAACCGCTACTCAGCTCTGTGTAAAGCCCTACGCGAGGAGTATTCGCTGTATATCGACGAAGCCTCCGCTACCATAGCTGCTTTTGCCATCACCCAGAAGAGGCATGAGCCTCTGCGTGAGCATTATAGATGCCTGAGAACCACGTACTTCCAAGGAAGTAATGCACCAGGTCTGGAGGAGGAACGAGCTTTCAAGTCTCTTTTCCTTCACAACCTCCATGAGTGCGTGCGAAATGACGTCACAATGCACTGCAGAATGGGCAACCCCACCATGCAGGAAATCAGAAAGTACGCGCAACTGGCATGGGAGACACGCGTGCGCCCTGCCCGAGGGCATGAAGGCAACGCCAGAGCCCTGGGGATCCAAGCCTTGTATGGAGACCTAGCGTTTGAAGGCAATGAAACGCCTCGCGTTAAGGTGAATGCTAGAACAGGACCCCAGAGGCGCCGATCACCCCGCCAGCAGGGTAGGCAACAGAACCAGGGGGGTGGTGACCAGACACACCCCCAGGGTCACGGCAGGCCTAAACAACGAAACGTTCGCCGGCCGAAAAGAAATGCACGTTTCGAACGAAAACCCAAACAAGAAGGTGAGTGGGTAGGCAAGGTTTCAAATCCTCTCAGAGAACAAGATTTGAGAGAAGAAATGGAGGATATTAGGAGACGATTGATTGAGTTGGTAACTAAGCTTGATGTGCTCCGTTGTTCACCAGGTCCGTCGACCTCTTCAAAGGAACACGGCGCTGAAACCTCGTTAGTATGACTAGACGATGTACCCCCTCCCGTTAACGCCAAAGTTTACTTTGTAGGTCGGGAAAAGGGGAATAGTGTCCAAGTTGCTCCCCAAAACAGTCACTCCTAACATGCCACACCCTCCTTTCTGACCTTTTTGGGCGATCTGTACCGTAAGGGCAACGCCTGACATGGGTCATTCAGCTCCCACACACTACTCTACACCGGTTTCGAAATAGTCTAATGGGTTCAGACACCTTCGCAGAGGTGACTAGAGCAAAGCTCTCCCTTGGCAAACCGTTATAGACAGAGACCTGCAACGTAAGCATCACAAGCTACACGCAAGATAGGTCGTCTATCACAAAACGGGCCTGGATTGACCTTTCAAGGGATGATGCTAACAGACCCTGTTTACATATGTCCCATTGATACAGAACCACTGTTAGTTGGCCAGGACCTACTGAACCGATTGGCTCCGCTCATTGACTGCTGTCGTGGACACATGTGGGCTCAGGTTGACATACCGAGACCACTTGGTCCAGAAAACAGTTCGCCAGCTTCAGATGCACACGTCGCCATCGTCCAAAAATCCAGCAGAGATGATGACTCCAATAAGAACAATTACAGGGCCTGAATAAAACCCTTCAGGGTACTATAGTCACTGTAAATTTGCAATCCGTTCTTATCAATAACACTTTGCACCCTTTAGGGATTTTGTCAGAGAAAACAATTTATGCGTGTATCGTTAGAGATCTAATGCAGGACCTCCTCAGGGAAATTAGTTCCTCAGTCAACAGTCTTATATTACAAATAAAAATGACTTGACTTGATTATGACGATGATCGCCTTTTGGAGGATGATATTGAGGAGGATGAGAATCCTTCTCCCCGCTCATTCTCGGTCGGGCAGCGCAATGGACGCGTCCCCATCTCCTGTCCAGGGAGAGCTGGACCTGGTTGAAATGTGTAGACGGGCGGCAGTCCAACTCTCCATCGACTGGCCGTCACAGCAGGTGGGCCAGGGTGCAGAGAGAAACCTGTATGATAGTAAACGGCTGCCGTCTCGTGCTGCCCCGGTAATACAGTTAATCGTGCATCGCAGATATGCAACGTTTTTGGGACAAGCCGTTTTCTCACTGAGTGCCTATTAAAGGTTTTCTAGGCTGGATGTACATGGGAGGTCCAGCCCCTCTCCAGTTGAGGCATCGGTGGTAAATCATCTCCATCCCGATCATCGGGTGGCCTTTTCGTCCGCTCCCCCTTCATTGCCAGGACGGACGGAGAGATTATCAGCCTCCATTTATCAGAAGATCTTCCAATCTTCAGCCTTAGTCATAAGAGCTCTTAATGCCACCCCACCCCTCACAGTGTATCAGACCGAGCTGATGGAGGAGATGGGGTGGCAAATTGACGCTGGGGCACCAGACGCGACTTTGTGGGAGGAAATCTGCGTCATTGTGGATCTCAACATTTGCACGTTAAGAGGAGCCGTCCAGAGCTGCGGCCACAGCAGTCCTGCCGTCGTGGGCAAATGGGCTCTTTGGCTGGGTTTGTCTGAGAGAGAGAAGATGGATTTCCTGGATGCCCAGGTGGAACCGAAAGCCATTTTCGGGGCTACTGTTTCTACGATGCGGCAGCATTGCGATTCGAGGAAAAAAGATGGGGAGGTGTTTTAAATTTGCCTTCCCCGAAAATTCACTGCTTAAGCTCCGCAGACATAACGTTCTGATTTCCCAACCCATTTTAGAGATGGGCAATCTGGATTCAGGACCCAGACCATCCCCTTGATGGCATCAGTCATTGCATTGGGACTATTGTGAATGAGAGAGTTTCAGCACTGGATAGCAGCATAGCACTTGTGCGCTCGCCGTCACTTAAATCACAGGGTGACAGTGATGTCAGAGGGGATGCTTGCTCTTCAACACTGGAGAATCCCCGCTTTCCTTCAGAGGGAAATCCCTTTGGGGATGGTCTCTTTGAGGAAAGTGTTGACGACAGATGCATCACTCACAGGTTGGGGCACGGTGTGCGAAGGCAGAATAGTGAATGGAGTTTGGCCCTCAATACGCAATGCGCACATAAACTTTCTGGAGTTACTATCAGTGTTTATAGCATTTAATTACTTTGCACTGTTCCTTCAAAACCACCATGTCCTAGTCAGATCGGACAACATGACAACAGTGGCATACATAAACAGACAAGGGGGCACGCGTTCACAGCAGTTTCACAGCTTGGCACAAAAGCTGGTTGTGTGGAGCAGTGTACACTTTCTCATTGCGGGCGACGCACGTTCTGGGAGTGATGAATATGGGGTGGATCTCCTGTCCAGGGGGAATCCTCTGTACGGAAAGTGGAAGCTTCACCCTCAGGTGGTGAGTCAGCTGTGGGAGAGATACGGGCAAGCTGCCATTGATCTCTTCGCATCACACGAAAACGCTCATTGCCCTCTGTTCTTCTCTCTGGTGAGAGATGGTGCTCCTATGGGTGTGGATGCTCTAGCACATCCGTGGCCATACGCGCTACTTTACGCTTTTCCTCCACTGAGTTTAATCATTCTAACTCTGAGAAGAGTAAGAGAATATAGACACTCAGTCATACTGATCGGCCCGTACTGGCAGATGTTTTGTGTTTTCTTCAGGAAATTTTGGATAAAGGCAGGGCTTTTTCTACTGTCGAGGTTTTTCTCGCTGCAATATCAGCCTGTCATGTGGGAATTGTCTCGAGTACAATAGGTCAACACCAGCTTGTTTGCAGGTTTATGAGGGGCGCTCAACGTTTAAATAGGATGTCAAAACCGCTAGTTCCATCATGAGATCTGTCCGTGGTTCTTCAGCCTCCCTTTGAGCCAGTTGAAAGTATGGAATTGAAGCTCCTTTCACTAAAGGCAGCTTTGTTACTGGCTCTGATGACCGCAAGAGAGTTAGTGAACTCCATGCTTTGTCAATACATCACTCTTGTTTGCGCTTTGTGGTGGATTTGTTGAGAGTGTCTCTTAAAATGAATCCAGTCTTTTGCCTAAGGTGAGCAACTTGTAAGGTGAGCAACCGTAAGCCGGTGGACTTGCTGGCTTTTCACCCGCTGCCGTTTTCCTTGTTGGAGGATGAGCGGCTTAATTGTCTGTGTCCAGTTCGTACTCTGTTTGTACATGGAGAGAACTAAGGCATTGAGGAAGAGTAATCAGCTTTTTGTTTCTTGGGCTGATTCTCGTAAATCAGCACCAGTCTCATTGGGTAGTGGAAGCTATTATATTAAGTTATAACAATCTGGGGTTGCGACCTCCATAGGCATGGCTACCTCGTGGGCGCTGTTTAAAGGCATTTTAGTCCAGGACATTTGTGCGGCTGCAAATTGGGCGTCACCTCACACTTTTGTCTGGTTTTACAGACTGAATGTTACAAAGCCGTCATTGGCTCATTCAGTCCTTAGTGTGGGTAGTCAATCTGCCAATGTGTTAAAAAAAAAATAATAAAAAAATTATATATATATATATATATATACACACACACACACACACACACACACACACACACAAATAAACAATAACAAAGTGAAGCATCCATTCTTTGCAAATTGATTAGGTGGGTGTACATTGGACACTACAAGTCGGTTGATGGTCTGCTTCAGACAGCATATCTGCAATACGGGAGTTGGCTATATCCCATAGTGAGATACCGAACGAATGTTAGAAGGAGAACTTTAGGTTACTCATGTAACCCCTGTTCTCTGATAACAGGAGTGAGATGTCTCACCACACTTCCCTCCTTGCAGTTGCATGCAGAAGAGATATGCGGAGAATGAAATAGAGACCTGTGGCGCATCTTATATAGGGAGGTGGGGCTCCCTTATCACTGCTATGGGTATCACTGGTCTGTCAGCTGACAGATGTGGTGACATTGCTTCCAGTGTTGGATACGCCTGAGGCAAATTCCCATAGTGAGATATCTCACTCCTGTTATCAGAGAACCAGGCTTACATAAATAACCTAAAGTTTCTACCAGTCATTGGCAGCAGCAGAATGAGACACATTGCCGGTAATGCATCAAAAAGATCAAAGATGTTTACATGATTACAAAAGACCAACAATTATAAATAGCACAGATGGGTGCAAAAACAGTCCAAAAAACAGCACAAATCAATATAGCAAACAGCAAAATGAAAAAGAATGGGGTTGTCCTTTTTAGAGTTATAACTTGGCATTGCGTATTTAAAAGCAGCATACAATATTTGGCCATTTTGAGATGATCTGCATTGGCAGATAACTGCCTGATTGGAAGTGTCATTCAGCCTTATGTCAGTCTACCGAAAATCTACCGACAGTCTTGTCAGTGAATAATGTGCATTTTCTGTTTTCAAAGATTTATAGGTAATTGATTAAATATTGCATAAAAATAAGTGTTCATGTAAATTCAGCAATTGAATATGTTTTATTTGCTGTTAAATTGTATTCTATTGAAAAAACCCATATCGGTCGACCACTAGCCTTATGATTGAAGTATTTTCACTGTGAAATACGACAGTCATTTATAGGAGATTTATAATTTATATATTATTTATATTATTATATTTTTATAAATTAAATTAAATAAGCTACTAACATTTAATCCCAACACTTATATTTGTGACCTAAATTTAGTTCGGTAATGTCTAAAAAGAGTTTTTAGTTTTTTTATACACAAAGTTGTTAATTATAAATTCAAGTGCAGACTGTCTTGGTTTTATTGAACATTTTTACATGGGTTGTTCAAAACTCCATAAAATAAAGGAAGAAAAACCTGTCATAATACAGATAAACTACCATATTTTGTATATATATGTTACGCCTGCATCAGACTCTCCCCCTCATTTCACACTCCGATCTCAATCACCAGACTGCAGTGTTTTGTTACCTCTCTATTCGTGTTGTGGGTTATTCTCCATTTGCATTATCCTGCCTTTTCAGTCTCCTGCTTTAAAGATCATCAGTTACCAGTTACTGCAACAGCTCTTCTCTGTTTTGTTTATCCTGTGGTTGAATAAAGATCACTGCTTATTGGATTCAATCTCACCTCTGTGTCTGTGCTTCCATAACAATATAATGTTTAAAGGGTCTATTATTGATTTATTAATAAGATTGCTCTGACTCATATACATCATCATAGGTGTCATGAATGGGTGGGGCGGGTGGGACATGTCGCCACCACTTTTTGAAATAGCATGTGTAAAAGACATCTAATACAGAGGAAAAAATTTCCAGTTCTTGATCAGAAGTTTCCATTTTGTTTGCGTGAGTTATGAGTGATGCTCTGATTCAGAAGCAGCTCATACCTGTATATAATTACTTACAACTGTATATTTCACTTTGTTTGAGTTATGTCTGTGAAATATTTTAGACTTTTGGGCTGACATCATTTCTGACCACACAGTTGACACACATTTACCCCTTTTATACTTTCACAGAGAGAAGCTTTTAATATATTGATCATTACTTTTTTTGTAAATTTTAACAATATAAACACACAACTGGGGCTACTGACTCAACACTTTAATAGTATACCTTAAACATACACATTATACTATAAACCTACAACAGTTTCATCTATATCTCAAAGAGTTTATATCGGCTTATTGTGGTTGACATCCATATGACTGTTACTGTATATGCCAGTATTAAGAGAACACGAGTTATTTTTTTTTTTTTTTTTTACATATCTGTATATGTAAAATACTGAATACTAACAGACTCATGGGGTCTATGATGGTGACAGATCTGGTTTGTGAAATGTGTTGCTAGCTTTTGCACTGTAAGCAACACTAAATGTTTTTATACCATGTTTTATTTAAATACCGTAGAAACCGTTTAATGCACAGGTAGTCCCATTCAGTGCCACACACACCCGCATCACATGACTGAAGCACTGAATAGCTGCTTTTCCACTATCGGGCCAGTGGAAGCCAGAGCTATCAACTGGCCAGCAGGGGCCAACAGCCTCGAGCCGCAAGACCAAAATTTATCTGCTTTACCACCATCAGGCCAGTAGCCCGCGGCATTGCCCTAAAACTCGCCCTTAATACGCCGCCCTGGTGCCAACGTCACACACCTCGCCCATTTCATAATAAAAATAGAAACTTAAGATAAGGTATCATGTTATCTAATTATTTAGAATATTGAGTTTATATCGCATGTAAACATTAGCTAGCTAGCAAGATAAAGTAGTGACAACAACTCACCGACTTACTGAGTGGTCTCTCCACTAACAGCGGGGCGATGTCCCTGCACACCATCTATCACTGAACCATGGAAAGTCATTTCTTTGGGCACTGCTTTGTCCATTGTGCATTTTATCAAATTTGTACTGTGCCCGCGTTTTTTACATTTATTTTTCATCCGAGCCAAGTTCGGCGAAACTCCGCCTTTGACATTGAACCCACCTCGATCCCCGGTTTGCCTTGTTTGGCCCCCAGGGTAACCGGCAGGCTAAAGGTCATTAGCCATTGGCCTCGAGAAGGCCCAGAAGAGGCTCGATGAAGCCCCGGAAGTGAAAGTGGGAATGCAACTGTCCCTGGGACGCACTAGCATGCCCTCATTTGGCCCGATAGTGGAAACACAGCTAATGAAGACTGTTTTATAAAACAGCCTTTTTGCTGTTTAGTAATCGTTCAAGGCCAAATAACAATTTCATTCTTAATTCAGTCAATCATGCAGCCTTAATGAATACCACCAATGTCTTAGAGGTCAAAGTCTACAGGTCTTAAAGCGTTTTGTATGGTTTTCCTCTTGTCATGTAAGTGCCACTTTCACTATTGCCATGTCTGTAACAGAGAGATGTCACATCTGTAATGCAGGTTTTTTTTTTTTTTTTTTTTTTCACATCAATGTGAAAATGACAAAGTATAGAAATTAAGCATTACATATTTTTATGAATTCTAATCCTAATACATTATGTGGTTATATATGGTTTGAGTATTTACAGTGTGTGGTCTCCAAAAAAAACTCATGTCCATTTTTCCAATTATTCGTTCAGCTTTTTATGAAATTCATTCAAATAAATGTTATATGTTTACGCAACTTTTAACTCTGTGTCTGATTAATAATGGGCAGAACTCTAGATCTAATGACCCGTAGATAAAGTTAACTTATTTTTATCCTTCCAGTTGAAATTTGCTCTGCAAAAATTAAGGAAAGCTGTAGCTAATCAATGCTGGCAAGTGACCATGGTATAAGCGGGATAATCCATGGCTAGATGTGCGTTAAATAATTGTAATGCACAATGTGGAGGCAAATAAACCACCTGATTCAAAGTGCATTCAATCGCAAATATCCCTTACATCAGGTGGTGGCAGGTGATATTATTAATATATTTGCCTTTGAGTTTTTAGATGAAGGTGCTATATCCAGTATTTTTGGTGTTGATCACACAGGCTTGGATATCATTAACTTGCTATTTACATGCGTTTATCTGAAAAAAGTTGCTAGTTCAGATAATAAATGAATTGTGAGATCTGACTCAGACTTGAGCTCCAGACTCTAGTAATTGTAGTAAAGTCAGCATTTAGTCTTTAGTTCAATCAGGGTGAAGCCACAAAGTCCTTAAAAGTCTGACTGAATGAATATCTCTGGTGTGTTGAAGTGACTAACAAACTTAAAAGCAGCAAAAGTTGTTCATGAGGTCTCATTTGTCATGCTCTGCTTATCAAAACATGTTTTGATTGTGTTGCTGTCAGCAGCATGATCTTTCACATTGTCCTGGTGTGTTGACTGTGGGGTGTATGGATGTTCTTGCAGGGTTACCCAAGGCTGCAGTCATCACTCATCTACAGTCCCTGAAGGCAGCAGGAGGGTTCTGGGTGTACGGTGGCACAGGAAATTATGTCATCTACACGCCACTTCCTCTGTATCACAGCGCTGCCTCACTTGTAGGCATCGGAGGGACCATTGAACTGGGTATTTCTCATGTGTAAATATGGCTATTTAAGACATCCATTCCATTTTTATTTAATCCAAAAGCTTTAAATACTAAAGGTGCAATGCTATTCAGTGCTTGTTGCACCCGTATAAAAAAGATTGCAGGAGGTTAGTGAAAACCACACACAAAAGTGGTGCAACAGTTTAGTGAATTTTCCGCTAAGTGTATGATTGATGGAAGTGAAGAATTGGATCATATAGAATGTTTTCCTTTCGATTAGGGCTGTCAGTTTAACACAGTAATTCAGTGTGATTAATTCTGAAGAAAATAACGCAATTGTTCTTGCCCCCTGACCCATATGCAAATTCTGTAATAAGGACTTTTCCTACCACCAGGGCAATTCAGGCGGGAAGTACCAACTACATGTATTTGCGAGTCAGCATTCTAGACAACTTGTAGACGTGTTCTTGCGTTAAAACAGCTAGATGGAGCGCAAATTAATAGAACAGAACGCAGGGGTCTCAAAACGTCTTAAAAACGTGGTGCAACGGCCAAAGACACCTGTCTGATACATGTGTCCATAGTTCAACACTTAAACAAATAGCACAACAGAATACAAGAACACATCCTTTGTGAACAGCTCTTAAGTTTACCTCAGACAGATTGTCAAACTGTGACAGGCTTTCTGTTCAGTGATATGGAAGTAAAACAAACTATATATTCACTTTTGTCAGAATGCTTTGTCATAACAATAATGTGTCTTTAAATTATCTTCATTTGGGGGCTTTTCACAGTGAATTTCAATTGTGTGCAATTATTATAATTAAGTTGATTATTAATCAGCATATGATGAAATTAATCTGATTACATTTTTTTAATTGATTAACAGCCCTAGTTTTGATCCGTGTAAGTGATTACCAACTGTTACCAAAGGCAATCGTCCAAACACAGAGTGCAGTCACTAGAGGCTGTTGATTAGTCTGTGGACTGTTTTGTACTCAAAGACCTTTGATAAATGACGAAGTTCATGAGACCTTGTTTGGTCATTCAATAGAAATGAATTCAGTGTTTTATTGCAGATGATGTTTTTAGTACAAAAGCGTTTATTTCTGCTGAACTCTTTCTATTCAACAAACCTGATTTCATTTGTTGCCCTTTCAACAGCATCTTACAGAATTAGCATTTCAATTCAGTGTGTGATTGATTGTGTAAAACAGCATGATCAGGTATATCATACAGAATGTTTTATGTTTGAACTGTGTAGCATGTTTTGTTGAGTATCTGTCTGTATGCTTTGCTGGTTTAGGAGCCACCTGTGTCCTGAAGAAGAAGTTCTCTGCCTCTCAGTTCTGGAATGACTAGGAAACACAACATCACTATATTTCAGTATATAGGAGAGCTGTGTCGATATCTCTGCAATCAGCCTGAGGTACCTGCCCGCTTCACTTCTATACAATTTACATGTTTCACTAGAGATGTACAGTATGTGGCCATTCTCAGGAAACGTGTGTGCCAGGAAGTTTTTATTATTTTATTATTTTTCATTATTTTCTTTGAATTTTCCCACCTCAGAACCAAAGTACCTGGGCTGTAACTAGCATAGACATTGAGGGACACATCCCTAATATTCAGACTTGTGCTAAAGATACATGGGCTGATTCTTGAACTATTATCCTCAATTCTACATACATGCTTACAGCCCTGCAAAGTAAAGTACCAAAATTATTTTTCATTACTTGTAGTTGACCGATATATCGCTGAGGCAGTTAAATCGGCCGATATTCTGCCTTTTTTTCTGACTAAATTTACCCGTTTGCCCGATTTGTTTCTTGAGGGCACTGAGAATCACCTGCTAGCATGTGAAGTGACTGAGACATGTAAACGAGCAGTCATAGTTTGTTTTGTGCCATCGTGTTACTACAATAACAGACCGGTGTGCAACACAGTCTCATTTAAACGGTCCGCATATCAGAGCCGCAGCAGACGCGTTTGAGCTCATAATGTTAAAGTGCCCACCTGTTTCATTCTCCCTCTCTCTCAACAGTTCCCTGTAACTTTTAACTGTCTTTTCTAATGATAAAAAGGCAATATACACCATCTGCAAATATGCTCATATCTCTTTAAAGCAAGCTCACACAACTTCAGCAGATCCAGCATCCTGTGGAGCACTCATTTATTCACCTCTAAAGCACGTATTCTAACAGTCTCTCCTCAACAGTTCCCCATCACTTTCCTAATGATAAAAAGGTAAATATCAATAAAACTGATATCATATTCCATCTGCTAATATGCACATCTTATTTAAACGGATGTCATTCACGAACCTCATGAAAATCCAGTGTTTTCTTCTCGTCAAGCGCTCATCTAATATCTTCCTCTGAAGCGTGTATTCTATCAGCCAGAATCAAAACCATCTGAAACTTCAGGATCAGGATCAGAAGTTCCTCTGATTCACAAATCATGATGGTCAGTCTGTGACAATCCAAGTAGGCGATCCAGGCTGTTTAAACTGTCAGGAGATTCTTGTGAGCGCAACTGTAAGGTAAAAGCGCTTCGCGTGTGCTATGCGTAAATGTCTTATTCACTATCACTGTATGTACAATTGATTTGATTCTGAATTTTTTGAGTAAATGCGATTGTTAATGCGCACATGCCATCCATGGTTGCTGGACTACTGTGTGTACTGTTATTTCCTTCTTCCTAATATATTAAAAATGTCTTCATGGGCAAATTAATTATTAAAATTTGATGACTAAACAGAAATCTGAAGAAACTGCTGTCGATCATTTAAAATATAATCTTATTTTTTTAGATTCTTTGTAAAAAAAAGTTTTGTGTGAAATTGAGTAAATATAGTGCTAAATAAGAGTTTAAATTTTTTTTTATTAGCAATTTTATGTTTGTTATTTACTATATTAAATCGTGTGGTGTATCGGCCTATCGGCCACCCTGCTCTCTGGATATCGGCATCAATCATTAAAAAACCCATATCGGTCGACCACTATTCATTACTAACATGGTCTAACACGGTCTAGTAAGTTTGGAGTTGATATAATATGAATAGATAACTAAAAGACATTCTGATCGTATCACTAAGTTTTGCTGTGCCATGAAGGACATCACACATTATACTTGAAAAAAAAAAAAAAAAAAGACTATTATTGTATGAGATCAAAAGTTTTAGTTTGTGTTGTTTAAAGGCCAAATATTATTTAAAGTCATACTAATAAGACAAACATTGTGTCCTGTTAACTCCACATTAGTGACTTCAGTAAGCTTCTGGCCTCATTACTGGAACAATCAAGCCAGAAGTGCGGGATCATCAGGGTGCACAAACTCACTGTGGAGCGAGTCTCGAGTCACGCAGACAAACTCTTCAGCACTGCACATCTCTCAAATGATTGCACACAAATGATGTTTGAAAATGAAGGTTGTTGGACTGTGTGTGGTTGCATTGTGTTTTCATGGCAGACTGAACGAAAGCTCTTGTGTGAATGTTTGTCATTCATGGTTGATCAGTGTCTCCCGCGCTCTGTCAAAGGTCTCTTTGTTTCTGTCCTCTAATGCTGCCTGGACAGTCTCACCATATTCACCAGTGTGCTCACAACACACACACACACACACACACACACATACACACTCACACAAACACACTTACACACACACAAACACACACTCACACTCATACAAACACACACACACACTCACGCAAACATACACACACACTCACACAACACACACACACACTCACACAATCACACACACAAACACACTTAAACACACACACAAACACATACTCACACAAACACAAACTCACACA